>NC_058132.1:101229754-101385883 GCF_016433145.1 Gracilinanus agilis
CTCCGGGAACTGATGCAGAGCGAAAGGAGCAGAGCCAGAAGAACTCTATACACAGAGACTGACATTCTGTGGTAAAATCGAATGTAATGGACCTCTGTACCAGCAGCAATACAATGACCCAGGACAATTCTGAGGGATTTATGGTAAAGATGCTACCCACATTCAGAGGAAGGACTGCAGGAGAGGAAACATATAAGAAAAACAACTGCTTGAACGCATGGGTTGGGGTGGACATGATTGGGGATGTGGACTCGAAACTACCACACCAATGCAACTACCAACAATTTGGAAATTGGTCTTGATCCAGGACACATGACAAAACTAGTGGAAATGCGCATGGGTAGGGGGGGCATGGGGGGGGGGGTTGAAGGGGTAAGGAGGAGCATGAATCATGTAACCATGTTAAAAATGAATATTAATAAATGTTAAAAAAAAAGTAAATATAAGTGAGCAAAGTGGACTATAGAAGAATGAAGTGTTTAAATTCTAATAAGGGGAAATGATATGAATATTCATTCAGAATTTGGAATCATCAGATATAAAAAGGGCATCATAAAAAGGGCAAGATTAGACACAGGGTCTAGTGGTAATTTTTTCTATTTCAACAATCTTAAAAAAGAAAAAGGAGTGGAAGAAAAAAAGGACTACAGTAAAGAAGAAAGGGGAAGGAAAGGTGGTGAAATTTATATAATTATATTGCTCAAGTAGAAGACCATACAAAGAGTGAGGAATATATGCCACTTACATCTTATTTTCATCTGTACTGATCAAAGGAGGGTAGAACATACAGTAACACACACAGTGTTTGGCATAGAATTTGGTTAGTGTTTGGCATAAAAATTGGTTAACTTGATTTTTAAAAAAAGGAAGAAAGTGAAATTAAGTGTCAAAAATGAAAAAGGTGAATTCACAACCAATGAAGAGAAAATTAATTATTAGACTTATTTTACCCAACTGTATGCGATAAATCTGATAATTTAAGTGAAAAAGATGAGTATTTTTAAAAATATAAATTGTCCAGATTGACAGAAGAGAGAATACTAAATCAATATCATCTCAGAAAAAAAACTTGAATAAACCATCAGAGAATTCCCTAAGAAAAAGCCCTGGGACCAGATGGATTTACAAGTACATTCTACCAAACATTTAAAGAACAATTAATTGCAATTTGGAAAAATAACTGAGGAAGGAGCTCTACCAAATTCCTTTTATGACAGAAATATGACATTGATACCTAAACCAGGAAAAGAAAATAACAAAGAAAGAAAGCCATAGACCAATTTCCCTAATGAATACTGATAAAAGAATTTAATGAAATACTAGTTAGGACATTATAGCAATATATCACAAGGATCATACACTTTGACAAGGTGGGTTTTATATCAGGAATGCAGGGATGGTTCAATATTAGGAAAACTATCAGCATAATTGACTACATTAATAATAAAACCAACAGAAACCATATGATTATCTCAATAGAAGCAGGAAAAGATTTTGACAAAATATAACACTCATTCCTATTAAAAAACACTAGAGAACATTGGAATAAATGAAGCATTCCTTGAAGTGATAAATAGGATTTATCTAAAACCATCAGCAAGCATTGCTGGGAATAAACTAGAAGCCTACTCAGTAAGTTCAGAAGTGATACAAGGATGCCTATTATCACCATTACTATTTAATATTGTACTAGAAATTATAGTTATAGCAATGAGAGGAGGAAGAAATTGAAGGAATTAGAGTAGGTAATGAAGAAATAAAGCTATCATTCTTTGAGATGATATAATGGTACCCTTAGAGAATCCTAGAGATTAACCAAAACCCTTACTAAAATAATTAACAACTTTAGCAAAATTTCAGGATATTAAAAAACTCACATAAATCATTAATATTTCTTTATACTACCAATAAAGTCCAACAGCAAGAGATAGAAAGGGAAATTTCATTTAAAATAACTGTAGACAATATAAAATATCCAGGAGCCTACCTGCAAAGACAAACCCAGGCACTATTATTATCACAATTACAAAACACTTTTCATACAAATTAACTCAGATTTAAACAACTTGTATAAATGGAGATTTTGAACCTTGGACTTCATCCCTCATGAGTCCCTTAGTTTTCTCAAAATTCCCTTTAATCTCTCCTGCACCTCCACATTTGTGTGGTCACATGATTGTTTTATAGTTGGCTGTAACTCCTCCCTCTTTCTCTTTTTGGCTCTGGTGAGTGAACTGATTAGTAACCTTTTAGTTACTCTCTTCTGTTAGTTTATTATTAATAAAATCTTAATAAATATAATATTTACTATTTTGCATATTAATTTTAATCCCCATAAACTGGAAAACATTAATTACTCATTGGTAGACTGAGCCAATATAATAAAAATGACAATTCCGCATAAATTAATTTACCTATTCAGTGCCATACCAAACTACCCCAAAATTATTTCATACGGCTAGAAAAAGTAATAACAAAATTGATCTGGTAGAACAAAAGGCCAAGAATATCATGGGAATTAATGAAAAAAAATGGAGAAAAATGGCTTAGCTGTACTGTAACTCAAATTGTATTTAAAGCAGCAACCATCAAAACAATCTGATCTTTGCTAAGAAATAGAATAGTGAATCAATGGAATAGATTAGGCACTCAACAAGCAGTCATAAATGACCAGAATAACCTAGTGTTTGGCAAACCCAAAGATTCAGACTTTTGGAACAAGAATTCAGAATCTGACAAAAACTGCTGAGAAAACTGGAAAATAGTATGGCAAAAACTAGGCACAGATCAACACATCCCACAACAGACCAATGTAAAGTCAAAATGGATATGTAATTTAGAAATAAAAGGTGATAGCCATAAACAAATTAGGAGAATGTGGAATAGTTTACCTGTCAGGTCTATGGATAAGGGAAGAATTTATGTTCAAACAAGACATTAAGAACATTACAAGATGTAAAATAGATAACTAATTACATTAAGTTAAAAAGGGTTTGCACAAATAAAACCAATGCAACCAAGATTAGAAAGGAAACAACAAACTGGGGGAAATTTTTTATATCAAGTATCTCTGACAAAGGTCTAATTTCTCAAGTTTTAGAAAAGAGTTAAGTTTATAATACAAAGCATTTTGCAACTGACAAATGGTCAAAGGTTAAGCAGGCAATTCTCAGATGGAGAAATTTAAACTATCTTTAGTCACATGAAAAAATGCTCCAAATAACAATTAATTAGAGAAATGCACATTAATACAGCTCTGAGGTACCACACTTATGAGACTGGCTAATATTACAAAAAAGGAAAAGGATAAATGCTGCAGAGGCTGTAGAAAAACCGGCACACTAATACACAATTGGTAGAACTGTGAATTGATATAGCCATTCTGTTTAGCAATTTGGAACCATGTCCAAAGGGTTATCAAATTGTAAATGCCTTTGACTTGACAATACCACTACTAAGTCTGTACTCAAAGAGAATAAAGATGGGGGAAGGACGTATTTGTGCAAATATATATGTATATATATATATGTTAGGACATATTTGTTTACATATTTTTAATAAATTTCTACATAAAATTTTTGAAGTTACATGATTATAGTCTCCCTCCCTTCTTCCCTTCCCCCTCCTGGAGCTGACAAAATTCAATCTAGGTTATACATGTATTATCATGCAAAACATATTTCCATATTATTCATTTTTGTAAGTTAACATTCTTATAAAACCAAAACCCCTCAAAATATACTCATAAAAAGTAGTAAATCATATGTTTTCATCTGCATTTATACTCTAACAGTTCTTTCTCTGGAGGTGGATAGCATTCTTTTTAAGTTCCTCAGAATTGCTCCATATTACTGTTAGTAACAGTCTATCACATTTGATGGTTCCACAATATTGCAGTTACTGTGTACAATGTTCTCCTGGTTTTGCTTATTTCACTTTGCATCAGTTCATGGAGGTCTTTCCAGCTCTTTCTCAAATCATTCTGTTCATTCCTTATAGCACAACAGTATTCCATCACCTTATAGCACAACAGTATTCCATCATCTACCACAATTTGTTCAGTCATTCCCCAGTTGATGGACATCTCTTCAATTTCCAATTCTTTGCCACCACAAAAGAAGAAATTATAAATATTTTTGTACAAACAGGTTTTTTCTCATTTTTAAAAATCTCTTTGGAATACAGACCTAGTATTACTGGATCAAAAGATATGTATTCTTTTGGGCATAATTACAAATTGCCCTCCAGAGTGGTTGGATCAGTTCACAACTCCACCAGCAATGCATTAGCATCCCAATGTTGCTACATCCCCTCCAACATTTGCCATTTTCCTTTACTGTCACATTGGCCAATCAGATAGGTATGAGGTGGGACCTCAGAATTGTTTTAATTTGCATTTCTCTAATCAAGAAAGATTTAGAACATTTTTTCATATGGTTATCAATAGCTTTGAATTCTTCATCTGAAAACTCTATTCATATTCTTTGATCATTTATCATTTGGGGAATTACTTGGATTCTTATAAATTCGATTTAGTTCTTTATATATTTGAGAAATGAGACTTTTATCAGAGAAATTTGCTATACCCCCCCCAATTTATTGTACAAAAATATTTATAACAGTTCTTTTTGGGGTGGCAAAGAACTGGAAACTGAAGGGATGTCCATCAATTGGGGAATGGCTGAACAATCTGTGGTATATAATTGTGATGGAACATGACTGTGCCATAACAAATGACGAACAGGTTGATCACAAAACAAACTTGAAAAGACTTATATGAAGTGATAAAAAGTGAAGTGAGCAAAACCAAGAGAAACATACATAGTAACCGCAATACTTTACAATGATCAACTGTGAATGACAACTTTTATCCTCAGTGCAAGGATCCACGACATCTTCTAGGGACTCATGATAAAAAAGGCTATCCACTGCCATAGAGGGAATTAAAAGAGTCTGAATGCAGATTGAAGCATACCATTTTTCACTTTATTTCCTCCATGAATTTTCTCTAACAACATGATGAACATGGAAATATGTATTGTATGATAACACATGTACAACTTATATCATATTATCTGCCCTCTTGGGAGGTGAGGAATATTAAGAAGGAAGGAGAGAGCATGAATCACAAAATATCAGAAAATGATTATTAAAAGTTGTGTTGTCATTTAATCTGGAGAAAAAAAGAAAATAAAGTCTTTTGCACAAGGGAAAGAAAAGAGGGGCAGCAGAGCAGAAACAGGTAGCATCAAGCATAGAGAGATAGGGCTGAACTTCTTTTTCACCTCTCCCATTTTTTTCTTTGTAAAGGGAGTGGTGAACAAAGAAAAACTATGAAAGAAGAAGTCTAGAGATACACACTAACCATTGTAAGTGTGAATGTGAACATGATGAACTCACTCATAAAATGGAAGAGAGAAGCAGAAAGGATTAGAAAGCAGAATTCAACAATATGTTGTTTGTAAGAAATACATTTGAAAAAATATTCATATACAAAATTTAATCTCTCTCACTTGCCACTTCTGTAGCATCTCAGTAACATATGTCAGCTAGGGTTCAACTCTGGCATAATATGGAAATTCTGCAACCAAGGTCCCCTATCCCTAAATAGAGGGGAAACATATGTTTCATGATCTGTTCTTAAAGACCAAGATGGATCATTGCAATTAATAAGAGTTCTGTGATTTCAGTATTATTTTCATTTATATTACATTCATTATTTACATAATGTTCTACTGATTATACTATCTCCACTCTGCATCAGCAAACACAAGCCTTACTCTGTTTCTTTGAATTCCTCAGTCATCATTTATAACACTAATAATATACCATTACATTTATGTACCACAGTTTGTTCAACTATTCCTCAGTGGATGGGCACTCGCTTGTTTTCAATTTTGTGAATTATAAAAAGCTTTGCTACAAACACCTTGATCACTATTATTATATTCAAGCTCTGAGAGTTGGTTTGTCTCACCTTGATTGACAGGCGAAGACAGTTGGAGATCTTGGAATGTTTGCAGGGGCAGTTAGGAGAGGGAAAAGTCAGTTGGCCTTAGGATATAAATAGCCCTCACAGTGATCTGGGGGGAGGTCTTTGGTCCTGGAGGTCTTTGGTCTTGGATCTTGGATCTTTGAACATTGCTCTGAATCTCCTTAGATATTTAGGCATTTGAATCATCATTAGCTATTAGGTATCTGGGCCCAGGAGGTGAAGGGAGGAAAGGAGGTATAAGAAGAAGAGGGTGGATTTCCTGAGGGGTTATTGATCATAGCTATAGTGACAGGGTCTCCTATCTCCAATCTGTTCCTGATTATTCCTTTCCCTATTTAACATCTATAGATAAAGTTTATTTAAGTATCTTCCTGAGTGGTCAATACATCACAGCCCTTGGGGAGGGAGTGAAGCAGTCAGAAGAAAACATTATCCAAGGCACATAGAGCCCAATAATATTAATTAATCCAACCCCAGGTGGGACCTGAAAGGATTACCCATCTATCTGACCCTTAAGGGTCCTGTCTGGGCACTGTTATATTTAGAAAGGGACTTATAACATCAAACTAAGGTGACTGAGTGGGTATTCCCAGCCACCAGCTGCCTAGGGGAATACAAAGGGCACAGCTTCCCTAACCAATATCCCTAGGAGCATAGCACTATCAAGAAGCATATTTATTTATTTATTTATTTTTATAACACTATATGGGTCTTTGTTGTTGACCTTCTGGAGGTACATTCTAGGGGTGCCATCCTGTTTAGAAGCAGTTTAGTGACTTTTTTCACATAATTCCAAATTTGACAGAGCTATTTTCAGAGCTGGCAGAGTACTCTTCCTCATAATCTTGCTGTATCTATCATCATTCCTTCTCCAGGAAAAAGGCCAGTCTCTTTAGAACTGAGAATTTGAGGTAAGGAACTTTGTAATTCCTACTATTACCCCTAGATATATACTTAAGAGATTTAGAAGGATCTATTTATTGCCTCAGAAAATGCACAGTGTTAATGGTCTTCTTTTGAACTTCTTACTCACTATTCTTCATCTACTCAGAGAACCTAAAGCAATATGCTGGGTCCTTTGACTGTATACTTTGTGTAGTTCAGAATTCATCCCAATGTGTGTGTGTGTGTGTATATATATATATATATGTATATATATATATATAGTATAATAAAGTATCTCTTTGACTCATCTTGTTCCCCACCATGCACTGCTCAATAGGCATAACCTGCCCAAGTGATTTCTAGAAATACTACTGAAATTCACCTTCCACAAATGCAAATTACAAATGTTTGGATGAGCAATCCCAGAAAACCCTTATGTCAGAGACTCTTTTATAACATAAAGGGCTCAGTAATATTTGGGGGGCATTTTCTTATTGTATTGGCCCATAATTTCCATGCAGGAAACTTGGGGAACCAGATGCATAGTACATCTTAGTTTGCTGAGTGCACCTTTTTATTTTCCAATACATACTAATGAAAAGTTATTTTTTTCCTGGATTTTGTTAGGTAATTTTTTTCAATTAATATACATTTTCTTTCCCTCTCACTTTCCCTTCCTCCACTGGAAAAAAGAAAAACCAAATCCTTGTAAAAAATATGCATGGTTAAGTAAAACAAATTCCCACATTGTGTAAAAATGTATGTCTCACTCTACATCTTGAGCCCATCACTCCTCTGTCAGGATGATCAATACAATAACTCAGAGGTCATTGATGCATTGATCAATGCAATGAATCCAAAGGACCAGTGATTTATTAAAACGCAGAGCAAAGTTTCATGAAAAAAGAAAGAAAATAGAAATCCTATAATAATTATTAGTTCTGACAATTGTGTAAAGCCTTATACTCATCTACAGTCTTGAGTATAGATTTCTCTGGCAGAATCCCTTCTTCACAAATCCTGTCCTAGTCCATTCCTCCATTTTGTTCCTTTGTGCCAGAGGGGAGGGAAATGAGGGAGATATTTCATTTTTTTTTCTCATGATCATCTAATTTTCAAGGCCAGTGTTATTAGTCTTCATATAGAGTTCTCCAATTCTCTTTAGGTTACCATCACTCTTTTTTTGTAAGCCTTTCTCTCTCCCCTTTAAACTTGATCACTAGTTGGGACATAAGTTATCTGCCACAGCTATCAGCATGCATTTCTCTGGGGCCAGATATATTTATTTTTTCCACTTACACAAATGAGAAAGTGGTGGCGGCAGGAGACAGGGCAAATATTCCAGCTCTTACTATATCGCATCCTTCCTTTTGTATTTGTTATTTCTTTTAATAAATCCTAAGCTTCTTAAAAATAGAGACTATATTGCTTTCAATTTTTGTTTCTCTAGTGCATGAAAAATAGGTGTTTAACAAATTGAATGTGGCAAATTAGGGTTCCTTAACTACTTAGTCTTTGTGTTAGTCAGTATCTCTGATGAAGCCAGGAATAACTGCCCTCTCAGAATATGTGACTTTCTTTGGCTCTTTGTTGAAAGGATGAGTACTGGACCAGAAGATCCATATGTCTGTGGGAAATTACTCTATGAACTACCATAGAATGTTAGAGATAGAAAGGACTCAGAAATTTAGCCTAACCCTACCCTCTTCCCATTTTACATGTAAGGGAGTGACCCTTGACAGGTCTGATGTGGGGCAGTGAGATCATGTTTTTGTCTAAGGAATGAATAACTCAGGCAATCTCCATGTATATAGCAAACTTTATTATAAGAGGGCAAAGCAATAATGTTAATATAGAGAAAGTGGCTATAGAGGGTGCCCATAGATAGTTAGCTAATGGGAGTACCTGAGAGGTTTTCAAGAATGCTTTTTGTCTTGATTGGTTGTCAGGGAAGGAGCTGAGGTGTTTGGGTGGTAGTAGCATCTCTGTAACTGAGGAACAGACATCACTTTACCCACAGTTCACTTTAGTCTGCATGGCTTTACCCAGGAGTCATTTTGTTTGCCTGGTGGGTGTGAAAACTGAAATATAAATGGGATGCTGATGAGATGTTAAACACCCCAGGGCAACTTTTGGTCAAATTTTGCTATTTCTGTGCAGATTCCAAAGAGAGCAGTAATTGTGGGAACTGGGCATTGTTTGACCTGGTCCTGTGTGTCTAGGAAACCAAATCACCTCTACTTGCTTTTCAGAGACCCTTAACCAAGGACCTAGATTATGACTAAAGATTGATGTAAGAAGTTTTTTTCATAATTGTAAATCTAAGCATCCCATATGTCTTATCTAGAAGGTGGCCCCATACCAATCACTTAGTTACTATTTTCATGTTCTTTTGATTGTTTACAGCTACTTGGCAGGGAGTGGGACATCTTTTTTCATGGCAGCCCACATTAATTCCATTTGGTTGGGACATAAGTTGACCTTGAGAAAGGCAGCTGTTGAGTTGTCTGCTTTGACAGTTCATTTGTCTGGGATATAGATCTGCCTAGTTCTAGGAAACGCAGCTCCTAAAGTTAGATTTTACTCGGAGACAGCAATTACTCAGTTAAATGTGACAAGCTATAGAACACCAGAGTGAAGGGGCACTTTATGCTTTGGTGGTTTGTATATGAAGAATTAGAGAACTTTTAGGTTAATAACTGGAGGAATGCAGGCATCAGAACTGTCTTGTGATACAGAAGAAATATAATTTACGTGATTATGGACAGAAAAGGAGGCTTTAGTTGCCAACCACAAGCTAAATCAAAGTTATTTTCAAAGAGTTGAGACTGAATCAATCTATCCATCAACATTTATTAAGTACCTATTATGTACTGGGTACTTTAAGACCTGGAGATACAAAATGAGCAAAAGACAGGATCTGCTCTCAAGGAGTTTATGCAAGCTAATGGGGGGTAAGACATGCAAACAAATACATACAAAGCAAGTTATATGCAGGATAAACAGAAAATAATTAAAAAGAGAGAAAGCCCTAGAATTAATAGGAGTTAGGGGAGGCTTCCAGATGAGATGGAATTTTAGTTGAGCTTTAAATGAAACCAGGGAAGCCAGTAGGTAGAATGGAAGAGAGTATTCCAGGTATGGAGGATAGCCAGAGAAAATGCCTGGAGCAAAGAGATGGAGTGTCTTGTTTATGGAACAACCAGGAAGCCTGTGTCATTGAATCAAAGACTACTTGTTGGGAAGTTAAGTTGTAAGAAGACTAGAAAGGTAGGAAGGGGCCAGATTATGAAGGGCTTTGAATTCCAAATGGAGCATTTTATATCTGCTCCTGGAGGCAAGAGGGAGCTAATGCAATTTACTGAGTGAGGAAATGATAGGATAGGACCTTTATGTTTTTGAGTCTCCTTTTCCATTTGGTCTATTCTACTTTTTAGGAAGGTGTTTTCTTTTTTGAATTTTTTCCCAAGTGGTTGAATCTGTCATTTCTCTTATTTGATTTTTTAAACTTCTTCAAAATTCTTCCAGTTCTTTTGGGACTTAACACTTTTTTGCCCTTTCCTTTGAGGCCTTGCATACTTCCATTTTGGCATTGTTGCCCTCTTCTGAGCTGGTATTCTGATCTTTTCAGTCACTAAAGTAACTCTCTAAGGTCAGGTTATTCCTTTGTCTTTTGCTTGTCTTATCAGTTACTCTTTTTCATTACCTTGTCTATATGTCGAAGTTTTGCTTTGCTCCTGGTATAGAGTGCTGTTCCAAGCCTGCAGTGTAGTTTGCTCGGATATGTGGAGTATGTCCAACTGCTTTTGAGTCCCACAGTTGCAGGGGGATGGTGGCCTGGCTGGCTTGCTGTGGGTTGCTTGCAGCTGTTTTGTCTAACTGGATTCTACTCTTTGATGCCAGTTCCCTTGCTGTCTCTGGAGGTGGGCTGGTTCCCAATCCTACTGTATTCCTTCCCTGCCCCCAGGCTATGCTGGGCTTGCTGATCCAGCTTGCTCTTGGGTTGTTTGGTGGGCCGGTCCCATAGGTACCCTTCTCAGCCTTGTTGGGCGAGTTTATCCCACTGGTACCTTTTCCTGGGCCATGTGTGGTGGCCTGGTCCCTGTTCTGCCAGTCCCAAGTTGCACAGGCTGATCCACTCTTCCTTCTTATCTGGTTTCTTCCTGCTTTTCTTCATTTAAAGGCGTATTTGTAGGTGGATTTGGGCAAACTGTAGTGTTCCTTACACTGCCATCCTGGTTCCAGGAGTGGAGGTCAAGTTAGTCAAGGAGATGAGTTTTCCCCACATGTTTGTTTCCCTGCTATGTTTCTGTGTGCCCACTCCTCCCCCCACCCCCCAGATGCTGAGTGCACTAGTAGGAAAACATGATCTAAGTTTATGTGTGGACTGCAATGTATTTAATATTCCTATATTTGCCTTCTATTAGTACCTATTGCTTTGATCTTATTCCTTATTAAGTAAATGGCCATGTTTAACATGCGATGTATCGTTATTGTGATTACTACGTTTTCATAAATGGAAACTTGAGCTACCATAGTGATTAGAGTGAGTGTATTCCTCTACAAGAGTGTACCCCTAGGGCCCTGGGAGAGTTTGAGTGTAGTTGGGAGCAGAATGGTGATGGTCCTTCTCAGGGAACCTAGACCTGTCAGTGAGAGCAGGCTGGGGGTGAGTGAATCATTCCAGAACATGAGTAAACAATAGAGGCACATAATGCAGACAAGAAAATTGAGACCTAGAGAGAAGTTTTTTTATTCAGGGTCATCATTTGAGTTAGCAAATGCCTAGAACTAGAACCCATTTTTCCTGATTCACAATCCAATGCTCTTTTTTATTATGATATACTGAGCTGGTTTTCTCCTCTGTAAAACAGGGATAATATGCTATCTGCCTACCTAGGTTATTTGTTTCTTTTAGATTTATAATTTCACTGTTATATAAAGAACTCCCAGTGAGAAAACCCCGTGTCTACAGTAGACTGGCAACTGTTCTATACTTTCAGTCTATAGGATTGGCAGGAGAACTGAGAGGTCAGGTAATTTGCAGTCAGTATGTATCAGTTGTGGGATGTACAAGTCTTCCTGACTCAGTGGCTGCCCCCCTAACCAAAGTAGGCTGCCTCTGGATTATCATGAAGACAAGATGACAAAGTATCTAAAGCACTTTGCAACCAAGAAATATTAAAGTTTAGTTGCTGCTATTAATGAAACAAGTTGTGACCAGTACAAGCTTCCAGAGCGGAATGGATCAATCACTACTATCTTTTCAGTTACCACCAACCACAATGGAAGCATATGTTCTTTCAGCTGCTTCAAGAGCTGTTATAATGGCCACATCCTGTTGGAAATGATTTTTTTCGTTAATTGATAGGAAACAAGTTTCACAGATGATAGAGAGGCAATTCCATCTGGTGCTTTAATCATTCCACTCATACACATTGATTTCAAGATGGAAATCCATTGCACAAAAAAATTGGAATTAAAGCAACGTACTGTGTACATAAACTAAATGAGTCTTTGACATACACAATGCTCTTCACATAGACTCTATTATAGTGGTGCTGTTGTTTTTCAGTCATTTCAGTCATGTCTGACTCTTCATGACCCCGTCTGGGGTTTTCTGGGGAAAGTTACTGGAGTGATTTGCCATTTCCTTCTCCAGATCACTTTTCAGATGAGAAAACTGAGGCAAACAAGGTTAAGTGACTTGACTAAGCCATACAACTACTTTGTCTCAATTAAGTCCAACGCATGTGCAAGTCATCATCCTCATAATGTCATTAGTCCTCTTTGAAAAGAACAAAAATAATACAACAATGTAGTGGTGTTTGTGACATCTGAATATCCATTTGACCAAATGGGGGAAATTCCACCGATGCATTCATCATTCTGTCTCTAATCTTGACTGGCTAAGCCCTACTACCAAGATTTTGGTCAGCTAAGAGAATAATACCCTTACCAAAATAAAGATATCCTATAAGGGCAGACCGAACTAATTCCAACAAATGTCAATCAATGAATCTTGAGTTAAAAGGGACCTTAGTGGCCATTTAGTTCAACACATACTCAAAAGAACTCCTTGCTATAAAATAACCCAAGAAGTAGTCATCAAGTCTTGGGAAGGCTTCTGCTTGAAGACCTCCAAGAAGGAGACTAGATCAGGTCAGGGGTCTCTTCCAGCTCAACCAATAATGAAAGTTACTGCTTGACATGCTTGATGTTAACCTTCTAGTGTTGTGGCAGGCAAATCTCCATGTTCTCCTGTTCCTTAAGAAGAAATCTTATCAAATGTTAAGAGCCCTAGACTCATTAGGTAGGGATGATTTCTTATTCTAGATTTTGCTCAGCTCTACAAAATTCAAAATGTAAATTGTAGATGAGCATCCTTATTTTATCATTTTTATGGATTTTTTTCCTGAGGAAGAGGAAGGCTAAAGACTATTTTTTTTTAGTCTAACAGGATGGCACATTCCTCAATATCATTTCATTTTTCTCCAATATAAGTTGTAAAACATAATAATTAGGTTTTGTTAGAAAAATGAATCCAGATCCAATATATAACACAATCATCTTAAAAAAAAAAAAGCCCAAACCCTTACCTTCCATCTTAGAATCAATGCCATGTATTGGTTCCAAGTCAAAAGAGTAGTAAGGGCTAGGCAATGGGGGTGACTTGCCCAGGGCCACCCAGCTAGAAAGTATCTGAGGCCAAATTGGAACCTAGGACCTCTCATCTCCAGGCCTGGCTTTCTATCTACTGAACCACCTAGCTGTCCCCCAAAATCATCTTTTCCAGTTGCCTTTTGGCATCTAGACACTCTATGGCAAAAATGTGGCTAACTAAAATATTTAGGTACCATATAGGTCTATACTGGCTAACATTTAAGGGGCAGCCATGTGTTCTGGGCAGTTCTCCTCAAACCAAATAGCAAAATGCCCTTCTTTATGTCACCAGTGGCTGGCAAGCAGGAAAACACATTTGAGAAATTTTAATAGGCGTGGGTCCTTGGAAACCTATTACACTTGGATATGCATTAAGAGAAGAGGCAGGGGCAGCTGGGTAGCTCAGTGGATTGAGAGTCAGGCCTAGAGATGGGAGGTCCTAGGTTCAAATCTGGCCTTAGACACTTCCCAGCTGTGTGACCCTGGCCAAGTCACTTGACCCCCATTGCCCACCCTTGCCACTTTTCCACCTATAAGCCAATGCACAGAAGTTGAGGGTTTAAAAAAAAAAGAGATGAGGCAAAGTTTGGCTATGTTCTTTCAGAGGTATATGATAGGAAGTGTGGTGGATGTAATCTTATAAGTAGACCTGGACTAACTCTGAAGTACTAGATATTTGACCAAGGG
The DNA here is from genome assembly GCF_016433145.1 of Gracilinanus agilis. NCBI lineage: Eukaryota > Metazoa > Chordata > Mammalia > Didelphimorphia > Didelphidae > Gracilinanus > Gracilinanus agilis. The sequence continues at coordinate 101,243,985 of NC_058132.1, forward strand.
CATGCTAATTAACCAGGTTAAGACAGTGATGGGCAAACTTTTTAAAGAAGGGGCCAAAGGAAAGGAAATGCTCATCTGTCAGTCTGTTTTGTAATGTGGATAATTTGAGGAAAGGTGTGTGGTACAAGGGAATTTTGAAAGGAGGTTATCAGGGATTTATTAAGATAGTAAATCTAGGCTACAGGTAGGCTGGGGGAATAAGGAGATTCAGGATATAATAGGGCTAAGGTCAGGAGTTTAACACTGAAGGAATAAGATCTTCAGGGAGAGGGAGAATTAATCTAAACAGGCAAAGACAGCAGGGCTTATAGACCAGGACTCAGACTTAAACACAGGCTGAGGGAAATAGACTAAACTGAAATTAACAACAGGCTTAGTTAATTTCACAGGAAGGGACTTGTTTTGAAGTTACACCTTCCTTCAAGATGGATACCCGGCTTCCCTTCAAGCCCAGAGTATGTTAGTTCTTTCCCTCTTCTTCCCTCTCTTAATAACTAACTGATCAATTATACTAATAAGTCTGTTAAAACACAAAAGGGTTTATTATCTTTAAAGGTTGATGCGTCAGGAAAGTGGATCAAAGGAAGCCCTAACAGTTGTCTCAGGAACCTCAGGTGGGGGAAGGGAGGCAGAGATGGAGTCTGAGTAAGGACCTGCCTTTAACTCAAGCTTACAAAGTGCTCTTGATATCTAAAGGGAATAAATGATGACTGACTAGTTTCTTTATATCTAATATTGTCAATTATAATTAACCCTTCACAGATTTGAACTCCTCTCTAATTACTCTCCTTATTAACTCCACAGACATATAAGGTAAGGGAGGGAAGGTAGGAAATAATATTGGGAAGGAAGATATAAAGGGTTTATTCAAAATAACAATTTCTTAAATAAATATTTCAAAGCTAGGCTAAATTCCAATACTACAGATAGGTAAGGAGGCAGCTCCGCTGATCAAACAACCTCCCTCCATGGGAGACCCTAAACAACTGAACTTTTCCTCAAGATGCCAAACCCCTAACTGCTTTCAGAACTCAGCCAAAGCTAGAAAAAAACTATATGACCCCTCTCTCTATACTACAGTTTCTAAGGCAACTCTTTCAAGTTTCATTGTATTGTATCCTACTCATTGTATTCATCATATTAGGAATCATGTCTTGCAGTTGGATAAAACATTTTAGGCCTCCCCCCCAATCTGGCCTGCAGGCCCTAGTTTGCCCATCACTGCTCTAAGACAATGAATTACAGGGGAGTCTGGGGTGTGTGTATTGTTTTTACATCAGAAGAGGCCACCATGAATGAAATCAGAGATCCTATCCCAAAGGAAAAATCCAAAGATATTCAAAAGCTTCAAGAGGAAAGAATCTGAAGGTAGAAAAAGGGAGTAGGCAGAACAAAATCATAGAACTTGAAGAACCTCTCTAGGCCAAGAATATACTCTATAGCCCTAAGAAGCAGTCTTGCAACTTTCACAGGGGGGGCCAGTTACTACTTCTCAAAGCAATTATTTTGGGGTTGGTTTGTTAGTGTTCCTATATTTCAAGCCTAAATTTGCTTTGCTCTTCAGGAACAAGATAACCTCTTCCATATTCTAGTCCTTCAAATACTTAATGGCAACAATCTACCCCCTCCCAATTTCCTATGCTATGCTGATTCATAGTTGAAGTCAAGACTATTTTTAGTTTCCCCTTTGTCAACGAGCAGCGGTGTGACCTTGGGTAAATCACTCAACTTCTGTAGACTCCAGATTGCTTATCTATAAAATGAAGGATTTAAATAGATTCCTCCAAGCCCTAGCATTCTGGGTTCTCAAATCCCTTCCAGCTTTCCCATTCTGTGATTTAATGACCATCTTCAATGGAGTATATAAATGTTTGAGAAGACAACTGCTTCCACAGTGTGCTCCCTCTGCTGGCAGCATTACCACATAGCAAACTACATTCTTGATTTTATGTAAGCAGAAAGCCAACCTGGACCCAATTTATTTGGTGTTACTCTTCTCCTTCACCAGTGTAAGAAATCCTCCTCCTCCTCCCACCAAACACACACACACACACACACACACACACACACACACACACACACACACACACTCACACACTCACTCTCTCTCTCTCTCTCTCTGTCTCTCCCCCACTTCCTCCCTCCCCCTTCATTTGAATCATTCTATTATTTTATTTAAAAGGATTCCCAGAACAAGGGGTACCCAGTGGTGCAAGGCCACCATCTGCTCATCTGTGTCCCAATGGGAAATCTAGCTGTGAGTGAGCCAAAAAATGTAATGCAGAAATATAAAGTGGTATTTTATTTACATCTGCCCCCAGTGTGGTTGTAATTATGTTTTCTATCTTGCCAGCAATTATTTGGCAGGCTATAAATAACTATGCTGTTTGGATTTGAACCTATTATTTATCTTGAGCAAGATTTATATGCAGCACAGCAATCTACTCTCTCCGACAGACAATTTTAAGGAGGCAGGGTTTCTGTTTCATAGCTTTTGAAGGGCAAGTGACTTCTCACCATGGTGACAATCAGGTTGCTGTGGTGGGCAACACCAGTACTTTCTAATTTAAAAAAAAGAAAGAAAGAAAAATAGAGCCTCTCTAAATGAAAAACATCAGCGGGTAGTCTGGAAGAATAGTGCAGACATGTTCAAAACAGGACCCACTGAAATGAATGGCTTCTGCCACCAGCAACCTTTTTCAAATGCTGGTTAATTTTCCATGAGGTAATTGCCTGGAAGTCATCCAAGCAGTCCCTTTATTCATCGTAGCTTTGCCTTGCCGACAGCAGGGCCAAGCAACATTGAAACAGACAGTCTGAACCAAGCATATGTGATGCCTACTGCACAATATACCGAAGTCAGGAACAAAGGAAAGAAGGGGTACTTTAGCTTCCAAGGGGTGAAAGGAAATACAAGTTCACAGCAGATTTCCAAAGGCCCCAAGCCAATGAGGTAGATGGTTTCCATCCTATTAAGAAGTTTTTCTTTTCTAAGGAAAGAAAAAAAAGACTGTTTTAGGGCTATCCCTCTAGTTGAATGAACATTTTTCCAGTTCAAATTTCCAAGATCCATTATCTTGGGGAATAAAATAAGAGAGGCTATGTGGGGTGGCATGGCATAAGGCTGACCAGGGCATATATTCTGAGCCACTTCTGTCCTCAGTTCGCTATACCAACTTGAATCAATTACTTCCCCTCTTTCAGCCTCAGTTTCCTCTTTTATAAAGTGGAAATGTTAGATTAAATCTCTAAGATCCCTTCCATCTCTTTGTCTGTGAAGATAACAACATACTTTACACAGCACATGAATGTTTTACAAAGTGCTTTCCTCTTAGCACCTCTATGATGTAGGGAGGTAGGTACAATAAGCATTATCATACCCCATTTTACAGATAAGGAAACTGAGGTTCAGTGAAAACACCTGCCTAGAATTACACAAGTATTAGGGACTCTAACCCAGGTCCTCATTTTGAGTACCATGCTCTTTATTAACACCTAGTGGCTTCTGGTTTCACATATGGAAACATGGATGACAGAACATTATTATTAATTGTAAATAATAAATTCCATCCTTAAATTTCTGTAGCACCCAACCCCAGTATATTATAATTCTGCTGAGATGCTAATAATGGGGCTGTCTGTGAGCAATGGAGATGGAGGAGTCTAAAGACAAGTAGTAGACAGCTGCGACCAGAGCAGACATAACCAACTCATTTCACAATCACTTACCTACTTAGTGAGGTATGAATTAGTGATCGATATGACACAATGTGAGTTTGTAATTCAATAAGAGCATATCTCTCCAAACCTTCTGCTTAAAAACTGCTCTAATTCATAATGTATTGATTATGGGAAATGATATATTTACTCGTTTAAGAAGCAACATATTTTACAAGAGTAAATGTGACTTAAAGTAATTTTTTTCTGATTACCTGAACAAAGTCTTCAGTGATGAAAAACTATAAACAGTGAATAGTAGCATGAGTAACACTTTAATAGGGAATTCTAAAAAACAAAAGTACAGATTACATTCATTCATTAATAAACATATTATTAAAACCCTACTATGTACAAAACATTGCCACTTTCTGGAGAGAGAAAAAGTAAAAGCAAGGCCTCTTGCTTACCCTTAAGTTTATAATCTAGTGGGAAGATAAGGCACAAAAACATAAGTGTAATATGCAATACAGTCATCTAAGTGCATTAGGAAGGTAAAAGAGTGAAGTAAGTGTAGCATGTGAGTGGATCAGGACAGGCTTTCTCCAGAGGAGGCATTTGCAATGGTCTTTAAAGAATAGCCAGGAATTCAAAGACGGCATTCTAGGTACAGGTTTTGAGCGAAGGCCAGAAACAGGAAAAGACAAGGTATGTTCAGTGGGTAGTGCAGAACCCTTTGGCAGGGCTGTAGAGATCTAAAGGACAGTGATAGGCTAAGGCTAGAAAATCAGGGTGCTGCCAAGTCGTCAGAGTTCTAAGGAGGAGAATTTGAACTTTATTCTGCAGACAACAGGAAGCCAATGAAGAGCTTTGAGTAGAGAAGAAGCTATTTATTATAATCAGTAAGATAATACAATGATGGGAATATTGCTCTAGATATTCAATGATATACCATAGGTAGATATACCTCTAGTTATGCCTTGAATAAAACTGTTCCCATCAAGGTAGTTTTATAAGATATCGTGCCAACATAATTTATAAATATAATGTTAGTTGCATCCTAAGTAAAGTTTACCATGATTTTGTGATTGTGCCTTAGGACACTGCTCTGGGTGGTGGCTTTCCTGTCACCAGGGAAAGCCTCTACCTCACGAATGGAAGAGAGTAGGGATTCTGTCCAGTCAGAAAATGGATGCTGCAGAGAGACTTTACCTGTCTCCACCCATATAAGGAAGAGGACACAAAAGTTTCTTGCTTGGTAAAATTTCATCTAATTTTTCCATTCTCCTCCTTGTCTAAATTTTGGTGACTCAGAATTGGAACTTTTGGTTCAATTACCCTCTAGAATGTTGTTCTACCTAAAATATGATAAGATTGTAGAAAGAGCACTGTCCTTGTGTCAAGAGGACCCAAGCTCAAATTTTGTCCCTGACACTTATTATTTATGCAACCTTGGGCACACCTATTAACTTCTTTGGGTTTCAGTCTCCTCACCTAAGATATGAGAGGATTGAAGATTTCAAGTACATCTCACAGTGCTGGACAGAGGGCAATACCTATCATTTTAACTAGGCATTTAAAGATTAGAGGTAGACTAGAGGGTGTGCTAGCACCTTAGGGAATTCACCAATGAAGGGAATAGCCAGATTTCTTTGCAGTGCCCCTGGAATGGCCATTTATGTTAAGTGAAGACAAGAAACTTAAACCAGAAATGAACCTTATTGCAAAGTGGAAGGTGGTCAAACCAACAGAAGCAGGAAGCCCACTTACCTGGGGCCGTGAAGAGCAAGGGGAAGAGGGAATAATGGCCGGTTGTGGTCAGAAGCAGATAAATCCCAGCATCTTGTGGCTTTCCCACAGACAAAAGGCTAGAATAAAAATTCTCATGTTGATTAACTGTCTTATAAACAATCCCCTCAAATCACTGTTAAAGAATGTGAATAAAGAGTGCTCTAGTCAGTCAGGTCACTTATGTTTGAATCCTAGCCCCACAATGCCTAGAGCCAACTGTTAAACTTATTTAAAGTTCTGAGATCTGCAGCTTCCTCATCTGTAAAATGAGGATGACAATGCTCACCTCATATGGCTGATGTGAGGAAAGTGCTTTATAAACTTTAAAGTGCTCAGATCCATGTGAGTTGTTGATATTGCTTTCTGTTGGGTGGTACAAACAGATAACACTTTTTCAATGTAACTAACAAGTGAAGGATACTAATTTTTCATTTATTCATATTTATTGATTTTTGACTATTTGCCAGCACCTCAACATTTTCTGATCTCTTTGGCCAATAATAACCGTTTAAAAAACTTCTCTAATATACTTATTTTTTACTTTTATTTTTTAAAATCCCTTACCTACTATCTTAGAATCAGTACTAAGTATAGGTTCCAAGGCAGAAGAGTATAAAGGCTAGGTAACGGGATTAAATGACTTGCCCAGGGTGACACACTTTGGAAGTGTCTGAAGTCATATTTGAATCCAGGTCATCTCATCTCCAGGACTGGCTTTCTATCCACTGAGTCACCTAGCTGTCCCTTATCATGTAATATTGTCTATTACAGCTTCTGTGTTCAACCTCTACTGGAGAACAGTAATGTTATTTTTATTATTATTCTTTTTTAATTGAAAATTTTATTTAATTAATCTAGAATATTTTCCCATGGTTACATGATTCATATTCTTTCCCTCCCCTCCAAAACCCCACCCCGCTCCATAGCCGACACGCAATTCCACTGAGTTTTACATGTCAGTGATGTTATTTTATTGAAGCTTTGTATTCTCTTCTCCACCCTATCCTTCCACCCTTAACCCATAGCCTAGAACAGGGCATTATACACAGTAGGCATATGATAAATATTTGTTGGGTTGTACTCTAAGACCTTGAGTCAGGTGTTGGGTGTGGTGGTGGTGAGGAATAGTCAAGGATGATGCAAAGATGAACTCACCATCTAGCAAGGGAAAGAAGCCACATATACAAACATAATACAAGGTGTATTACAAAGTATAAAAAAGACAGGGCTATAAGAATTCGGAGAATGTTTGCTGTTGTTGACATTTCTGGGTAGGGCAAGATGATAAGCCAATAGAAGGATAAATGATTTTTATAATCACTGCCTAAAGTCTATAAGACAGAAATAAACTCCCCCTCCCCCCACTATCATAGTATCATAAATTCCAGATCTATAGAGGGCCTCCAAGATATCTGGTGCAATCCCCTTATTTGAAAGATAAGGAAACTGGTCCCCAACATTTCAAAGGTTACATAGGCAAAAATGATAGAGGTGGACTTGAAGTCACTTCTAGTCCATTTCTAACCACTTTTAGCCCACTAGCAGCCCATTCCCTGTTCCCCAGGGGAAGCCTGAAATTGGTAGTCACATCAGCTATTTTAAATTCTAGTGGAGAGCAGAAAAGAGAGTTCACAGTCTTTCTTTTGAGATGCCTTATTTTCAGCCAGCTCAGCATGTATAATGATAGATGTGACCTTCCCTTCTTTTGAAAGATTGAAGGGTAGAGTCTGGAGGTAGGAAGACAAATCCGGAAGTTATTACAATAGTCTAGGCAAGAAGGCAACAAATGGCCTGTATGAGGGAATAAAGAGGAGATGGGTGAAAGAGTAAAGAGGGGATGGATGACAGACTAATAGATAAATGAGACATCTTCAGAATACTAATGAGAATCAATAACTCAAGTGCATTTTCAATTCTCATAGATACTATTTATCTATAAAGCATGCATCACTACAGAACCTCTTTACTGTGTCTGAATGTTGTACTCAAAGCTTCTATAATAGAAAGTTGTCAATATTTTTGCTTTTAAGCCTCACAGGATTTTGAAGATGTGCTAAAATTTTCCTTAGTTATCCACATCCACTCACATAAAATGGTGTTTCACCTCTGTACAACACTTTTACATCCATTATCTCATTTGGTTCCTGAATTTTAGAGCTAGTCAAGGGCTAAGGGACTTATCTTAAAAAGCTGGCGGCAGCTGGGTAGCTCAGTGGATTGAGAGCCAGGCCTAGAGATGGGAAGTCCTAGGTTCAAATCCAGCCTCAGACACTTCCCAGCTGTGTGACCCTGGGCAAGTCACTTGACCCCCATTGCCTACCCTTACCAATCTTCCACCTATAAGTCAATACACAGAAGTTAAGGGTTTAAAATTCAAAAAAATCAATCAATCAATCAATCAATAAAAAGCTGGTGGCAGAGCTAGAACTAGACTGAGGGCTATTGAATCTTCATTCTCACTTGAAGGGGTGGATGATGGATTAGAATTTAAAGTGTAATAGAAGGGGAGGCACAAAATGGCCTGCATATTTCTGTTAACACAAGGTGTAGGTAAGACAAAGTACCAGACATAATGTAGGAAGAATATTCACAGGAGGATAAGGAATCCATAGGGGTCAATATCTAAGAAGATATCTAGAAATAAAAGGCATGGCTTCAAATGCATGTAAAAGACCAACAGTACTTCTGTTTTAATCTAACAAGATGAGTGAGTGACCTTGAGGCTAGATAAAACATTTTGGGAGGTTAAAACAAAAATGGTTAATTGTCAAGTCAACGAACATTGATTAAACACCTACTCTACATCAGGCATCCAAAAGACAAAAGTCCTCATTCTCAGGGAGATCATAGTCTAATGGACCTACAAGCAACCATGTACAAACAAGCTATAAACAGGATAAGGTAGAGATAATTTCAGAGAGAAGACACTAAAATTAAGGAGGATCAAAAGAGGCTTTCTGTAGAAAGTGAGTCTTCAAGGGAGCCAGGTGATTCAGTGAATTGAGTACTAGGCCTAGATGGAAGTCCTGGATTCAAACCTGGCTTCAAACAGCTATGTGATCCTGGGCAAGTCACTTAACCCCATTTGCCTAGCCCTCACCACTCTTCTGCTTTGGAGCCAATACCTATTCTAAGGCAGAAGGTAAGGCTTTTGTTGTTGTTGTTGTTTTGAAAAGAAAGTGAGGCTTCTGCTGAGACTTGAAGGAAGATAGAGAGACCAGGAGAGAAATGAAAATGAAGACAAGTTTCTATCAATGAACTCAAGTCACCAGAACTGAGTGAAATACATCTTAAGGTATGGGGAAAAAAAACTAGTAACATCACTTCAGGGCTTTTCCCAGTGACCTCTAAAAATCATGGAGAATAAGATAAGTACTTTATACATATAGCACCTGAAAAGGGGAAAATCCCAATTTTCAGAAAAGCTTAGAAGAGGATAAAATCTTCAATCCATAGTTTAGTAAGCTTGATTGCTAACAAAATTTTAAAGTACATTAATAATGTAATGGGAAAAAGATGAAGAAGGATGACTTCAAGAACATTTCATATCAAACTAACCAAGCTTCCTTTTTTTTGGTCAGGTTCCTATGGTGTGGATAAATCTATGGTTCAGTTTGGTTTCCAAAAAAATCCCCCCCAAACAGACTGGTATAAGTATAGCTAGAGAAGAATTTATGTGAAAAATATCTGATGATTTTATCCACCTGACTGTAAGCTTTACATAGGTCAACAGTTGGAACTAGTAGTCAAAAACACTAATGTGATCTTAGAATGCATTAAGATCAACATTATGTCAAGAAAAAGGAAGCTGATGATTTCATTGTACTCTACCCTGAGGTGTATCCAGCACACTGTTTTTAGTTCTAGTGTTCAGATTTTAGGAATGATGGGAAAATTGGAATCCTGAGTTGAAGAAGTCAACTAGGGAGGAAGACTAGGAAATCATTTCATCTGAGGATAGCTAAAGAAACTAGTGAGGTTTAGTTTAAAGTCATAGTAATTGTTGTCATAAAGTATAATGGGCTGTCCCAGAAAATAATGGGAAGATTTGTCACTGATGGTCCTCAAACAGCAGGTGGCTAACCATTTGGTAGAAATGCTCTAGAGTGGGGCAGCTAGGTGGCTCAATGGATTGAGAGCTAGGCCTAGAGAGAGGAAATCCTGGATTCAAACCTGGCCTCAGACACTTCTTAGTTGTGTGACCCTGAGCAAGTCATTTAACCCCCATTGCCTAGCCTTTACCACTCTTTTGCCTTGGAACCAATACACATTACTGATTCTAAGATATATGGTAACAGTTAAAAAAAAAAAGAAATGCTCTAGAGGAGATTCTTGTCTAGGAAGGTATCAGACCAGTTGCCTCCTTAGTATTTCTCTCTTTGACCCCTCAAAGCACCATGTGAATTTCTCTTATGCTCCTTATGAGATTTATAGTTATATTCTTATCTTATTCAATTGTTAACTACACAAGGGCAAAGATTATGTCTTATTCACTTCTGTATGTCCTTCAGATGTGCCTAGGACAGAGTAAAGACTCAATAAATATTTGCTGAATGAATTATTAGATGAATAATGGATTACCTACTGGGAGAAGTCTTTGTATGTTCTAGAATATATATTTGTAACAGGCAAATCAAAACAAGGATAATAGGTTCATTACGAATTGTGTCAACAACAATATAAATAAAAGATTGGGGGGGCACAGATGTGAAGTTTGCTTACCTCATTGGGAGAATTGCTAGGAGTATTGCTTTTTCATGAACATGCCATCCAAACATGAAGGAGCTTAATGCACAAACAATTAGACACCGAAGAAAGCCTCTGGGTCCTTGGGGTTTAAACCAAAGACAGAAAACAGATGGCTAGAAACAATAGGCAAAAACCAGACTTCAGTATCATTTTTAATAAGCTTTTCAGAGATATTTTTCAGCCTAGTTGGATGTCTGTATCATCAACAAGATAATGAATGATTCAGACAATCCTCAACAACTGGGAAAACTGATCAGTTTCAATAAGTTGATACCAAAGGAACCACCACATGAGGGAAAAATAGGGCTTTTAAATATGTTTTATTCTATAAAACCAACTGTACTTGTCAAAAGCTATTTCACTATGGTTCAAGAAGTCTAGTACAAGCCTAGGCCACATCCCCAACTTTAATTTATTTATTAAATCTTAGTTGAGCCTAAAGGTTCCCAGATAGCTTATAGGAATAATTATAACAATTAATTTCTAAGGTATATTGAGCTTTAGTAAGCACTTTCCTCACAACAACATTATAAGGTAGATGATGCTCACTTATGATCCCCTCATTTTCTCTTTTTTCTTCTTTTAAAAATAAAAATACTTACCTTCTGTCTTAGAATGAATACTGTGTATTGGCTCCAAGGCAGAACAGTGGTAAGGGCTAGGCAAATGGAGTTAGGTGATTCACCCAGGGTCACACAGCTAGGGAGTGTCTAAAGCCAGAATTAAACCTAGAAGCTCTGGTCTCCAAGTCTAGCCCTCTATCTATTAAGCTATCTAGTTACTCCTATAATTCCCCATTTTCTAAATGAGGGAATTGAAGTTCAGTAAAGTGACCTGGTCACACAGCTAGAAAGTATTGGCAGGAGGAAAGAAACTCTAAAAATTTAAAGATTATTATGGTAGGAATTAATCAGGATCTATCACATAGAAGACTAGATTTGGAGTCAGTAAATCTAAGTTCAAATCCAGCTGTTATTCAACAGTTGTGTGATACTGGGCAGGTCACAACCTCTCTGGGCCTCAATTTTCTCATCTGTAAAATTAGGGAGTTGGTCTAGATCACCTCAAAAAACTTTTCTTGCTCTAAAATACTTTGATTCTATATATTTGTTTCTATTTTGTATAAATCTTGTATTTACTTATTTGTGAATATGTTGTATACCCTGCCTCTGGAGTCAGAGGACCTGAGTTCAAATTCCATGTTAATTCAAATTCCTCAGCTTTCTCATCTGGAAATGAGGGGCTTGGCCTAGATGGCCTCTGAAAATCCCTTTTAGCTTTAGATCACTGCCAATGTGCTTAGTAGAAAGTAAACTCTTGAAGGCAGAGCCTATCTCCCCTTTGTCTTTGTATCCATTGTGCCTGGCACAAAGTAAGTGTTTAGTAAATTCTTGCTAGTAGAGTTATGTTGCATCACCCAAAAAACATTAATTAAAAAGATGGGTTTTTGTTTCAAGAAACAATTTGAGCTCCCTGAAAGTGCTCTAAAAATTTCCAAGGTCAATCCAGTCTATTCCCTTTCCCCATCTGGGGAATCTGGGCCCAGCTTATCTTTGGTTTGCAGCATCTGACTAAGTTGTATGTTCTCATGGATCAGCTCAAAGGAATGTGTACTCATCTGCACCTCCTAGTCCAGACTAGGGGCCCTCTGTCTTCTTTTGATTTCTTTGCGTGGATAGTTAGGACTAACTCCATAAAAGTGGTTATGGAGATCAGATAAAGAGGTTCTTAATATTGTTTGTATGTTGGGGCTCAATGCAATCAGTACAATGTCATCCACAAACAAAATCAACTGGAAGACATCACCATTTGGATTCTATGTTGACATCCTCCATAGCACTATCAAATAACTCTGGTTGAGTATGTGTCCATTTTTTATGCCCTGGTTGATTGATAATTAGAGGATCATTAATTAAAGTTAACTTGTTTATTAAAGAATCTTAAAAGTTCTCAACATATGCATGGCTAACAATTTGTGGAAACATGGTATAGTGAAAAGAACACTGAACTTGAAGTCAGTACAGACCTGGGTTTGAATTCCTCTGACACTGACTAGCTATTTCATTATGGGCAAATCACAACTTCTCCAGGTCTTTGTTTTCTCATCTGTAAAATGGAGAGATTATTTGTAGTACTTATCTCATGAGGCTATTGTGAAAGTCTTCTGCCTTGGAATCAATACAAAGTAGTGATCCTAAGATAGAAGAAAGGGTTAAAAACATGTATATGTATAGACATATGCATACATATGGTATTAAATACATATACAATACAAGTATTAAACATGCTGGCAAGTTAATGGCTTGGATGATATTAAGGATTGTTCAATCCTTGGAGAGAAATTGGGAGGCAATATAGTAGTTTCATTTGAAGGAAGACCTTTATAAAATGACAGTGAAATGCCATCTGGAAGTGGCTTCCATTTCTGCAGCTCTGTCATTTGGAATAGTGTTAGGTTTTTGTCCCCTACCAAATCTTCCCAGAAAACCAAGAAGATTTCATTAATTTAAACAGCTTACCAGTGATTGCCATTAGACTGTTTCAATCTTTGTAGTTGTATGCAGAACTCAAGGAATGCCCTCACATCACATTTTAGCCAAAACAAATGGCATTGTATGCCTTGCAGAACTAAGATGAAAACTATAATCAATATGAATAGCTTAGAAACTGCAACGGGCTATTTAATTGAATGCCATGAAAGTTTGATCCACTGGTCAGATGCTAAATTTCATTCAGTATTATTTAGAGTTGCACTTGATTGCAGTTCCTGAAGTTCTTGTGCTTTGTACACTTTACCTGCCTTTAACACACCTATTGTGACATGGTATATATATATATACATATATATATATATACAGCTAGACATTCATATGTGTAACTATGCATTGGAAGAGCTTTTGTGTTATAAATCTGTTCCCCTCAACAAGGAATGCCAATTAAGGTGTCATAACAGTCATCAGATTATTGTAGTAGCTCAGGGTTCATTCCTGTTATCTATAGAGCTTCCTAAATGACATCCCATCTTTGGTCTCCATGCCTTTGCACTTGCTACCCTCCATAACTGGTATGTACTTCCTCTGTCTCAGATAGTCCTTCCATTCCTTTAAGATATGGCTCAGTGGTCTGAGAATCAAGCCTGGAGATGGGAGGTCTTAGGTTCAAATCTGGCCTCAGACACATCCTAATTTTGTGACCTAAGTTAATCATTTAACCCCCATTGCCTAGCCCTCACCACTCCTCTGCCTTGGAACCAATACATAGCATTGACCAGGGTCAGTCCTGGGACATGAAAGCCAAAAAAGCATTCTGTGAATTTGAGCTTCATTGGGAGGCATAGCTACCAGGAATAAGTAAGTCGTGTTAGTTAAAATCACCTGGGGTTCTATTTGGAAGGATTGAACCTCAATATAGTGTTTGACAAACTTCTGTGGACCTGTGGGGGTCCTTAAAACTACATTTCCCGTGGTCCAATGGGTTTCCTGTTTTAGATGACGTATTGAAGGTGAGGGACTGTTTTAAAAGAGGGGGAAGTGACTTGGAACTTCCTCTTTAGTTACCTGCCTCTTTAGCTACCTGAGCTGGCAGAGAGAGGAAAGGTAAATGGCGGAGGTGAGGTTGGAATAGGTTTCTTACAGATGCATGGTCAATTTATCTCTATCAGCATGGCTTTTATTAAAATACTATTCTTCCTTTTGATCTCGACCATCATCATTTTTAATCATAACAAAGTGCTTGTCCCTCTGTACCATACTCTAGTTAGACAACATCTGAAGTACTGGGTTGTTTTCTTGGCATGCTAGTTTAAGAATAGAGAGGGTTCAAAAGAGGGTAATTAGGATAGTGAAAGGCCTTGAGTTCATTTCATGAACTGATGGAATTGAGGATGTTTAGCTTACAGTGAGGAAGACTCAGGGGGGATATAACAGCTGTATTCAAGTAATTAAAGGGTTGCCATGTAGAACAGGGATTAGATTTATTCTCTTTGATACCAAAGGACAGATCCAGAAGCAAAGGGTGGGAAGTTGCAAAGAACCCTTGGGCTTGATATAAAAAAGTCCAACAAGTTTCTAGTGATTAGAGTTGTCTAAGGGTGGAATGGGCTACCTCAGGAAGTGGTGGAGTCTCCTCCTTTTTTTTAGGTCAGTAGTCTGCCTACACATAGAGAGCTTCTTTAGAAATGACTCCCACACTAGTAGTCAGTCATTTCTTTTCTGTTAAGATCATTCATTTCAATTTGTGTGTATGTGTGGTTTGGTATTAACCTGTCCAGTGCCTTCTGACTCTCTTCTGGGAAAAAAAAAAAAGACTATTCAAGATATATAGATATGAGGCTTTTGGATAATCTGTAAACCTTTAGACTCTGGTTTCTTAATCTTAAAATATGCTTTCACTGTTCCTCTCATGTTCATCTTTGCATGGAAAGCAATCTAAGTATTAAATACACATTGACTTAGTTTGAAGGATTTTACTAAATTCTCTGTGAATTCTACCACTTTTTTTCCTCTGTTAGATTTTGGTATATAAGGTGTAATTATTTTCATGGTGATCTGTTATGTTCATCATGAGTACTGAAAGTCTAAATGATTGGATGTCCCATTAAATTATGCTTTGTGCTGCATTTGGATGTAAAATAAAAGCAATTCTTGCAAATATTTTATTTGTCTCTCTCAGGAGAGTATGGGAGTCATCCTTCCATTTAGTGGAGACTTCTGATATCTTCTGTTTCATTTATAATGAGACTGACAATATTGATAGTCAGTTCACTCTTTAATATATCAACAAATTGGTCCTTAGATGAATTTGACCATCATTTATTTAGTTATGTTTAAAGATAGCCTAAAAACCATGATTCTAAGACTCCTCTGCACCCTGCTGATATTGTTATTGTAGAATTGGAAGGATGCTCCAGAGGACTGAGAACTATTTCAGTGTTTTTCTTTGTTTCATGGGTGGTGTGGCCAGAGGACTTATCATCTGGTGGCTAGTCTATTGGAGATGAATTTGTCAATACACAGACACAAGGGTCTGTATGTACATAGACTCTCATGCGGCAGACATGTTTCTAAGACCATGCCCAAAGACTAAGTAGCTTGGCAGATCACATAATAGCTTATACTCCACAGGCATAGTTTTCATGATCTCAGAGTCACCTCTCTCACTGGGGTAGGACTTTTCTAGTATCAATTAATAAATATTTATGAAGTGCTACTGTTAGGCACCACATGGTACATTTATGGCAAACTTTTTCTGCAAGTATTATATGAGGGAAATGAAGCAAAGCCGTACAATCCTTAGAGATATTTTCCTCTACAGAGTATTGCTTAGGTATCTGCCTTGTAGAGACAGCAAGACAGATTCATACAAATATCTTGTTCCAGGGCAAAAGCAAACAAATGTCTTAAGATTGAAGTTTAATGTGATACTGGAAATTTGGGAGTCCTTGAACTAATTTTGAGGTCCTTGATCTAAACTTCCTGAGGACATTTAAGGCTCTTTCAAACTACATTTCCCATGATTCCTCTTGTGTAATCATGTAGATAGGAAGTGTAATAATGTAGAGCAGTGGTTCCCAAACTTTTTTGGCCTATCAACCCCTTTCCAGAAAAAATATTACTTAGCCGCCTGGAAATTAATTTTTAAAAAATTTTAATAGCAATTAATAGGAAAGATAAATGCACCTGTGGCCATCACTGCCCCCCTGGATTGCTGCAGCACCCACCAGGGGGCAGTAGCACCCACTTTGGGAGTCACTGACATAGAGAGACGAATAAAAAGGAAGTGCCTGGAAAGACACTCTCTTTTGATGCTGAAGCAAGATGGTGGTGGAGGTATGGTGGGTCCTTCAAACTAACTCTTAATATGGCACATGGCTTCATTTTTCTAATGGCTATTAATAAACCTTTAAAAACCATAATATTTTTAAATCTATTCCTTTATATCCATTTTATTTCTTACATTAATAAAAAATATAAAATAAAACTCAAGAAATGAATATTATCTTTTCAATACTTACCAACATGGCAATCACAGTGCAAATGAGGGTTGCTAATGGAGTTACAGAGGGCAGGACAGTGTGTTGGAACTGTTGAACCAAACCACTTGTCATTGAGGCCTTGGGAATCTTCTTGGGATCAAGAAGATTGAATTTCAAGCCTGTGGAAGATATAAAGCATTAAAAAAAAATAGACATCATAGTGTCTAAGAAAACAATTCAGCTTTTTTTTTTAAACCTTTATCTCCTGCCTTAGAATCAATACTGTGTATTGGTTCTAAGGAAGAACAGTGGTAAGGGCTAGGCAATGGGGGGCAAGTGACTTGGCTTGCTAACTACTAAGTTAGCACACAACTAAGAAGAGTCTGAAGCCAGTTTTGACCCCAGGACCTCTCGTCTTCAGTCCTGCTCTCAAATCCACTGAGCTACCTAGCTGCCTCCAAAATTTAATTTCATGAAAAATAATTTAGTTTTTTAGTGATGTTCTATAGCCAAGATTTTATAGATAACTAAATTTGAAACTATATTGTCTAATTAATTATATCATCAGTGTGTTGAACACACATGGAACAGAGTAATGGAATGCAAAAGCTGCTTGGGTGTGGAAGACTCCAGGAAGTTGGCTGAATGAATAATAATCCACCCTAGCTGCTATTTGCCCCAACTTTTTCTGATACCCACACTAAAACCAAAACACAGGATAAATCAGAACTTCTTATGTTTCTTTTTAGGCAAACTAACAACCAAAGGCAAAAGGCAGGAGAATCTGAGATATATTGTAGACTTGTTCTGTTCCCCTACCTATGGCAGTGAAAACCAGTAATTAATGGGAAGAAGCTAGACCAGTAATCAAAGAAAAGGAACATCAATTTCTTATAGTACTTGACAGTTTAAAAAGTGCCCCAGCTCTGTAAGGTAGGTACCACAGTATCTATGTTTTATAAATGAGGAAACGAATGTCCAGAGAGATGAATGACTTTTCCCAGGATCACAAAGGTAAAATTGGAGTCTTGGACTCTGCCTCTAATTTTAGTGCTCTTTTTCCTAGACTTGGTGTCCTTGACACGCTGCTCTTTCCTTAACCTGTCACCTGAACACCCATGGGGGTCTCTAATGTTCTTTAGAGCAATATCTCACTAAATTCTTGAAGATACAAGATAGGCTTGAAAAATGGGATCCCCTACAAGAGTAGAGATTATTAACAGTAAGCATATACAATTCTCATAACATTTAAGATCATTATTGCAGAGTACTAATGTATGAATCCTAGAATACCAAGTATAAACCCAAAGCATTACAAATGATCAATCTAATCTAGAAGGGAGTGTTAGAGTTAGCATGGATGCATGATTAAATACACAAGAAGGAGCTTTTATGTGTGGCTGTGCAGCAGTTACTGAATTTGGCTGAAGACAGCATTACTCAAGATCATGCTTGACTGAATAATAATAAGAACATACATCAAAGGTCAGGATCTAGTAGAAATCCAAGGACTTGCTTTGACCACTGGGTGGTAAGCCAGCTGGCAATGATCAGGTCATGCCAGACTAATCTCATTTCCTTTTTTGATTAACTAGACTCAGAACAGGGTGATATAGCAGGCACAGTATACCTAGGGTACAGTAAAGCATTTGATAAACTCTTGTGTTTTCTTCCTGGACAAGGTAAATTGATATGTGGTAACTAATAGTACAGTTAAGTGGGCTAGAATCTGGTTGAATGACTAGACTAAAAATGTAATTATCAAATGTCAGCTCAAAAGGAGGTATCAGGTAGAAAGTTACAAGGATCCCAAGAAGTAGCAGTGTTAAATGGTTCAATATCAGAAATGGATATGGCTTTATCAGTAGAAATAACATGGGATCTTCCATCTATCTGACTTTTACCTGAAAGCTCCTGTATGTGCTGCTAGAATGTGAGTTCCTTAAGAGTAGGGATTATAGGGGGCAGCTAGGGAGGTCAGTGGATTGAGAACCAGGCCTACAAATGGGAGGTCCTGGGTTCAAATCTTGCCTCAGACATTTCCTAGCTAGGTGACCCCGGGCAAGTCACTTAACTTCCATTGCCTAGTCCTTACCACCCTTCTGCCTTGGAATCAATACACAGTATTGATTCTAAGACAGAATGTAAGGGCTTAAAAAACTGTTTTGCTTTTCTATTTGTACCCTCATGATTTTTACACAGTAAGAACTTTGTACACAGTAAGAACTTAATAAATGCTTTTTTTTCTCCTCCCTTCCTCCCTTCTTTCTCTTCCTCCTTCTCTCTTCCCCTACTTTCTCTTCCATCTCATCCTCCATTTCTTTTCCTTCTTTCTTATTTTTCTTCCCTTCCTCCTACTCTACTTTTTCCTTCTTACTCTCTTCACCCAACTTTTCTCCCCTCCCTTCTTATCCAAGAGTGTAACTGGCTTCCTTGGAGGAAAGCAGCTTTCTTCCTCCATGAAGATCTGGAAGCAAAAGCTGTAAGATTACTTCCTGGGTGCTGCATGCTAGAGAAGGGATTCTTGTTCTGGCTTGTATTGGCCTGGACAACCTCTTGGGTCCCTTCCAAGTCAGATTTTGTGAGAACAGAAACTGAACTGTTCCTGTATAGTTATTAAAATGAAACTAAATGAAGGGGGCAGCTGGATGGCTCAGTGGATTGAGAGCCAGGCCTAGAGACAGGAGGTCCTAGGTTCAAATCTGGCCTCAGACAATTCCTAGCTCTGTGACCCTGGGCAAGTCACTTAACCCTCTCATTACCTCGCCCTTATCATTCCTCTGCCTTAGAACCAATACACAGTATTGATTCTAAGACAGAAGGTAAGGGTTCAAAAAAAATCCAACAAAAAATTAATTAATTAATTAATTTTAGAATTAAGAAAAAAAGAAACTAAATGAAGGCAGGCCACTTTTGCTTCATCAGGAGCCAGGATAGCCCCGTAATTGAGTATATGTGCATGTATGAGGGAGGGAAGGAAGGAAGGAAGGAAGGAAGGAAGGAAGGAAGGAAGGAAGGAAGGAAGGAAGGAAACAAGCATTTATAAATACCTCGTACTAGCCATACACTGTGCTCAGTGCTTTCCCAGTATTATCTCATTTAATACTCCAAACAACCCTGGGAGTTAGGTACTTTTATTATTCCCAATTTACAGTTGAGGAAACTAAGGCAGGCAAGTTAAGTATCTTTCAGGGTCACTATCCAGCAAGTGTCTGTGGCTAGATTTGAACTTGCCCAGTGCTCTTTGCAATATATAGCCTAATGCCTGAAACAAGGGAGATAAAAATTATGATTTTGAAAAACTGGAATTCCATGTCTGATGGTATGTGTATTATCTTACCTCTATCATCTGAGTTTATTTTTTAGCATCAACACTTCTTGACTCCAGCTAAGTTTATTGCTGTCTCTATTCACTGTGTTGGCTAGGAGAAGTTTTCTGGGGGATAGTAAATTTAGAGAACTTATTTATAAATTATTTTATAAAGGGTAGGTACACAGTTGCTGGATATCTAGTCAGTGACATCCTCCAATTACCTTTTTAATTTATGTATAAATTACTTTAACCTCACAAATCCAAATTTAAATGTACAGCTCAACTTTTCTATTTCTTCTTGTCTCATGCTTTAAGACAGCTTAACTTCTTTAACTGTTTGGCAGAATTATACAGAATCATAACTTAAATTATTTGAATTCCACTCATTCACTTTTTGATTCTTCATTTATTAAAGCTTAGAAACAAAGCTCACTTAGTCTGAATATTTGTTTCTCCAATCAAAAATTGACTTTTAAAAGAATTCTAAAAATTGTTTTATCCCCCAAGAAAAAGATCAATAACCTCAATTCTATACAAAGCTTTAGCAGGGATATTTCTCAACATGTTGTTTATTGTACCCCCTTCTTAATTCAAGGAGCCACTTCCCTCAATAATCCTCCAGCTTTGTCTGAACACTTGTGATTTGGTTTGTGCTTCTGCATGATGCCAGGAAACAAATGCCTGGCATCCTCTCCCAGCCTACAGCATTCCCCCACAGGACAGACTAAGCAGCAAGATTTTTAAATGAACTATACCAATAATGGAGAGCATCTTATCCAAAGCATTGTACAAAGCCCAGAAGTTTGGAGCCCAGTAGGCATGGCAGAGACCCCTCTTGAAAGGGAAAAGCCTTGAAATGACTTGAGGCAATTGGTTCTGTGAAAAGGAATAAAAAATCGATTAGAAGAGAGGTGAAAATGTGGAGACTGATGATAGGATGATGTGGTGAGTTTGGAAAACTGGTTTCTAGTCTTGGCTTTTTACCCTGGGAAATATCCTATGACCTTTTTGTCTCAGTTTCCTCTTCCTCTGAATGGGGACAATAGTATTTGCTTTTCCTATCCCCTGGATTGAACAGAAGCAGATATAAAGGGAAAAGAGATGGACACAGAGCCAAGAGACCCAAGCTTTTGCACTATGTGATTACGAGGGCTGCTGTGTCAGTCTCTGTCTATACACCAGGGATGACACTCACAGGGCTGCTGAGAGGAAGGCTGCTGAGATGGAGTCAGAGGGACACTACAAAGAATTAATACATAGGAATACTTGGAGGAGTAAGTGGTATGAAAAGGAAAAGACTCATTCTTCTTCCCTTTACTTCAGGGACATCAAGAAGAAAAGGGCTCAATGTCTATAATCTCCAAAGCCCACCACCTGCCTAAGGATGTAGGGCTGAGAAAAGAAAAGAGGCAAGACAGGGCCAGTGCTCCCAAGACACTCAGGCTCTCAGTGTGCACAATGCTGCAGTCTACGAGGATGGGAACACACAGTGCCAGAGATGTTGAACTTATCAATAAGGACAACAAATGCTACCACCAAGAATGGTGCCTGGCTTGAAGACCTGCCCCCACCCCCCAGCTGCCACTGAGGCCAGAATCCCCAGTAGAGCCTGCCTATCTGGTGGTTTTCCAGTCTCTGCTCAAGGCCCTGAGATGAGAGAAACTTTACTGATTCTCAGGAATCTGCTCTACTTTGGGATAGCTCTCCCTGTTAGAAAGATGTTCCTGACATGAAGTCTAAATGTGATTCATTGCCACTTCTATATATGTCTCCTGGTTATGCCTTCTGAGGCCAAAACTAATTCCTTTTCTATGCAACAGCCCTTTTATGAGCTCTTACATTCATTACTGCATTTTACCCAGAGAACACTGGAATACGGGAAGCCATGTGGTGATTTCATTGGTGTGGGACTTCCTCCACAGACACAAAACACGGCCCCTCCATGATTTCATGACTGTCTTCATAAGATGCTGTCGCTTTGTGGTGAGCCTGTGCACTTAATGTGACTGGTCCTCAGAGGGATGCATACATATGCCCATTCCTCCATTGGTCCTCAAAGCTTTTTCCGGTTTGGTAACACCTTCCAGTTTTGTCTCCATAGATACAGGCTTAAGAGCCCTAGCAACTAGAACACTGGACTTGGGAAGATATGAGTTAAAATCCTTTCTCAGACTTTATAGCTGTATGACCCTGGGTAAGTTACCACATCTCTCTGTGCCTCAGTTACCACAAATTTAAAATTAAGGAGTTGGGCTCAATGGCCTGTAAGATTTCTTCTAGCTCTAAATCCATGTTCCTATTATCAGTACCCCAATGTGACATTAGAGAAGACCTTTAGTATAACTTGGAACACATCTCTATTTGATGAATAAGAGATGCAAAGAGAGTGTTCTTTCTGCTAAGCACACCTATAAGAAGGTTTCCTGGAGGTAGGCTTTGAGGTGTTTTTTTGAAGACAAATGGAGTATGGTAAATGAAAGTTCTTCCTTGATCATTATCATTCTTATTAAGGATCATTTGGGGCAGCTAGGTGGCTCAGTGGATACAGCACCAAGCCTGAAGAAGTTTTGGGTTCAAATCTGGATGCAGACACTGTGTGCTGTGTGACCCTGGGCAAGTCACTTAACTCTGTTTGCCTAGCCTTTGCCCTATTGTCTTAAGAGTTGTTACCAAGACAGAAAGTAAGGGTTAAGAATAAAATTAAAAGAATAATTTATTCCATGTCATCTGTGCCACAGTGTAAAATATACCAAAAAAGTGAATTTTTCCCAAGTAGAATACAGCCAACACAATATTAACCTCAACAAGGTTCTAAAGAATACCTGAACAAACAATGATTATTACATAAATTATTAATATTACTGCCTTTACTGGGTGAGAAAAAACAGGGAAATTACTTAAGAGATCAAACAGAACCAAGTCATTCGCTTCTTTTCTGCTTCAGGAATTATTCAGAAAAAGCCTGATATAGATCACTATGTTGGAAATAGAAAGTTCCACATTCCAGTTCTAGTGGTAGAACATTTTTTAGCCAGCCATCTACCAATGCACTGCAAGAGTTTTATATATATATATGTATATATACACACACACACACACACACATATATATATGTTCACCCATCTATTTATTTATTTATGCATCCATTCGTTTGTTTGTTTATTTGTTTAATTATGTATGTATGTATGTTTAAAAAAAAGAATCAAATCCTTTGATCTAAACCTCTATGTTATTTGAAATATAATTAGGACTGGAAGCCTCATGTAGTAAAAATAGCCCTAGCCCAGAAGTTAGAAGAACTGGCTCAAAGGCTTGGCTTTATTATTTACTAGCTATGTGACCCTGGGCAAGTCAGCTAACATCCTGGGGATCAGTTTTCTGGGCTCTGAAACAGGAATAACTAGAGACCCTAAAGAACTGTGAACATTATATATTCTTCCTGTGAATACTAATGAACATGGGTATAATAGTGTACTAGATTGTAAATGTGCTGACTGATATAATAAGTAAGATCAACATAAACAGGAACTTGGGGGGCAGCTGGGTAGCTCAGTGGATTGAGAGCCAGTCTAGAGATGGGAGGTCCTAGGTTCAAATCTGGCCTCAGACATTTCCCAGCTGTGTGACCCTGGACAAGTCACTTAACCCCCATTACCTAGCCCTTACCACTCTTCTGCCTTGGAGCCAAGGCTCCAAGATGGAAAGTAAGGGTTTAAAAAATTATAAAACAAAACAAAACATAAACATAAACAGGAACTGGGCTTATAGAACAGAACAACAAAGGTACAAATTTGAGGGAAAAAAGGCAAAGACAATGAAAGAAGGAAACTGAAGAAGGAAGGAAGTAGTAGTTTATAAAAACCTGTATGAGAAAGGTCTTTTTATTTATTTATTTTTAATAACCCTTACCTTCCATCTTAGAATCAATACTGTGTTTTGGTTCTAAGGCAAAAGAGTGGTAAAGGCTAGGCAATGAGTGTTAAGTGACTTGCCCAGGGTCACACAGCTAGGAAGTATCTGAGGCAGATTTGAACTTAGGACCTCCTGTCTATAGGCCTGGCTTTTAATCCACTGAGCCACCCAGCTGCCCCTGAGAAAGGTCTTTAAAAAAAGTTAAATTAGTAACATTTATTTCACATTTATGAATATAAATTCATAATAAATCACACATTCATAATAAATTATATTTATAATTGCCTTGGATGAAATTTCTATATGATTTTCATGTAGTGCTTATAGAAAATCTGGTCTATAGTGTTACTATAAATTGCTATTTACTCCAAACTAACATGTCAAACTATAGAAAGTAGAAATTCCCAACCTAAATATTATCAGCATGTTGCTGCAGAAAAAATGAACATGAATTTCAGAGGCAGGAGAATCAGGTTTAAAATTCTAGTCCTGCCAAGTTACATTATCTTTATCATCTCAGTTTTCCTCATTTTAAAAATGGAAATAAAAATATTTCCTTGTATTACCCCATGTAGTTAGTTGTAAGGAAAATGTGAGATATTATTATTGCTGTAGTGAAGGGAATAACTGACATCAACATCTGGATCCTTCCCATCAAGTTTGAGAGTTGAGAGGTCATAGTAGGGTCCCAATTTGTGAAGCTGTTTTTTGCACACATGCCAGTGTTCTGTTAGAGCAATGGATTTAAAGTCAGAGAACTAAGTTTTAATCCCAAATCTGCTACCACCCCTGCTTCCTTAACTGCTCTGAACCTGAGGCATCTCATCTGTTAAATTAAGGAACTGGAATAGATTAGTGACATCAAAGCCAAATAGAAACAGGGCTACATAGTGATTTAGAAAATCATAAATTAACAATAACTATGTTGTATTGCATTTTTATTTTTTGCTTAATTTTCCCCAATATAATAAGCATTTATATAATACTTGTTATGTGCCAGGCCCTCTGCTGAGCACTTTATAAATATTTTCTCATTTGATCCTAAGGTAGGTACTGTTAATGATGGTCATTTCGCAGTTGAGGAAACTGAGGCAAAAAGAGGTTAAGCACTCTTTTGTGCCACAAAGCTAGGAAGTATTTGATGTTAAATTTGAACTTGGGTCTTCATGATTCCAGGCTCAGTGTTCTGTCCTCTGTGCCACCTAAGTGATCTCTTAAGGTCTCTTTTCAGCTATAACTCCTATTAGCCTAAGTAAACAAGTTTCATAGAATGATATACTTAGGAAGACTTTGCTCTCATATGTATAATATTTATATATCTTTATGCGTATGTATGTGTTGTTTAAAAACAAGGTAAGGAAGATACATACCATGGCTATAAAAGGACCCAAAGAAAGAGCAGAAACAATGCAAACAATGAAACCCAGGGTAATTAGTCGGAAAAAGCTGAAACTGCTCCATCTGACAGAACCATCTACAAAAGAGAAACATTATAATT
The DNA here is from genome assembly GCF_016433145.1 of Gracilinanus agilis. Lineage (NCBI taxonomy): Eukaryota > Metazoa > Chordata > Mammalia > Didelphimorphia > Didelphidae > Gracilinanus > Gracilinanus agilis. The sequence continues at coordinate 101,268,879 of NC_058132.1, forward strand.
AGCAAAAGGAAAGAGAAGTAATATCACAACATGTATTAAAATGATCAATGAGGTCATCTCATCTCCCTTATTAAACTAGAAGTTAAAAAAAAATACAACAAACTCTTACCTTCTGTCTCAGAATAGACACTAAGGGGACAGCTATATGCCTTGGTGGATAGAGAGAGAGGACTAGAGACGGGAGTGTCCATTCTAAGACAGAAGGCAAGGGTTTAAAAAAAAATAGATACTAAGTATCAGTCTTAAGGCAGAAAAGCATAAGGGCTAGGCAATGAGGGTGAAGTGACCTGCTCAGGGTCACACAGCTAGGATGTGTCTGAGGTCCAATTTGAACCCAAGACCTCCCATCTCTAGGCTTGGCTCTCCATCCACTGAGCCCCCACCTGCCCCAGATAAGAGGCTTCTTGAAGGTAAGGGCTACGTCTTACTCATCTTTGTATATAAAAGACACTTAATAATCATCTTCATGAAGCTTTTCCTAATATCTCATTTGAGTAATGACATTTCTAAGCCAGTCAATAAACATTTATTAAGCACCTACTATATGCCAGGAACAGTGTAAAGTGCAGAGAATACAAAGGAAGGCTAAAAGGAGTCCATGCTTTGAGGAGTTGACAATCTAATGGGGGAAGCAGCATGTAAACAATTAGGCACAAATATCTATGCAGGATAAACTGGAGGTAACCACCAGAGGGAGAGCAGCAGCACTGAGGGGCATCAGGAAGGCATTTCACAAGAGTTAGGATTTTAGATGGGACTTGAAGGAAGCTAAGAAAGCCAGATGGCAGAGATGAGGAAGGAGAGCATTCCAGGCATGGGAGATAAACAATGAAAATGTCCACTCAGGAGATGAAATGACTTGTGGGAGGAGCAGCAAGGCCAGTGTCCCTGCATTGTACAGCACTTGGGGTACAAGTCAGGGATAAGATGACGGGAAAGGGAGGGGGGGGGGGGGGGTCAGGGAAGGGTTGTGAATGGCTTTGAACACCAAACAGAGGACTTTATATTTGATCCTGAAGGTTTTAGGGAGTTGAGGGACAGTGAAGAATCAAGGAGGACAAGTGAGTTTCAGGCCTGGGTGATTAGGAAAATGGTGGTGTCCTTGACAATAAGAAGGAGCTTTGGAAAGGAAGAAGATTAAGGGGAAGTTAATGAGTTCAGGTTTGGAAATTTTGAATTTATTTATGGAACATCAGTTTGAGATGTCTAATAGTCAGCAGCAAAGATGCAAATCTGGAGGTGAGTAGTGAAGTTCGGGCTGGAAATTCTATAATTGAGAATTATCAGTATAGAGATATTACCTGAAATAATGTGAGCAAACAAGGTCACCAAGTGAAAAAGAGGGCCCAGAACTATGGTCTACATTTCTACAATACAATTATCACAAGGAATCATATAATTTAGAACTCATAGAGACTTTGGAGATCATCTCGTCCAGCCTCTTCATTTTACAGATAAGGAAACTGAGGCTCAGAAACATTAAGTGACTTCCATATGGTTACACAGGTTATAAGCCACATAGATGTGATGATGATGGTGATGATGATGATGACAATATTTCTTTAGTATTTTAAGGCTCAGAAAGTGTTCTGCATGTATTTTCTCATTTGAATCTCACAACAACCTATGAATTAGGTGCTATTATTCTTAGTCCCATTTTACACAAGAGAAAACTGAGGTTGAGAGCTAGTACTGACTAAGGCAGGATCTAGCTCAGGTTGTCTTGATTCTATGTCCAGTTTTGTATTCCCTCTTACAACTGGCTGTTGGGATCTGCCCCAGGTCCTCTGACTACAAATCCAGTATGTAATTTTGTGTCATTTTGCTACTTGTGTCTTACACACCTTGTTGTTCAATCATTTTTCAGTCATGTCCAATTCTTCATGACTCTATTTGGGGATTGCCTGGCAGACACTGGAGTGGTTTGCCATTTCCTTCTCTAGTACATTTTACAGATGAAGAAACTGAGGCAAACCAAGTTAAGTGACTTGCCCAGGGTAACAAAGCTATTAAGTATCTGAGGCCAGATTTGAACTGAAGAAGAAGAATCTTCCTGACTACAAGTCTGGCACTCTATCCACTGTGCCACCTAGCTGCCCTACTAGACAGTAAATTCCATTAAAGCAAGCTTTATATTTTATCTCAGTTTTATACTTCCTTCAGTATACTCAATAAGTAGGTACATGCTATTGTTGAACTGAAGCATGGCCTAATGGAAAGAACACTGATGAAAGAATGAGAGGATTGCTAGTTTGGATCTGCTGCCAGGATGTTTGCCAAGAAACTCCAAATGGGGCCATGAAGTGCTGGACACAAGTGAAAAACAAATGAACAACAAAGACCTGGATCTGCTATTTAAATACAATAATGATGATGATAACAGCTCAATCACACTTTTTCTCACTTTACTTTTCCCAGTCAGTCCACAAATTAGGTATTTATTGCCTACTAGGTGCCAGGCACTATTCTAATTTCTAGGGATATGTACTACATTAGATGAATAGTGTAAATATAATATTGTTATCTCCATTTTATGGATGAAGAAACTGAGACTCAGGGCTGATATGCCTATGTACAATAAGAGTTCAAGATCAAATCTTAAAATCTTACAGAACAATTATTATTTGTGTGAACCTGGACAAATTGCTTCTATCTCTAAAAACCTTATTTTTCTAATCTATAAAATGAGGCTCATGGACTAGAATCTAGATCATCTCTAATATGCCTTTTAACCCCAATATTCCATTATTTCTCTTCGATGTCTGTGATCCAGCTCTTACAATGTGAAGGAAAAAAGAATGGATAAAAACAGAAAAGAGTAGATTAAATCAGAGATTAGGAGATCAACCCTGGACTGCAGGTAGTCTGGTTCCCAGGTCCTGGGACAGAGAAGTTGGTAAAGAAAAACAAACCATATGATGGCTCTGAAACTTGCCTGGATTATTTGAAGTGAAACAGTAAGATCTCAGCAAATAGATGCCATAAGCTGGAGCCACATAAAGGTAGATGTGTTTAAAATGCAGGAGAATGGCAAAGAGAAATGCTCCTTCCAAATGCTTTTTCTGGGAGATTTAAAAGAGAAAAGTTACTTGAATGTGTGCAGAAGTGATTTTAGCTAGTTTTGTGCACTGAATTTAGCAGGTATATGTTATGATTAATACCTTCTCAGTACCCCGGGGAATCCAATTCCCATTACCTCCTTGCCATACTATAGAACGTTCAGAAGAGCTTACTCTATATTGCATATCATTGTGGTGATGGGGGAGACTGAGATTCTCCTGATGGTTGGAGGCACACAAACTGCCCAGTCCATGGAGGTCTTGGCTACAGGGGAGTGTAAAGGCCCAGAATGAAGTCATGCATAATATGGTATTAAGAAGGACCTACTACATTCTTCCTCTTCATCCCTCCTGTTACATACCACCTGGCTGGGACCTGATGGTAGATGAGACACTGGTTCTGTCCCTTCATACCCAGGCTTTCCAGCCCTGCTCTCTCCTCTGAGTGCTCCTGAATGGATTTTCCATCCTCTTTCTCCCATCCTCTATGGAGTTTTTCTGGATTCCCTCATCTTTCCTTATTCCTTCACCAGTACTCTGAACTTTGCTTGGGCCCTTGCCAGGTTGTGTTTCCTATTATAGCTGGGTAAGGCTCACATCTCCTTTTTGAAGCTGTAAATTCTATCTAGGACAAAGATGACACTTGATGTTTGCCTTGCATATGGTCCCACAAATAGTAGCCACTGAATTCAAAGGCAGAGAACATTACTGAGCAATTACCTGAAGACCAAGAACTAGATTAGTGCCTTGCTATAAATATTAGGAATGAGCTGAAGGTAGTACTCTTTTTTAAAAAGCTGATAGTTTCTAAAAAAAGAGATGAGTAAATAGTCCTAGAATTCAACAGAATTGCAACATGGATAATGAAATTCCCTGTTTTACTCTCATTCTTTTGTCAATTCAACCTAAATAAACTGGAGAAATATGATAGAGAAGAAAGTGGGAAGGTTCCTGTTTGCTCTTCACTAATTTTTATGATTTAGACTCATAACCTAGTTTTAAAGTCAAATTTTCAAAAAGACAACTTTTAAAAAGGTAGTTTGGATTTGGATAGCATACCATTGGTACTTTAATTTATTCCAGTATTTAACATTCCCTGAAGATGTTGTTGAATGCAAAAAACAACACAGGGCCCTAAATATGAATACTAGAATATCAATAATCAGGTGCTGTCCAAACATGAAAAGCTTTTGTAGTTCAAGTTCCTCTTCTTAAAAATGAAGAGGCAAATTGGACACTGGGAGGGTCAGCCATCAAGAACTTAGCAAACTTGCCTGAATCTACTGACTCAACATATTGAGTACCTCTTTCCTGGAGCCTTTGAGAGTTAAAAAATTATGTTTATTTAAAAAATAAAGAAAAATCTGTTTCCAGTACATTTTGTGGTTACCTGAAATAATCGAGCAATTGAAAGTAGCATTAATCCAAATAAAAAACCATTGTACTGAAAATGAATATCTGGATTTTGGGTCAAGGAAAGAGTAGGGAAGATCCCAAATTCAAAATTGCCACCATGCCCAAAATAATGGAGAGGAATATGAACAGTAATTACAAATACTTTTAAAGATGATTTAAACACAAAACTATTATTTAATATTGGACTAAGCACAAGAAAACTTGATTTGAATCTTGGCTGTCTAGTTTGTGAAAAAGTGAAAACTAGATTTGGACCAACGTTTAAATCCTTACTCTACTATTTATAGGTAGGGAGAAAAAGTATGACCTTGGGAAGATCACATAACCTAAAATGAAAGAGTTGGACTAGATGATGATTTCTAATGTCCTTTTGTAACCTAAATCCTGTGATCTTTGAACTTCAGTTCCTTGTTTTCAGCACGAAGATAATTAAATAATCTTACCACAGGGTTGTGGTAATGATGATACTCTTTCAACTATAAACACTATATAAATGTGTGCTAAGATGAACTCTACTTCTTGAATTTTCATGAAAAGCATTTTCAATTTTGGTAAATTGTCTAATATATTTCTTAGATTTCACTTTGAGAAGAAAATGAAAGAATTTCAAATTTGATTTTTTAAAAAACGTAATATCAATGTTAAAAACAGAAGGTATTTTTGGTTAATAATAAGCCTTTTAAAAACTTGTTCTTGCTCATTCTGGTTTTAACGCTGTATATATGGCCTCTTCAAAAAATTTATATCATCATCCCCTAGCCCCATGCTGTCCCCAAGCTTAATGTTTCCTTCTAACTTCCATATTTTGATTGATTTTCCTTGAATGACCAATTCTCCTTATCAATCAGTTTTGAGGGATGGCCCACCACCAAAACTTTACACTATATTAAGTAGAAGAACTGAACCTGAAGTGGGAAGACCAGAATTTAAGAAACCCTCTGCCCCAGGTAATAAAGCTGTTAAACAGCAATTAACCTCTTCTTAGACTGATCACTCCCTAGGGCTAATCACTTAGCTCTTCCCCCTCCCCTAGGCTGATTTAATAATGATAATGTATGGGGACCAGGATAGCTAAGCAGTTGCTCTCCTGGGAAATACACAAAAGGCAGGAGGGACATACAGAACAAAATTTTCCACATTTTTTCCCAAGGTATTAACAAATGAGCCTCCATTAAGTCTTCCTCCAATGAATAATCATGGTGTGGAAGTTACCCTGGAAGGCTAAATAATGGAGAGCATAAACTCTGGCAGATCATACTCAGTCTAGAAACCTTCAAGATGGAACCAGGAACAGAATGGTTTTGATCTGTACTCTGAGCAGTAATCTATGTAAGCACAGAGAAGCTCCTAATCAAAGAAGGGTCAGTCATATTAATTCATGAAGACCTTCTCCTAAGGAGTAGAGGGAGTTATAAACTGATTAAATCACATTAAGTATTAAACTGAGGCATGAGAGAAGCACATAGACTGATTCTACTAACAAAGAGCAAGCAAAATTCAGAGCAAAACTACTGTATTCACAAAAAGACTAAAATAGGTACTCATACTAACAGGTCTTACTGAGGGAGTGGTAGAGAGCTGGACTTAAGAGATATGGTTTGAATCCTGGCTCTAATGCTTAATAGCTGTGTAACTATGGGTAAGCCATTTAATCCAACTGTCTCAATTTCCTCATCTGTCAAATGAAGATAATAATACTTATACTACCTACTTCACAAGGTTGTGGTGAATCTTAAAAGGGCTACAGAAATGCCATTCATTATTAGCAGTGTGGAAATTTGGAATCAGAGAGCCTTTGTTCTCTCCAGAAGCAGCCACTCATTCTCTATGAATACAATTGTGGGGAAGTCACTGAACAAATCCTGTGAGCCTCAGTTCTCCTTTTTGTACAAAGAGGGCACTGGATGCCATGATGTCTAAGGTCTCTTCCAGCTCAAGATCTATGAATTGATGGATCCTAATTCAAAGGTTAGACTATCACTAATGACCAATATAGAAGAAAACATATTTTACTTAATCACAATCAAATGTAGAAGAAACAGCTTGGTTCATTGTGACATTTTGGTCAACAAAGGAAATCACAAAACCAGAGGTATGTATTTGGATTTAATATTTTACTTGCTATAGAATTAGACCCTGGCCTTACCACATAGCTCACATTTCTAAAGCACTTTCATGTTTACATTAAATGCTTTCTTCATAACTGAGATATCACTGGCATTATTTCTGACTGAGCTGCCAATGGTCAACCAGTCAGTATGTGCCACAGCTGGGCCTGGATCCCAGGTCTCCTCACCTTAAGTTGCCTTATAACTCACTTCTGTGACTAGTGCAGCAGAGATGCAGTGCTTCTAATTCTACCTTATATTCCTCTCATTGAAAGGGGTGAAATACTTGTAGTGTTATTCTTCCTCATAGTTCAACCATTCTTTGTCCTTGAAATTTAAAGACTAATAGAGAGGAAGTTTGTGCAGCTCTGCTCCAATGAGACAATGGAATTATAACAGGATGATTCCACTTGAACCCTGTCACCATTCTACCCAGAAGGATAATGCTATGGGAACACCAGCAGGCCTCGGAATTTGAAAGTAATATTAATAGCTTTCATTGAGATAGCACTTCATAGTTACACTTTCCTCTTGACAACTCTGAGAGGTAAGTAACACAAATATTCATTATCTTTGTGCTGGGGACAAATCTAAGGCAATTTGCCCAGGGTCACATAGCTGCTAAGTGGAAATCAAACTCAGATGAACTGAAATCAAAAGCAATGCTCTTGCTAAAAGCTAACAATAATAATGACTTATTAAGCTAACATATATCTATACACACACATATATGTATAGTGCTTAAGGCTGGCAAAGCATTTTCCATATGTTATTTCATTTGATCCTCATGATAAGCATGGGAGGTAGATGCTATTTATCTCCATTTTACAGATGAGACATGGGCTTAGAGTGGTTAAGTAGCTTACCCAGAGTCACACACCTCCAAATCTAGCACTTTCTCTACTATGCCCCACTAAACCAGAAGTTTTAACCATGGATCCACCTCAGCCCCTCTATGGTAGAAGAAGGAACACAGGTTTGATGGAATTTGCATTAGGTTCAGTAATAAAATTATGGACATGATGGAAAATCACTACATTTTTAGTGATAAGAGAAAACTTAAAACTCATCCAATTCTACTAAGACTCAATATTTAAACATAAAAAGCTAAAATTTCACCATGATCATCAACAGAAAGTATTAATTTTATGTCTTATATGAACATGAGATAAATGAAAAAATATACAAAATTAAAAGGATACGGTCCACAATTAGCAATCCAAAATTCCACAGAAGTAAAATTGAAAGAATAAATGTTGGTTTCTCTTTAAGTTCTTTACCAATTTTTCTCCCCTCTACACATTTGCAGCACCTATAGGAAAATATTGGAAGGAATAAGGAAGAAATATCAATGACTTCATTATTATAAAAGTAGACCAAATTTTAGAATTTAAAGGACCACCTATTTTAGAATTGGAAGGAAAAACAAATGACAATAACAATTCATATTTCTGAAGAGCTTTTGAAGTTTACTTCCTCCCAACAATCCTTTGAAGGTAGTAAAAATATTATCTACTTTACAGATGAGAAAACTGAGTGATTTGCCCATGGCAAAAGAGCACAGAAATGTACAAGCCCAGAGTAGAACTTACATCTTGGCTTCTTTGCATTATACCACACTAACTCAGAAATTTTTCAATCTCTCCTCTATTTTGAACAAGGAGTCAACAAACCTTTAAAGACCACTAGATTTAGAGCCAAATAATCAAAGCATCTAAGAGCAATTAGAGATTTCAGATGCCATCTAGTTCAACATGTATCTGACTAGGAATTATTTCTAAAACTCAACAAGAAGTTATCCAGTCTTTGCTTGAAGATTTTCAGTGAAGGGATATTCACTAACTTCTGAGATGGTCCTTTTGAGGCAAATTTTATTACTAGAAAGTTTCCCCCTACATTAAACCTAAACTTACCCCTTTGCAATTTCTACCCGTTGCTCCTTTACACACTTAAGACAGACATTATATCTCCTCTGAGTCTTCAGGTTAAGTATCTTTAGCTCTTTAAGCCAATTTCAGATATTGAAATCAAGCTTATTGGCACTACTTGTGTTCATTCTTTGTTACTTCCATCTTCTCCATGTATATAAATGTTAATATTTATTAACCAATTAATATTAAAAACCCTTATTTCTGCCTTCTCAATACTGTGTTTTGGTTCCAAGGCAGAAGAGTTGTAAGGGCTAAGTGATGGGGGTTAAGTGACTTGCACAGGGTCATAGAGCCAGGAAGTGAAAAAGGTCAACTTGAACCCAGGACCTCCCATCTTTAGGTCTGGTTCTTAATCCACTGAGCCATCTAGCTGCCCCTTCTACATATATATTTTTAAAATCTGAGTTTGTTGATGGATCCCCTGTACATTCATATCAGTTTTTTTAGGGAGTTCCTCCTTTTCTCTCCTCAATGGAATAATTTCTGCTTGTGACCTCAGAATTTTCAATCTTAAGAGAGCTTCCTATTCCAGTTGAGTCAACTTCTCTTGCAAAATATTAGATGAAAGATATCAAACATGTGGTCCAAGGGCTACAGGTGATGTACAATACTCCCAAGTGTAACCCAAAGTATTTGGGGATGGAAATAAATTAAATATTACAAATAATATTATTATGTGATTTTCTAAGTCAATAGGCAGCCTGCAGCAATCCTAATGTATCATTTAGTGGTTCCTATAAATATCTGAGTTTTTACACAATTTTATTAGACCACTATGCTTCCTTATTTTTTCTTTGACTTCACAGAAATTTAATTTCTCCAAATCTATAGGAGGCATATAAAATAATGCACAGTTTTCCTCTCCTTCTCTACCATGAAATCTATGATGTCTTGTTTACAAAATTCCTGTATTAAACAGTTCTTCCTTTGACAATCAGTCTCTCCTTGTTAGGGCAGAATAGGTCTTATTAATTCCTCTAACATTAGAAAGATAAAATTATCATTAAGGAAAGTCATAAATTTTTGAGTAGCTCTGCTCTTTGGTGGTAATTTGGAGAGATTTCAAGAAGATATATGGATAGTTAAATCCTGGGTCCTGGATTCAAATGTCAGGTCTGCCACTTAATACCTGTATGACCTATGACAAATCATTTTTTTTAATTAGGTGCCAGTTTCCTGATCTGGAAAATGAACCAGATGACTTCTAAGGCCTCTAACAGCAATAGATCCTATGATTTTAGTGTATTGTTTCTTTAAAAATAACCTCTTTATTCCTTTACTCTACTGACCAGGCACATGGAGTCTCAAGGGTGATTTGAAAAGATGACCTAATATGTGATACTTTGTCAGTAAGGGAGCCTGAAAAACACCTTAGAAACAGTGCTACTCTACTTTTTAAGCTATACTGCTTCTAATGAAAATCTCCATTTTAGACCTTTTTGTTTTTAAATGAACCATAAAATTCTGAGAACTGGAGGGCACAAAGTGTTTCATATCTTCTTAAAAGTGAAAATGTGGAAAAACAGATATCACAGTCTATTTAACAGTTATACTGACCAAATAAAGAACAAGACATATTGTCAATTATTGATTATCTGAATAATATCTGAATAACAAATCACTTCTATCTGAATGTAGAATGGATTTTTGTACTTGTCCATTCTAGAAACTTACACATTTCAAACAAAATAATATTAAATTGTGGAGGGGCTATAAATTAGTTATTCCCACTTTCTCCCTTGCTTAATTATTCCGTTGAGTAGAATAATATTTAAAATTATACAAAGGTCAACACAAATGTTACTTTCTCCACAAAAAGCCTTTCCCAGATCCCTCTAGCTAATAAGAGCATATGACTCTACTTCCTTTTTTTATACTTCCCTAGAACTCATCCATATTTTACTTTGCTTTATGGCTATCTGTATCTCTTTTCCTTCTAGATTTTAAGGCACATCTTATTTATTTTGTTTTCTCCCCCCCATGTCTAGCATAGGGCCTTACCCATAGTAGACCTTTAAAAATATTTGTTAAATATTTTTGCCTGATGTAAAATTTACCAAGAAGACAATCAAGATCTTTAGTTTAAAAGAACAAGAGCTTATATTTATATAGTCTTTTAAAGGTCTTCAAAGCATCACACATACTTTATAATAGCTAGCACTTATACAGCATCTACTATAAGCCAGTGACTGTGCCAAGTGCTTTATAAACCTTAGTTGATCCTCAAAATAACCTTGGGAGGTAAGAGCTATTATTATTACCCCTATTTTACAGATGAGGAAAAGCAGCAATTGGAGATTTTTTGGCTTGCCCAAGGTCACATAGACTGTAAATATCTGAGACTGGATTCAAACTCATCTTCCCTGACTCCAGGCCTAGGACTCTATCCACTGCACCACTTAACCTGCCTTTATCTAGCTGACTGAAAAAGAAAGTTCAAATCCCACTACCTACCAGCTCCTGAAAAGACTGTAAATCAAGACAGTGATTTCACAATTTTTGAAAATTAGACCTCCCTCTAAAAAAGCAGATGATGCCATAAGTCAAAGTTAATGGCATTTGGCTTTTCCTTTTCCCCTCCAGTCCTCTATTAAAAAAAAAAAAAATATATATATATATATATCCACCCCCACCCCCACCCCGAAAAAGGTTGTTTGGTATAGTTGGAAAGGGTAATAGGTTAAGAATTCTGACCAAGACTCAAATACTATGTTATTTATTATGTGTCAATGGGCTGGTAATTTCCTTTTTTGGGGTCTCAGTTATTTTCTCTATAAAAGGGGGATAGTAGGATTGGACTAGATCTCTAAGGTCCCTTCCAGCTCTGAGATCAAATACTGTAATAATTTTCTTTTCTCAGGCTTTACACAACACTTTTTCTCCCTGCTTCTTTTATGTGCTTGTGATCTCCTATTTTGAATATAATTACCTGAGCTTATATCACATCCTTCAACAGATTGATACTTTTTGCTTATGTCTGAATCTGACATCTCAAATAGGCCCCTACACTGATTACACACTAGAGACTTCCTAATTTTTTTTAAATTTCAACTATTTGTTCTACATACTGTACAACAGTTTTTAACTTCTGAAGTCATTGCTATTATAGTTTTGTTGTTAAAAAATAAGACATGAGAACAAATTAATCTGTGAAGCATTATTTTCTCCCTTGACCCACATGAATACTTAGACTTACTCGTAGACTGCATAGATAAAGAGAACATCTGTAAAGATGACGGAAAATCTCTGGAAAAGTACAGTTCTAGGACTGGCATAATTCAAATTCTCTACATTCAGCATCTCTGGATCAAAAATCTTGGCAATGTGTGACAGTACATATTCAAACCATGCAAAAAATGGAGGGTAATCTAAAGTCCACTCTGAAGTTGCCTATGGTCAAAGAGAGAGAGAACACACACACACTCAAAGTCAGAGATGAAAGAAAGAAAAACAGTGTACAAATCTTTTAAAAACATCACTTTTGAATCAAGCTACTTTTAAGTAGGATATAAACCAATACAATGCAATCCTCTCATATATTTAAATGCAAATGTCATATATTTCAAGCTTTCCCTGATCTCATTTGGTAACAACCTTCCCATTTAGACATCACAGAGTTTAGGACCAATGTACATTTCAAGTATAACTGTGTTATAACAATAATCTTACATCTACAATATAGGTCACTTTGAGATTTGCAAAGAGTATTTTCCTCACAACTCTGTGTGATAAGTAGTATAAACATTATTTTCCTCATTTTACATGTGAAAGAATTGAGGCTATGTGACCTGTCCACTGTGACAGAGCTGTTAAGTATCTTAAAAAGAATTTGAACCTAGTTTTCCTAACTTTAAGTCCAGTTCTTTCCACTACATCACACCGATTTTTATGCCTTATATTAATCTGTCTTACACCCCACATGCAAATTCCATGAAGGCAGAGAGTACATGTCTTATCTAAACTCTGCATGGCTCCCAGCAACAGCTCTAACATGCTAAGATCCTTTGATGTTGTTTTAAATTAAAATTTTTTCAATTATCAACCATTTAGTTTTTTTGCCACCCACCTTCCCTCTCCAAAAAAGAAAAAAAAAACCCTATGTAACAAATATTCATAGTCAAGGAATTCAAATTTCCATACTGTTTGTGTCCAAAAATGTATTTCACTCTAATGCACTGTTGGTGAAGCTGTGAAATGGACCAATCATTCTAGAGAACAATTTGGAACCATGCTGAAAAAGCTATTAAATCCCATGACAATGCTCCTAAGTTTATACCTTAAAGAGATCAGAGAAAGACTCATACGAACAACAATATTGATTAGCTCTTTTTGTGGTACCAAAGAATTGGAAACTAAGGGAATACTCATCTATTTGGGGAATGGCAATAGTTTATGGTATCATAATGTAGTAAAATATTGTACTGTAAAAATGATGAAAGGATGATAAAAGAGAAATTTAGAAGGACTTATATAAGTTTATGCAAAATGATGATAAACTTTGAAAGACTTGGGAACTCTGATCAATGTAATGATCAATAATAAAGGACTTATGATGAAACATTTTATCCATCTCCAGAGAGAGTTGATGGACTCAGTAAAGATTAAAGCATTTTTTCTTTTCTTTCTTTCTTTTTTTGGGCATGGCTAATATTGGAATTTGATTTGTATTACTATATGTATTGTAATAGATTTTGTTTTTCTTGTCTTCTCAATGAGCTAGGGATAGGAAAGGGGAAAGAAATAATTTAGAACCAAAAATAAAATGAAAATGAAATCTAAAAAAAGACTATGTAAGTTTCAGAGTTAATTGTTAAAGTGCATTACTAGACAGGTCCCTATACCAACAAATTGCTTATTTTATGTTTATTTAGTTCTATCTTATAAAATGATGAGTTTTATGTAAGATATTCTATATGTTTATTTTTGTTGACAAACTTAATTTATTCAGTTTACAGTAAAATATTTTAAATGAAGTCTATATACTTCCAAACAATGAAGAATGATTGTAGAACCACAGGTATATGATGTCATATGTTTAAGAACATATGAATACAATCACAAAATATTGTTTACATAATTAAAGGCAGACCTAAATAGCTAAAGAAATGCTAATTGTTTGTGGGTAAGGGAATATATTAAAAATGATAATAGTACCTAACTGATTACCTCTTTTAAATACATTTTTAAAAGTTTAATGAAAAATAAGATGAATCTAAATTGTATATATGTCACCTATAGATATACAGTCATCTTCCACATTGTGAGGGTTAGGGGCATGGCACTCCTACAATCTGGAAAATACATATAAAATTTTTTGGCCCTCCCTTAATACCAGAGAAGAAATATGAATTTTATTCTTTTTCTTTTATAGGATATTTACAGCATCTTATTTTAGATTTTCCGTTAATTATACATTTCTGAGTTTCTAAATTTTTTCTTTGTTGTCTGCTGGCCTTTGTGTATAGCCTGTAGCTTCCACAAAACTCCCCCCAAATTCCCATTAAATTTCTTATGCGAACTTGTGATATAATAAAACTGTGAGGGGAAAGTTGCAATGTGGAAGGGATATTAGTATAGTTTATGTTAACTCTAGCTCTATGTGTGTGTGTGTGTGAGAGAGAGAGAGAGAGAGAGAGAGAATATGAGAGTGAAAGCAAGAGCATGAGAGAGACAGGGTATATGAGAGAGAAAGAGGAACAAAACTACTTAGCAGAACTTCAGATAGACTTGGAGAGGGATACAGTCTAAAAGTATTTTATTTAGTTTTAAAATGATTTCATTGCCATTTCTAAGAAACTCAGAATCAATTGCTCAAATTGCCCTGGCAAAGAAGCTAGCTACATTAACTCCCCAGAAATTTTAGGCTCTTTTGGCCAAAATACTGAGTCTGCCATGGCCCTCTCTAAATGTTTTCTTCCAGAAGTCTACTTGCTTCAACATTTACAGAATCCCTTTTTCTACCAAATCTCATTGCAAATAGCCTTAGAAAGATTCCAGGTCATCATCTTGTGCCCAGTCTGGTAATCAGGCTTTCTTGTTTTATTTTAAAATAATTTAATTTTATTCACTGAAAAAAGAACTCTTTAAAAATTAGAATTGGGAAAATAGAAACTAATGACTCCATGAAATTTCAAGAAACAAAATAAAGTCAAAAGAACAAAAAATAGAATTAAATGTGAAATAATCTCAATAGAAAAAACAAATGCCCTGGAAAATAGATTGAGGAGAGATAATGTAAGAATTATTGAACTACCTGAAAGTCACAACCAAAAGAGATTATGATTATAAAGAAAATTATAAAGAAAAACTGCCCTGATTTCTTAGATCCTGAGGATAAAATGGAAATGGAAAGAATCTTGATCATCTTCTGAAAGAGATCCCCAAAAGAAAGCTCCTAAGAATATTATAGCCAAATTCCAGAGCACCCAGTTCAAGGAGAAACTATTGCAAGCAGACAGAACCTGATTATTTTACACACACACACACACACACACACAAACACACACACACAATAATTCAAATATCATGGAATCACAGTCAGGATCACATAAGACTTTAGCAGTTTTTATGCTAAAGGAGCAGAAGACATAGGAACTAAGATTACGACTAAGAATAATCTATGTTTAATGAAAAAGAGGATTGCTAAATATTTCTAATGAAAAGAACAAAGCTGAATAGAAAATCTGACAAAAGGTAAACTTGAAGAGTAACCTTAAGGGACTCAATAAAGTTAAACTGTTTACAATCCTAAAATAGAAGATGATACATGTAACTCCTAAGAATTTTATCATTATTAGGGCATAATAGGAGTCTACATATGAGGGCATAGGTGTAAGTCTATTTATGTTAGAATGATCTACTCTGCCAATAAAATGTAGTGATAAGAAAGAGGAATGTACTGGGAGAAAGGGGAAGGGAGAGAGAATAGGGAAATTTTTCTTATATAAAAAGGCATTAAAAAAAGAGACATATAGGGAAGAGCATTTATAGAGGAAGGGAAAATGGGGTGAAGTTGGGGTGGTGGCAATGTTTGAACCTTGCTTTCATCAGAATTGGTTCAAGGAGGGAAGAATATACAAATATACTCAGTTGGGTATAGAAATCTATCTTATTTAATAGATAAATAGGAGGGGAAGGAGATAAGAGATATGGGGGAAATTATAATATAGGGTAGATTAAGGGAGCAATGGCCAGAAGCAAAACAGACTTTTGAGCAAGGGAGAGAGAGAAAAGAAATTAGGATGGAGGGAACTACACAGTAATCATAACTATGAATGTGAATGGAAGGAGCTAACTCACAAAATGGAAATAGATAACAGAATGGATTAGAAATCAGAACCCAACAATATATTGTATACAAGGAACATTTAAAACAGAAAGATACACATAGAATTAAAATAAGGGCTAGAGCAGAATCTATCATGTTTCAGCTGAAATAAAAATGTGCATGTAGCAATCATGAACTCAAACAAAAAAAAAAGCAAAAACAGAACTAATTTTAAAAGATAATCTGGGAAACTGCATTTTTTTTTTTACCCTTGTACTTCGGTGTATTGTCTCATAGGTGGAAGATTGGTAAGGGTGGGCAATGGGGGTCAAGTGACTTGCCCAGGGTCACACAGCTGGGAAGTGGCTGAGGCCGGGTTTGAACCTAGGACCTCCTGTCTCTAGGCCTGACTCTCACTCCACTGAGCTACCCAGCTGCCCCCTGGGAAACTGCATTTTGATAAGAGGTTCCATAGACAATGAGTAATGTCAAAAATTTTTACAGCAAATTTCTCTGATAAAGTCCATGTATCTTAAACACACAGAAAACTAAGTCAAATTTGTGAAAATAAGAATTATTCCCCAATTGATATATGGTCAAAGTATGTGAACAGGCAGTTTTCAGAAGAAGAAATCAAAACTTTCTATACTTATATGAAAAAATGCTTTAGAAAAGCAAATTAAAACAACTCTGAGTTACCATCTCATACCTATTAGAAATGACAAATGCTGAAGGGGATAAAGGAAAATAAATAAGTTAATGAACTTTTGGTGGAGTAGTGAATTGGTCCAACCATTCTGGAAAACAATTTGGAACCATGCCCTAAGGATTATAAATCTGTGTATATCCTTTGACCCAGCAATACCACTACTAGATCTGTATCCCAAAAAGATAAAAGAAAAAGGGAAAGAACCTATATGTACAAAAATATTTACAGCAACTCTTGTTGTAATGGCAAAGAATTGGAAATTGAGGGGACGTTAATCAAATAGGGGAAGGATGAACAAGTTGTGGAATATGTTTGTGATAGAGTATTGTGTGATATGAAATGATGAGGGAGTGGTATCAAAAAAACATGGTAAGACCTATATGAATGGATACAAAGTAAAGTGAGAAGAACCAGATCATTGTGCAAAGTAACAGTAA
This sequence comes from Gracilinanus agilis, assembly GCF_016433145.1. Classification (NCBI taxonomy): domain Eukaryota; kingdom Metazoa; phylum Chordata; class Mammalia; order Didelphimorphia; family Didelphidae; genus Gracilinanus; species Gracilinanus agilis. Next base: position 101,285,806 of record NC_058132.1, read on the forward strand.
CATTGTAATGATGATCAACTGAAAGACTTGACTACTCTGATTAACACAATGATCCATGACAATTCCAAAGGACTCAGGATGAAAAAGTGCTATTTATCTTCAGAGAGAGAGATGATGAACTTTGAGCACAAAGTGAAGCATAGCTTTTTTTTTTTGCTTTGTGATATGGCTAATATGGAAATATGTTTTACATGATTTCACACTTGTAATTAATAATTTTGTTTGTTTTCTCAATGGGTGACAAGGAGGGAAAGAATGTGAAACTAAAAATTTAAAAAGAAACAAATTCTAATAAATTGAAAATAATTAATTTTATTGATTTCTTTTGTTTTTACATAAGCTAACTATCCCTGTATATTTTTCTCATTGTCCAAAGGTCATCCCATATAACAGAGCATTTAAAAATTGAGATCAGAAGAAAAATCAACAAAGCCAATCAAAATATCTAAAAAAATTAGACAACGTACATAAAGGTCCACACCTATATATCTTCTACCCCTTCTCCTAACTTGTTGAGGCTGGTTCTCACATATGATCTCCTGGCTGCCTAAATCTTATCTCCTCAGAAGGCTTCTCAAACCCTGAAGTATTAATCTTAAGACCCAAAGACTAATTTTATAAATTAGGAAACAAACTTTGAAGTAAGTGATTTACTCTTAGTGATAAAGAAAGATAAGAAGCAGAATCATGAAAAGTATTAAATTGAACCTTATTCTTTTGCTTAATGGAGGAGATATTGGTTAGCTAGTACAGTGAAAGAAGTTGAATTCATCTTAAAAGAATTTAAGGCATGGGGTCTACCTGGCCTGGAGAAGAGAAATTCAGGGGATATGAGAACAGACTAAACAGCAGCACGATGAAGAGAAAGCCAATTAATTCTAGAATCAAAGGACCTGTTTCAAATTCTACCTCTGAGTCTTAACTTGTGTGACCTCAGGCAAGTCATGTAACCTCTTTGGGCCTCAGTTTTCTCATCTGAAAAATGAAGCTACTGGGCTATAGTCTGAGGTCTCTTCTACACTTAGGTTTATGATCTTATGATATTCTTTTCAAATATCTGAAGGGCTGGCAGGAAGGAATTAGAATTGTTCTGTTGGTTCCAAAGTACAGAACTAAGTGCTATGTGTAAAAGTTGCATGGATGATGCAGTTTTAGGCTTGATATTAAGAAGAATTTCATAATAATTTGCCAAAAGTGGAATAAGCTGCCTCTGGAGCAGAGGAGTCTCCCCTGATTGGAAGTTTTCAAGTAGGGGACAGATAGCCATTTGTTAGTATTCTTATTCAGGTATGGGCTAGTGATCTCTTCCAACTCAGAAACTGTGACACTTTGTAACTCGAAACTATTTTCTCCTCATTGATGCATATTGATTCAAATCAAATCCCCCACAGGAAGAAAGACAACATATGCTTAACATTAAAAAACAAAACAAAACATATTTACCTCATAGTACCACTGTGATAATGGTAAACTGTGAGTGATGGCAAGCCAGTTCCTATGTACTTCAAAATCTGTAGAATAACTACCAAAACAAAACCAAACAAAACTCTTTCAATAAGAGATTAGATCTATGTTAAAGCATCTTGGATTATATTTTGGTTTCACATGGCCATTCTTAAGGGCTGTAATATTTCCTAATACAAAATTTATCCTCCTATAAAACAGACATTAAGTATATACAACTAGTTTTGCAATTACTACTGTAATAACAAACTTATCCAAAGGTCAGACTGGGGCAATCTCAACATCCTAGAACATAAATCCAAGAGTAAAGGAAAAAGACTTCTAAGCAGGTAAAACAACTATCATAAAACTCATGCATTTTACCCAGAGAGGGACTTTTAAAACACAAAGGCTATTTAGGCTATTTTCCACACAATTCTTATAAACTTAATTATTCTTTTTTTTTTTTTTAGTATACTGCAAGCTAGGAATAAAAAAAAAAACTTTTCTGCATAGAGAAGTGTCAGGTGACAGTAAACAGATAGGAAAAAGACCCACAAAATTAGATATATGAACTAAAAGCATAGCAGTCTGAGGTTACCTTCAAGTAGGAACAAGCAGGTCTACACACTTCAAAAATCTCTGAGATATTTACAAGTTGAATAAAGTAGGAAATAGGACCTGAGCTCTGCTTTTAAGGAAGTTAGGGATTCATAAGAGGAGGATGCTAAAAAAGAGTTCATTCTAGACACTCAGAACTATTTGTTTGGAGGCATGAAGGTAGGGGATAGAATATGGTATGGGGAAATACCTAGCATGCCAGTTTGACTAGAACAGATGCATAAGGAGAAACATGACATGACCATAAATTCAGGAGGTAATGAATTGTTGAAAGTTTTAAATGTAACAGAATGAGAGGTTTCTACTTTATCCTGGGAAGCAGAGAGGCACAAAAGAGGTGTAACATGGTCAGATATTGTTTTAGGAATATCAGAGTAACAGACAACTACTTTCTAGCTGTGTGACCCTGGATGGGTCATTTTACCCCCACTGCCTAAACTTTACCACTCTTCTGCCTTGGAACCAAAAAACAGTATTGATTATAAGACAGAATGTAAAAAGTTTAAAAAAAAAAAAGGAATGCATTACTCCCATTCAAAGGTGTTTAATGCGTATTTGTTGATAGAGGAGATACAGTTGGAAGGGCCCTCTGAATAGTGTCAAAGCCCAGGGTTGGGGGTTAGAACACTGAATGTGTGTGTGTGTGTGGGGGGGGGGCACAGAATGTCAGAGCTAGGAGGAGCCTTACCACACAGAATGACAGAATTGAGAAAGACCTTGGAACGCAGAATGTAGTGCTGGGAGAGACCTTAGAATATGGAATGTCAGAACTGGGCCCTAAGAATAAAGAATGACAGAACTGGGAAAGACCCTGTAACACAAGAATGTCAGGGAGGGGAGGGGCCTTGGTGTACAGGAGGTCGGAGCTGATTTCAGCTTTTCCCAAGACTTAATAAGGGACATAGTTTACAGTAATGGTTTAATAGAATACTTCGGTACCGAACAGAATAGAAACCACGTAGTGGGGCTGGTCTTGAATCTGGAATAGGGCCGCGGGCACTTACTAGCTGTGTCACAGCACCTTCCTGCCTCAGTTTTTCCGCCTGTAAGCCTAGGGTTTAGGGCTCGATGGCCTCTAATCTAAGGCCAGGATCTCCTCGGCGGGTGGCGAGTGAGGCTTGGGGAGCACCGGGGGCAGACAAAGGGGTCCCAGGGAATCTAAGGTATCCTCTCTCTCCCCCGGAAGATCCTCCCTTCTGCTGCCTCAGAGATAGCCGTAGGGTTGAAGGTGGGGCCGTGCCACCCCTCCGCACTCCCAACTTTCCCCCCCTCGGGACCCGGTCCGCTCTCCCTCCGACTCCCTTACTAGGTGGGTATGAGGAGGCATTTGAGCAGAGACACTCCGAGCGCCACCGACAAGAATCCCAGCCAGCTGTCACGACCATCTCTGACTGCGGCCCCAGACGCCGCCATTGTGGCCAGCTCCCGCTCTTTCAACCAACTTTATCAGTAGCGCCAACTGCCGGGAACACCACCGAGGATCTGGACGCATGCGCAGAAACTCTCTTAGCGAGCGTAGAAAGAGAGGGGGATGGGCTGTTTCGAATTTCCCGCGTGGACCAGTCTCCTCTCTCCCTTCTTTCCTACCCCACCCCCAACTCGATTCGGGCCCCCGGCAGAGGAAGACTCCTCTGCGCCTGCGCTTCTTCTGCGCTTGCGCACTGCCTAGAGACAGCTAATGTGTTTTAATCAAGTCCTTTCAGTCTTTCCCTCTGAATGCGTTTCGTTCTCGTGCTTCCAGACAACCCAACCCCGCCATCTTTAGAATGAGGTCATAGATTTAGAGCTGGAAGGATCTTTAGAGGCCGACTAATCCAACCATCTCATTTTACATCTGAGGAAACCGAGGCTCAGCTTGCCCAAGGTCACACAGGCAGTGAGGAATAGGACGATATTGGTGCCAGGGCTTCTAACTGAATCCAGAACTGGATCCCTCTGTCAGCAGGTTTTTCCTCCAATGGAGTAGGAGTGAGATGCAGGGTGGTTGAGATTTTACATGAATACAATACATTATCCATTCATCCTATACTGCCCACATACAATGTCTTTTGCCTCTCTTTATGTTCACAGTGATTAGCACGGTGATAAGCACGTAGTATGTGCTTATTGTTTTAGGACGAAATAAATTCAGGACTATACACTGAAGTGACCATTCAAAACTCGATCCAAAAGGGATTAATTTAGAGACTGGACATCCATAAAGCCTGACGTCTGGAGTCCTAATGCCTCCTTGATCTCACCGTGTACACATGGCTCCAATTTTTCGATTTTTCACCAATTAAAAAAAAATACCTTCTGTCTTAGTATAAGTTCTAAGACAGAAAAGCAGCAAGGGCTAGGCAATTGGGATTAAGTGACTGGTCTGGGGTTACACAGGATGTTTCTGAGGTCAAATTCGAATCAAAGTCCACCCCAATTTATTTTTAACTTAATAAGCTCAGCCTCATAAAATACTAGATTTGGAGGTAGTCTAACACTTTTTGAAGCTACCATTATGCCATGGATTGCTTCTAGGCACCATTTTAGAAGACTTAGATCAACTAATAATAGGGCTGGCAGTGCTAGCTAAGGATACAAATAGCAAGCAAGAAGAAAGTCAGTCTTTTCCCTTCAGAAGCTTACATTCTAATGGGGAAGGAGCAATATATAAAAGGGAGCTGAAAAATTGGGAGGTGGGTGAAGTACAGAGCGGCCAGTCCATTGGGTCAGAAGCACAGCAGGGAGAGGAATGAAGCCTGACTAGCCTGGGTCTAGCCCCAAAATGGACTCTCCCCTTCTCCCAAGGAACTAATCAATGTGAGAAGAAGGAAGACCTTGCCATGGTGAAGGGGTGTTCCAGGAGAAGTCTGTAAAGTTAGAAGCACAACCTGTAGGAGAAGAAAGATTTGTAATTGAAGTTCTATGTAATTAGTTATGCAATTAAATTCATGCAGTCCAAATACATTTGTATTTTTTTCTCTGATCATCTGTCTTTCCAGACATTTTATTTTATTTTTTGTGAAACTCTTCAAGGTATCAGTTATATAATAGTGTATGCTCTTTTGTGAAGTGGTCCTTCTTACTATGTAATTTTCCACTGGCTGCCTAGTATAATTTTATAGATGTTAATACTCTGCAACAAAGCCCCAGTTACTTTATCTTGGTTACAGCTCTCCTAGACTAGTTAATTTTAATAAAGGATAGGACTCTATCTTAAATAGATAACTAAATAAAATTCTGTCTTAACTAAATTTCACTAATTTTTTTTCCTCTAGCACCTAGCATAGAGCTTTGCCCTAATAAAGATTTAAAATTTTTTGAAAACATTGAATGAATTTCTGATCACAAGGCCCAAAATTGAAAATGTGAACATTCTTGACATGTAGTATTTCCATTTATTTGACTCCATAAATGTTTATTGAATCCATTTATAGACACAGCACTTTACTATAGAGGTTGCAGAAAATGTTCTCTCTGTTCTCAAGAAACTTGCTGTTAAAAAGAGCTGGAGAGAGAGAGAGAGAAAAAAAGCAAGTCTTTGTATGATTTGACTATCTTAAACAATAACCTGTGGGAAGGGATAGTCCTTTTAGAAAGGTAATATTAGACATGCTGTCAGTGTGATGAATTGATCTCAAAGGAACCCTGCAAATGGAAGGTTCAAATTCTAGCTTCCTCTAAGTCCCTTTGGACAACATATTCTAGAAGACAACATCATTTTAAGGAGGTGGGCTGGTATTTCTATTGAAGCTGCAGACAGCTAAAAACCTTCATAAATAGTTCCCATTTCCTAGTGCTTAAAGATTTTTGAAATTCTTTTCTCACAATGACCCAAAGAGGTAGGTCATGTGAACATTATTATCTTCATTTTATACATGAGGAATATGAGGCTCATATCAGGGAAGAGCCTTGCTAGTAATGGCAGAGCCAGAATTGAAACACAAGTCTCTGATGTCAAAATATAAGAATCTTTTTATTATACCATGTTGCCCTTGTTATTTTCCTTTTGCTTTGTTGTATACCAGAGATTGTTTAAGATTTGTTTTTGTCTTTTTCAGTTGTATTTGTCTCTTCATGACTCCATTTAGAATTTTCTTGGCAGATACTAGAGTGGTTTGTCATTTCTTTCTCTAGCCCATTTGACAGATGAGGAAACTGAGGCAAACAGGGTTAAATGACTTGCCCCGGGTCATACAGCTAGTCAGTACCCGAGGCCAGATTTGAATCAGGTCTTCCTGACTATAGGCCCAGAGCTCTATCTACCATGCCACCTAGTTGTCCAAGACTCAGGGTTAAGGAAACTTGGCGTTTGAATTCTCAAACACTTACTAACTGAGTGATCTTGGGCTAATCATCCACTTCTCAAAGTCACAGCTTCTTCATCTGTAAAATGGGAATAATCATAATTGGACTAATCTTCCGTACTGGATTATTGTGAGTAAAAGATCTTTTTAATTCTTAAGGCCATGAAAATTGGAGTAGTTAAGTTTGAGAGTTTTGACAAAGAATCATGCCTGAACCCAGTGATGACTGGTTAGTGGGAAGATTGGCTTCCACACTGAGGGTCCTCCCCTATCTGGAGCTTCCCAGAATCCTAGTGGACTTCTTTTTTTAAAAATTAATTTATTTTAAATATATTTTTCCATGTTTACATGATTCATTTTCTTTCCCTCCCCTTTTCCCTACCTCCCAGAGCCAACAGGCAATTCCACTGGGTTATACAAATGTTTTCATTTGATACCTGTTTCCATATAATTCATTTTTGCAACAGAGTGATCTTTTAAAGCCAAAATCCCAAATCATGTATCCATATAAACAAGTGATAAATCATATGTAATAAATGGCAGAGTCAAGATTCAAACTCAGATCTTTTGACTCCAAACCTTGCATTCTTTTTCCCTAGAAAAGCTAGCTTTATCTATCTTCTTCCTCTGCCTGCTCTCTTAGAGGAATAGCCTTATAAGCTATATCTCACTCAAAAGCATAACAAAAATTGGAAAGAGGATTTTCATTAAGTATTTTTTAAAAATCCTTAACTTCTAGGGTACTAAGTATCCATTCCAAGGCAGAGAAGCAGTAGGAGTTAGGCAGTTGGGATTAAGTGACTTGCCTAGGGTCACACAGCTAGAAGTGCGAGGTCAGATTTGAACTCAGGTCCTCCAAACTCCAGGCCTGGTTCACTATCCATTGTGCAACCTGACTGTTCCTTTCATTAAGTATTCACTGATGGTTTAAAACTCAAAGCATACACAGTACTAAGTCAAAGATTAAACTGTTGAGTTAGAGCTTAGGTAGCTCAGTGGATAGAGATGAAAGGTCCTGGGTTCAAATCCAGCCTCAGACATTTCCTAACTGTGTGACTCTGGGCAAGTCACTTAGCCTAGATTATTTAGCTGTCACCACTCTTCTGCCTTGGAAGCAATACTCGGCATTGATTCTAAGACAAAAGGTAATGGCTTAAAAAAATTAAACTGTCAAACTCTGAAGATATTTATACAACCTTATCTTTTGATAGTGTTTCAGGAATAGGTCACAGGAAATAATTGACCACACTGTATTCCAAGCTTAAAGGGCAGGTAAGCCTTCAAGTAATATTTTTAAATTTGCAAACAAGTCAGGAATTCTATATTTGCTATAGACAGATCTCATTAATTTGCAGATTTACTTATTCACTATTCAGGAGCAGCTAGGTGACATGGTGGATAGAATGCTGGGCCTGGTATCAAGAAGGCTCATATTCCTGGGTTCAAATCTGGTCTCAGACACTTCCTAGCTGCGTGACCCTGGGCAAGTCACTTAACCCAGTTTGCCTAGGTTTTCTCATCTATAACATGAGCTGGAGGAGGAAATGACAAACCACTCCAGTGTCTTTGCCAAGAAAACCCTAAATGGGGCCACAAAATATCAGACAAGAACTAAAAGATCATAGAACTAAGAATGGGAAGAAAACCTAGAGCTTATCTAATCTATATCTCTTTATTTCTCAGAGAAGGAAACAGGCTCCCAAATGGAAAATTACTTGCTTAAGATAATATATAAAAATAGTAAATAGAAGATCTAAGTTTTGAACCTTTCTCTTCTGATTTCCAATCTAGTGAACTTTCCAACCTCACAACAAAGTAAAAGGTATAACATAAATTCTTAATATATCATTATCCATTTAAACAAAAGATGGTGAAAGGGTACCAGGAAGATGAAATAGTGAATAGTCACTGGTCATAAGCCCAGCTCTTCTGCACCGTTTCAAAACAGTAACAAATGCCTTAAAAAATAAAATAATATCCACAAAGGAAAGAAGAAAAGGAAAGTTATCCTCTGAGGAAAAATCTTGTATGAAAATCAACAGACAAAATAAAAAAAATTATTTATCAAAAAAAGGTTCTAATAACTAACAAATATTATCAAGTAAAAGAAAATAATAGTAATAGCTACCATTTATACAGTGTTTACTATGTGCCAGGCATTGTACTGAATGCTTTATAATTATTATCTCATTTGATTCTCATAACAATCCTTTGAGATAGATGCTATTATTATCTCCTTTTTACAGATGAGGAAACTGATTATAAGCAAATGAAATTAAGTGACTTGCCCAGAGTCATATAGCTAGTAAATGTCTGAAGCCAAATTTGAACTCAGATCTTCTTGACTTCAGGCCCAGCACTCTATACTTTTTTCCACCTAGCTGCCCAAAGGAGAAATGTTCAGAAGGAAAGAACAAGAGTATAACAGCAAGAAGGCTATTTCTAGAAAAGATAATTAACAGATTTTGAGAATCTCCAGAGTGGTTTAGAATTGTAATAAGAGATATAGAGACCTATTATTTATAAGATAAACATTAATATTGGTAAAGGAAAAATGCAAGAAGATAAACCTGGTGAATGGTAAAGTAGAACACAATGGAATAATGGAATATACAAAGTAGAACAATAATGGAAAAATCTCAGTGAAGCAGGGGTACACCAAGGAATAATAGCTTGGCCAGGCAGAATGAAAATATATGGAGGTGGAAGAACAAATAATGAAGCAAAATTTAAAAATGACAAAACTTAAAGGAGACCTCAAATCGATAGGATTGCTAGAGGACAATCTAATTCAAAAAGTATTTGTTAAGCACTTTCTATGTGCCAGGTACTATGCTAAGTGCTGGGGAAACAATTAATAAAAAGAAAAAAGTCTCTGCCCTTTAGGAACTTAGTCTAATGAAGGAAGAGACAACACACAAAAGGAAGCAAGAAATAGGTGTGGGGGAATTCAAGGGGTACTTAGTGTTGGGGCATCTTGTTCTGTGGAGTTGAAACCAGATAAAGCAACAAGTAGGGTAGTAGTAGGTATGATAAAACCTCAGGAGATTATTTAAGAATTATTGGTCTCCTAGAAAATTATGAAGAAACAGACTAAATACAACATTCCAGGAAATAATATAGGAAAACTGTCCAGAAATATTGGAAACAGAGGGAAGAGTGAAACTTGATTGAATCCATAGGATGCTAAGAAGGAATCTGAAGTTTAACTCATCCAGAAATGTAATTACCAATTTCTAGAGCTTAATAGTCAAGAAGAGAGTCTTATTGCATCCACAAGGAAACAATTTTCACGTCAACTAACACTGATTCAAATGGCTCACACTCTTGTAAGGAAGACAAGTAATAAAAGAAGGGGTTAGAATGAAATATGTTTTAAAAAAAAAACAGGGGAAATTTTCCCCATCTAACTATAATTGCCTTTCAAAACTGAGCATGTTTCATCAGCTGATTCCTCAAAAAAATATGAAATTTTTATTTTTCTTTAACTCATGGAAACTTTAGGATCATAGATTTGGAGCTAGAAGGAACTTCAGAGGCCATTTAGTCAGTAAACAAGCATTCATTAAGACCTTGCTGTCTTTTAGGGACCGTAGTCTATCCCCTTCATTATATAGATAAAGAAACTGAGATGCATTGAGGTTAAATGTCTTGTCCAAGATGATAAAGATAGAGAGGAAACAAAGTAATTTAGAATTAAAAGCAAGTAAAGTGTAAAGGATGATTCAATGTTAACAAAATATAAAGAAGCTTTCAAATTATACCTAGTAAAGGAATCATTAGGGCAATAAGCAGTACAGTAGATAGAGTGTGGGGCCTACAGTCAGGAAGATCCAATTTCAAATCTGGCCTTAGGCACTATCTGTTAGACTTGGACAAGCCACTTAATCCTGTTTGCCTCAGTTTCCTCATTTGAAAAATGAGCTGGAGAAGGAAATGGAAAACCCCTCCCATATCTTTGTCTAGAAAACCCCAAATAGGGTCACAAAGAGTCAGGCACAACTGAAAAGACTGAACAATAACAAAATCCTTGATAAGAAGTTATTCATACTCTGAATGAAGAACCAAAGTAAAGAGGAATTTATCACACCCTGAGGTAGTTTGCTCTATTTTGGGGTAGCTCTAATTGTTCATATGTTTTTCCTTAGTTTGAGTCAAAATCTATTGCTGCAACTGGTACTCATCAACACTAATTCTTCCATATAGAACCAAGGAAAACAGCTCTAAATACTTCTTCCATATAGTCACCCTTTGAATACTTGTTGACAACTATTATGTCCTCCTTAACTTTAGTCTAAGCAGCCTAGTTTTTTCAATTGATCCATGATTTCTGGTGCCCTGGCATCCTTATTGTCCTCTTTTGTATGTCTTGTAATTTGTCAATGTCCTTCCAAAAATTGGAAGTGGCACCAGACATTGAGTACAGTATTACAGATATGGTCTAATAAGGGTATAGAAGGATGATTTCTCTCCTTGTTTTTCAATCTAGCATAGCACTAACTTTTTTTTTTTGGCAGCCAAAGCACTCTATTGAATCATCTTCAGTTTATGGTTCACTAAAACCTCCAATAGTTTAGATTCCTCCTTTTGCCATTATTACATTCAATATTTTATTATACCCATTTGAGTACATGGTTTTGCCCCTTCTGTTCAATTATATACTTCTTCAAGGTCAGGGACCATATTGTTTTTCATCTTTGTATCCTTAGCACCAAACACAGAGCTTTGTCTAGTCTAGATTCTTAAAAGATATTTATTTATTAGAATCGAATTAAAGAGATGAATGATCATCTAGCTTTTGTTTGAAGACATCCAGAAGAGGAAGGAGAAAGTCAACATTTTTCTCATTAACCCATCCCTAATTTTTAGGAAGTTGATCTTAGATAGAAATAAATTTACCTTCTGCCAACTTTGAGGTACTTGCTCCTAGTTCTTGCCTCTAGGACAAAACTAAACATCATCCTTCTCCATAAGATAGCTTTTCAAGTACTGAAAGACAGCTCTCCAGTGCCCCTGGTATCTTCTCTAGGATAAACCTACCTGTTCTTTTTCATCTAAGCCTTTTATGATGAACTCAAAGTCAATCACTGCCTTTGTTGGAAGGTTCTCCACATTATTGATGGATTTCCTTAAATGTAATGTCTAGAATTAGACATATTGCCTTAGATATGGTTTGATTTTGAGGAGAGTACAAAGGAACTAGCACCGTAATCCTGGAAGTTATATCCCTCTTAATGTAGTAAAACATAGCATCAATGAGCTTAATTTGGCATCTAGTTGGTATAGTGGATATAGCTCTGAGACTGGAGTTAGAAAGATCTGAGTTCATATCCAGCCTCACTTAGTAGCTATGTGACCTTGCACAGTCACTTAACCTCTATTTGCCTTTGTTTCCTCAACTTTAAAATTGGTATAATAACAGCCTATACTTCCCAAGGTTCTTGTGAGAATCAAAAAAGATAATATTTGTAAAGTACTTAGTTCCCAGAACATAGTAAGTGCTGAATAAATGCTAGCTATTCATAATAAATATAAAAGTAATAATGATAATCTATTCTGAGGAATTCTATCCTTGAAGCATCCACTGGCTTGCTCTACTTTCCCTTTGTTCTTGGAGTATGTGTGTTTTCTTCCAGTCCAGGAAACTAGTCTGATGTATCATCCTTTGGGAGTTTAGTAGAACATGTGTTCTTAGTGGAAGCCTGTTGGTTTGTGTATGTCTGGGGAGACACAAGAATATTTATTAGCAGTTGCTGATGAGAGTTGGCCCAAGATAATTTGAGCAATATCATTTTTGAAAGTTTGCCTCTGAGGGATATAGCTGATAAAGCATTGATTTTGTAGTCAAAACACCTAAATTTGCAAACTGACTGTCATTTACTGTATAACTCTAATTAAGTCATTTAAACTCAGTTTCCTTACTTGCAAAATAGAGATAGTAATCACACTATCTCACAACTCAAAAAGTTGTGAGAAAATTGACCTGTTAAGCAGTATAGAGAGGTGAGCTATAATTAAGGCTTTGATTGTGAAAAGCAGTCATCGCAGCTACTAAGGACGAGGGAGTAACCTCATAGAATAATGTAAACTTCCTGAGGGTAGAGACCACATACTTATTTTGTATGGGCCAAGATTAGTTCTAGATTCTTAGGAGGACTCAATAAATTCTTGAAAATGACATGAAACTGAAAAGCAAAACTAAATCACTAGAAAATAGAACTAAGATTTTAAAAGTCTCAACAAGAACACCCCCCTGCCCAGGGCCAAATCTAAGATGATTCATTTAATAGCATAAAAATAAAAATAAAGCCCTCTGGTGGGGCTGAAAACATTAGCTTCAAGAACAAGATGGAAAGGATGGGTGGATAAGAGTTTTTGTGAAAATGATCTGGAGACTTTAGTGGGTTATAAACTCAAAATGAGTTGAATTCACATAGCAGCTCCCTAAGCTAATGCTGTTATAGCTACATTCAGAGATACCCAGTGTCCTGAAGAAAGGAGGTGACATCTTTCCTGTGTTCTGTCTTCATCAGACCACGACTGGAGTAGTTTATAAAGTCACATTTTAGGGACAATATTAACCAGATCAACAGTGTTCAGAAGAGGGTAACCAGGGTAGTTATAGATAGATATAGATAGATAGTTATAAAAAGAACATTTGAAGAGGTTATTAAGATATTTTGATATTTTAATATCAGATATCAACTGATATCAACAATAATATCAACCGAGCTTGATTCAGTTGACCCTTGTCCAGTAAAGGCCAACCAAGATGAAGAAAAACTTCATCATGTCATTTAAAGATTGGTTGAATGAACTACAGATGTTTACCTGCAAAGGAAAAGACTTGGGGTTTTGAATTTGAAGTTATCTTCAAGTAACTTAAAGATTTTCAGGGGGAAAAAGATTAGAATTTTTTTTACCTACACATCTTCTCCTACTATCTTCTCTAGCAGATTACCCTCACTCAATTTTTAATCTCTAATCTCTTCCTATCTACTGCCTTCTTTTCTCTTACCCACAAGAATGTCCATGTCTCCCTTATCCTTAAGAAACTTTCATTTGATTTGATAGTTCCTGCTAACTATGAGCCTATATCTCTTCTCTCCCTTTCAGCTAAAATTGAGAATTTAATTTGCATTAGGTGCTTCCACTTCCTGTCCTTTTACTTGATTCTAAATCCTCAGTGATATGACTTCTGATTTCACCATTTACCTTAAACCACTCTCTTTAAAGTTTGCAATGATCTCTCAGCTGCCAAATCCAACTAATTTTTCTCAGTCTTGACTCTTCTTGATTTCTCTTCTGCCTTTGACACCATCAGTCAGGCTCTCCTATCGGATTCTCTCTCTATTCTTAAGTTTTTGTCACACTCCTTTCTTGGTTCTTCTTTTAGTTGTCTGATTGCTTCTTAGATTCTTTTTCTGGAATTTTGGCCAAGTGATGCTCACTAACCACGTGTCTCCTCTAAGCGTCTGTCCTGGACTCTCTTTTTTTCGCCCCCTAATTACTTAGTGATCTCATAAGCTCCCAAAAATTCAATTATTATATCTATACAGATGATTGATAGAGCTACATATTCAGCCCTACTCTCTTTCCTGAGCTCCAGTCACACATCACCAACTCAAATTTGGACAACTTGAATTGAGATGTTCAGAAGCATCTCAAACTCAACATATCCAAAACATAACTTATTTTTCTTTTTGAATTGAATTTTTTTCAATTAATAAAAATCTATTTTATTTCTTCCCCCAATTATTTCACATTATGGAAAGAAAAAAAAGAAAATCCTTGTAATAAATATACATAGTCAAACAGACAAATTCCTACATTAGAGATGTCCAAATAATGTGTTTCATTCTGCATCCTGACTCCATTACCTTTTTATCAGGAGGTGGTAGCAAGCTTCATCATAAATTCTTTGGTATCATGACTGGTCATTGTGCTGATCAGAGTTCTCAAATTTTTCAACATTGTTTGTCTTTACAATGTTATTGTTATAAAATTTGTTCTCTGGATTCTGCATCAGTTCATACAAGACTTCCTATGCTTTTCTGTGACTATCTGTCCCTTTCAAAAAATTTTGTAGCACAATGATATTCCACTTCATTCATATACATTTGTTTGTTGAATTACATCTTGAAAAAATTAACAAGATTTTATTTTCTCTCCTTCCCCTGTTATGAGGATTACTTAGTTATTAGTTTATATATAGTTTATGTGGACCTAGCAGGAAGGGCTGGAGAATTCCAAGATGGAATGAAGAAGCAAGAAGTGTCTTCTTGCTCACTGAGAGAGACTCCATGGTGGTTAGGGCAAGCTGCAACTGACCCTAGGAGATACCAAACTGCCAGTGATCCCATGGAAAGACTGTCACCTACTTGTGGGAGATTTTGGTAGAGACTACTAATCCCAACCTGAGTTGCAGGTGAACTTGGGCTGGGTCAGCTCCCAGAATCTACCCACCTGGAAGAGTACAGCAGGTGGTCTTGGAGGAGCAGAAACATTACTGGAGTGAGGCTGAACACTACTGTGAGGATATTCACTTTAGTCTTTGCTAGTCTCTGGGCCCTGTCTTGCTTAGGTCTGTTAGTGTAGATAAGTCCCTTCCCTGACCTTGGGTTTGCCCTTAGTCTGAAGAGTGTAGTTACCCCTATTTTCATCCTTTATCTTAGTTGTCCCTGATTAAAAGTGTTATAAAACTCTTGCCTTTACTTTGCTGGTTTCCATAGGCCTAGTCTAGATACTTCAGTGTGGCAGTTGGGCCTAACTGCCACTTCAGTAACAGACAACTCCTTAGCTGTTAAAACCTAGTCTCCCAATTTGTGTGGTCCCTCCTTCTGTCACTCCTGTCACCCTCACACCCTTCTGGACCCACATTTTAATATTTAAGCCTACTTCCCTGGTTATTCCCTATTACACTCCCCCACTACCATTGAGGGGAGGGGAGGGAACCCTTATAATGACATATACAATCAAAGAAAATAAATTCCCACATTGGTCCTCCAAAAATGTATATCTTGTTCTGCATCTTGAATCCATCAATTCTTTTTTAGGAAATGAATAGTATATATCACCATTGGTCCTCTGGAATCATGGTTGGCCATTGTATGGGTCAGAGTTCTTAAGTCTTTCCAATTTATTTGTCTTAATGGTGTTTTTTTTTTGTTGTTGTTGTTGTTGTTTTTTAGCATTATACAGAAGTTGTTTTGGTTCTGTCTATGCAAAAGCCTTTAAATTTTATGTAAACAAGATTCATTGATTTTTCACATATTCATAGTTATGAAAAGCAATCCTTTCCTCTTATTTATTTATTAGATTTATTTTATTTGTTTATTATTAGATTTATTTAATTATTATTTTATGATGTTTAAACCATGCATCCATTTGGAATTTATCTTAGAATGAGGTATGAGAAGTTGGTGCATATGTAGTTTCTATCACACTGCTTCACAGTTTTCTCAACATTCTTTGCCCAAAGGTGAGTATTTGGAATCTCTGGGTTTATCAAACAGTAGACTAATATGTTCATTTGCTTTTCTGTGTTAAGAAGCTATCCACTCCCCTGACCAGAGTCTCTGTTTCTTAACCAGTACCAAATAGTTTTTGATGTTTGTTGCTATGTGGTATAGTTTGAGGTCTGGTATTGTTAGGATTCTTTTTCTACCACTTTTTAAGTTTTCCTTTAGAGAACTCACTATTGTGTTGTTTAAAAATATTCTAAGCCCTGGGAGACCATGTCTCCCAGGACTCCCTGCTACAACTTCCCTCAATATCTCCCACTTCCTTTGTGGGAAGTGTCTGAGAAAGTATAAAAGAGAGTTTTGGCTCCTTTTGGCTCTCTTGATCCTGGAGATGCTCTTGGCCCTGAGCTCCCTCTAGGGGCCTTTTTTCAGAGATCTACCTCCTAGCTTCCCCAGACCTTCCTTTTTCTAATCTAAATAAACCTAGCTATTCTAAGAATAAGTGCTACCTTACCTTTATTGAGCTCCGAAGAGTTTGGGCCAATTTCCCCTCCTGGATTTGGGAGCTACCCCAGCTTCCCTTCCTCAGGCTTCCCTACATTCCTTTCCCTTCTTCCTCCAAAATTCCCTTTCATATTTTATGGCGACCCAGATGGGACCTGACCTACCTGCCTGACTACCAGCCTTACTGCCTACCAATAAGTAAAAAAATTTTCCTGCCCAAAACTCAGCACAGTTGGGGCCCCTTCCCCTACTAAGCCCTTGCCAAGCTCCTCTGCCTCAGCAGGAGTTCCATATCCCTCACCCAGCCCAGGAGTCTAAGCCCTAAACCTCCTTACCCCTGCAGGCAAAAACCAGCAGGGAGCCTGAAAAACCCCGGTCCCTCTCTCACCTTCAACCACCCAGCCAACCACCCAGTCTAATTCTAAAACTCCCTGCCTACCCTAACTCTAAAAGTCAAAAAGCCCAAAAGAAAAAGACCCCAAAAAACCCTACTTTCCTTTGCAGGGAGGAACCTCTGGAGTGCTTCACCTCCTTCTTCCATCTTGATTCCCAGAACCCCGCAGTGCCTTGGCACCACCCCTAGTCCCACCCCTAATTCTCCTCTCCCTGTGGTACTGCACCTTGGCCACAAGAGGCCAGCACTGAGCACTCAGTGTGTTCCCTCCTCCCTTTTTCTGCTAAGCTGTAGTGTTGCCTTTCTGCTACTCGAGGTCAACACCAATAACAAATAAATAAAAAAAATTTTTTGCAGCTTAAACTAAATCAATCAATCAATTAAAAAAGCATAAATAAAAATAAACAAACAAACAAATAATTGGAACTAACTAACTAAATAAATAAATACATAAATAGAAGCCTCAGAACATGTTTGCTTCTATACAAAAGAGCCTTCTGGCTTTTGCCAAATTGGAAAACTTTTTGGTTTCTTTTGATACTGCTGGGAATTTTTCTTTTTTAAATTTCCAATAACATGCAGAAGGCTACAAATAGGAAATTGCAGGCCCAGATCCAAGCAGTATTGGACAATTTCAAATACACTACGCATGGTGTAGTGGAAAAGGAGGATTCTAAATTTTGTGAGGCTGTTCCTGAAATACTCAGGGAGGAAAGTCCTATTTCTCCTATTTCCCCTGAAATAGAGACAGAGACAGATGTAATGAAATTCCTCTCTCGTCTTGTTCATCTCCTGGCCAACCTTCCCTCCTCTCCTCCTTCTAATGACACTCCTGTCCCTTCTCCCAACCCACAACCAAGCCCAACTGAGATAGTACCAGTTCCTATCTATGCCATGGTAAGCACGCAAGCACCTCAAAAGGCCAGTTCTGCCACAGTAAGCACCAAAATGACTCAAAAGAAACCAAAACCACACTATGATTCTGATTCATATGATTCTGATTCCTGTGATGGTCTTTTCCCTCTAAGGGAAGTGCCTACATTAGACCATTCTGGGGATGTGATAAATTTAACACACCATACTCCATTCACTACTCAAGATATCAAAGAATTTAAAAAAGATGTTCCAAATTATAACAATGGACCCATAGCTATAATGAAAAAGATGGAAGACATATTTTTCCAATACAATCCTTCCTATAAGGATGTAGAAAAATTACTCCAGATCTTCCTGACAGAGAGAGAAAGAAACAAAATCATCTCTCATGTAAATAAGGCCGAAGGATGAAATGCAGTACACTGGCCACACAAGGATCTTCACTGGAATTACAATGACCCTGAGGAAGATTTGCAGTTAACTAATACTAGGGCTGCAATATTAAAAGCAATGAAAGAATGTGCATAACGTCCAGAGAACTGGACCAAATTTGATTGCCTAACGCAAAATGATGACGAAATTCTCTCTCAGTTTATGGACAGGCTTATTGAATTGGGAGGTTGATATTTGAACTTAGATTTATCAAGAGAGCAAGGCATAAGACAAATAAGTCAACAATTTGTAAACAATTCTAGCAGAGTGGTCTAGGATTACTTTAAGATGCATTGTCCCAAATGGCCAGTAATGGATCTGGACGAATTAAGGAGAATAGCTGAGTATGTCACTAAAGGACATGAAGAGACAAAGGATATAAACTAATGATATATTGGAAACCATGCAAAAGGAACTGAAATCATTAGGAAATAAAATAGAAAAGCAGGAAAGAGGGCATGATGATACTACACCAATACCACTTGTCCCTGTCTGAGAGTCTAATTATCAATCTCTGACCTGCCATTTCTGTAACAAGAAGGGCCATTTAATGATGAATTGAAAAAATCTATTCCAGGCCATCAGGAATAACAATAATAATAACTATAGAAAAATACTAATTTCAGGAACAACTACTATCGGAACAATAACTATAGGAATAGTAATTTCAGGATTGATAAAGGGCAAATAAATCAAATGACCTCAAACCAAATAGCTCATCCACAAACAACTCAGGGTGCTACTGCCCCTCCAAGTGGGACAGAAGGTGGTGTCCCTTAAAACTCGATTGCTTTTGTGGTTTTTGTTGCTATTAACACTTTTCAGTTTTGTCTCCCTCAAAATAGAAAAGAAGAAGCAGCAGAATTTTACAATACAGTACCTGTCTACCCCCTTATCTTTATTTCTGCCATATGGTATTTGATTTGTGCCTTTGTATTGATAATTTGGAAAACTTGTATTTTGTGTATTTGAAAGATTAGATCAATTACCTTGAAGGAGACTTGTATTGAATTTGATTTGTTATGCATTTTGTGCTTTTTGTGAAATTTTTGTATTTTTTTCAATGTATTATTGCTTTTATATCTCCATTGTTTTATTTATCTATCTCATTTGCACTCACACTGTGGATCATGACTAAGCTAAGAGGAAATGCATCTAAATTCTTGGGTAAGAACCTTTATATTCTATCCCTTCTTAAGTGATACAAATTGCAATATCTAGGAATAGTAAAATCACTGATTATAGGAGATATATATTTTTTGAATTTTAGCACATTTTTTTATAATTGCACATGCAACTTGATTTTTCCTAAGCACATGTCATCTATCTAAGTTGAAAGAGTTTTTGCTTATTAGATTAGTGTAGGTTTAGTATATCCATTTGTTCTAACTATAATTGCCTGCCCCAAAGCCTTAAACTACTGAAACTGCCATTGGTATTTAACTAATATGGGACTTTGCACATCTGTCTGATTTGAAGAAATGGGATCAAAAAACGACCACAGATTTGATCTATACAGTGCCAAAGAAGTATATACTTAACCTAACTGATGCCAAACGAGCACACATGTCAAATAGAGAAACTAATCCTACTAGGATTGCTGAGACTTTTCTGCCAAAAAGGACTTGAACCTAGTGTGAGAATGAGGTTTTGACGCTTAATATATGTTAAGACATAGGACTCCTTGTATGCACTGCTTGTGAAACTTTATATCAAGTATCTAACAATTGGCTGTTCTAGTGTCCATATTCTACCCTGAGAAGAAATGATGAAAGAAGAAAAGAAGAAACGACATAATACCAGACCAATAAATAAAAATCTAGTCCTTTTTTCCCTAATTTTCTTACTATGTTGGTTGACTGTGGTCCTGGCTGCTGAGTGGATAAGTGCATGATATTGGAAATGGATTACTTTAATTGGGCATTATTAAAAAAAAAACTATTGTGATTTATTTTTTTAATTTAGAACTTTTTTCATATAAAATTTAGAATTGGATATTTAGAATTTTTCATCCACTAGTTATTTGGCCTTTTTGTGCTAATTTTCCTGATGAATTTGATTGGCAGTGATTCATATGCATCCTACCTCAGCCATATATCTCTCTGTGATTTCAATGTTTCTTTCTATCCTGCTCAGGGGGGAATGTGTTTTTATTTCATATGGAGAGTTTAAGTTATTTTAGGAAAAGAGATTTACTGCCTCCTGGAATACAAATGGAGATGTCTGTGGAAACCACATGGAGAATGCATGCTGATCCAGGAGCCTAAGAGAACAACTGGATGTGCAAAAATTTTGAACTTTGGGGGGTTTTAAATTCATTTGTTTGGTTTAAAATTCATTTGTCTTGCTAAAATTCATTTGTTTTGTTGATTCATCTGTTTGTTTAAATGCATTTATTTCATATATATATATATGAAATATATATATATATATATGTATATGTATGTTGTGAAAGAAGGGGTCTGCCCCCTGAATTTTTTTGTAAAAGAAGTGCGAAGTATTTGATTTCCTCATTTTGTAAAAATTGTTACCATTCTCCCCTTGTATTGATGTATATACCCTTTATTTTATTGTAATTGTAAATTTATTTATGTTTGTTATGATTTATTTGGGAGACTGGTCTCCCAAAGGATCATAGGGGGAATGTGTTGTTTAAAAATATTCTAAGCCCTGGGAGACTACATCTCCCAGGACTCCCTGCTACAACTTCCCCTGACACATCCCACTTCCTTTGTGGGAGGTGTTGGAGAAAGTATAAAAGAGACTGGCTCCTTTTGGCTCTCTTGATCCTGAAGATGCTCTAAATCCTGGAGATTCTCTCGATCCTGGAGGCTCTCTTGGCCCTGAGCTCTCTTTAGGTGCTTTTTTTTGGAGATCTACCTGCTAGCTTCCCTAGACCTTCCTTTTTCTAATCTAAATAAACCTAGCTATTCTAAGAATAACTACTACCTGATCTTTATTGAACTCTGAAGAATTTGGGTCAATTTCCCCTCCTGGGCTTGGTCGCCACCCCGGCTTCCCTTCCTCAGGCTTCTCTACCTTCCTTTCCCTTTCTACCCTACCTTTCCCTTCTACCTCTAAAATTCCTGTTCAAACTATCTCCCCACCCCCACACCCTCTCTTTTCTCCAAATTTCCTGTTACTAACAAGGGTACCCTAATCTTTATAGTCATTCAGGCTCAAAACTTTGTGGTCATTCTTGAGTCCTCACTTGCACACACCCACAAGTCTAATTAACTGTCAAATCTTGTTTCTACCTTCACAACACCTGTAGTATATGCTGCCTTTTCCTCATTCACATAACAACCACTCTAATTCAGGCCCTTATAATTTATTACCTGGACTACAGCAATAGTTTCCTAACTGATCTGCTTCAAGTCTGTCTTCCTTTACAATCCATCCTCAGCCAGCTGCCAAAGTGATTTTTCTAAAATGACAGAAATCAGGTGGCTCAGTAGACTGAGAGCCAAGCCTAGAGATGGGATATCCTGGGTTCAAATGTGGCCTCAAGTACTTCCTAGTTGTGTGACCCTGAGCAAGTCACTTAACCCCCATTGTCCAGCTTTTACTTCTCTTCTGACTTGGAACCAATACATAGTATTGATTCTAAGATGGAATGTAAAGTTAAAAAAAAATGACAGAAATCCTCTGTCTGGCATTTAATACCCTTCACAACTTGACTTTTTCTATCTTACCAGTCTTCTTACATTTACTCCCTTCAATTCACTCTACAATTCAACCACGCTGGCAGTTTTTCAAACAAGACACTCCATCTACTGACTTTGTTTTTGCATTGGTTATCCCCAATGCCTAGAACGTGTTTCCTCCTTACTTCTAACTCTTGCTATCTCTGGCTTCCTTTAAGACTCAGCTCAAATTCAACTCCTATAGAGGGTCTTTCCCAATCTCCTTCCTGTCTCCCTCTACTGCTAGTGTCTTTTCTCTTAGATAATCTTTTAACTACACTTTAGGTATTTTTTATGTATATAATATTTTTGTGTTTCCTCCTCAATTAGAATGTGGGTTCTAGGTAAAACAATGTTTCTACTTTTCTTTTTTCCCCAGGGCTGGTGTGTGGTAATGCTTATTAAATATTTATTGGCTGACTTGGAGCAAAAGGTAGAAGTTGCAGAAAGTCAAATTTCAGCTTAAGGTTAAAAAAAAAACAACTTTCTAGGAATTAGAGTTTTCTGAAAGTGAAATGAACTTTCTAGGGAAGGGAGTAAGTTCTCTGTCCCTGGAAATCAAGCGAAATATAAAAATGATTATCAGTTGTCAGGGAGATTGTTAGGGAAATTCCATTTCAAATTGGCACTGCCCTAGATAACTACTGATGACTCTGAGATTCTGTAAGTAACCAAGTGAGGGAAGGCATCATAGCATAGCACAAAGAGAGAAGATGTGCAAAGCACTTTGCAATCCTTAAAACTTTATAATCATCATCTGTAATAATTTTTGTTGTTCAGTTATTTCCCTTTATGTCCCCTTTTGGGGTTTTCTTAGCAAAGAAAGTGGTGACTTTTGCCATTTCCTTCAGCTCATTTTACAGATGAGAAAAATGAGACAAATAGGATTAAGTGACTTGCCCAGAGTCACATAGCTAGCAAATGTCTCATACTGCATTTGAACTCAGGTTTTCCTGACACTGGGCCCAGTGTTCTATCCACTGTACCACTTAGCTGTTAAATATTATTAATTAATATTTATAGAATATTTTGCGAAGTTAGAAATTATTTTATTTGATGCTCATAACAACCCAATGAAGTAGGTGCTAGTATAGTCCTCACTGTAAAAGACTAAAGCTGAGTGAAGAGAACTACTCAACATTCACACAGTTAGCAGATGTGGATTTTAATTTAGGGCTTCCTGACCCCAAGGCCAATACACTATCCACTGAGCCACCTCGCTTCCTAATTTAATTTTATTATTATTCTTATTGTTGTTGTTATCATTATATGTGATATGTGCATTGGGGAGATGTGAGAAAAGTGTTAACATGAAGTATGGAAGAAGGTCCTATAAAACAAGGAAGGCTTTATAGAGGATGAATAAGTAGGCAGCTAATATGTAGAGAAGAAGGGAGTCTGAGGTTACAAAGAACAGAAAGACAGGAACGTTCTGGTAACTTGCTCACAGACTAAATGTTCATTTCAATTTTTTTTCAGGTACAGCCTGAATAGTAGGTCTAAAAGTCATTAGAGGGTCACGAAGTTCAATGAATAGCATTTACTATGAAAAAATAGTTTCTCTGCCTTTTCCCATGCACTGAATTGATTCTCTTCTCACTTTTGCATATTAGTATACACTGTAAAAACCATCTAACTTGGATACCAGTGAAAGGATTACTTATATGATTAATTCTTTAGAATCACTTGGAGGAATTGGGGATGTTTAGCCTTTAGGAGAAAAGACTGGTGGGGAATATGATCTTCAAGAATTTATAGAGTAGAAATGCAAAAGCGAAACATATGACATAATTTATCACACGCATATATGGGTATGTGATTTGGGGATTAGGCTTTAAAAAGTCACTCTATAGCAAAAAATGAATAATATGGAAATAAGTATCAAGTGATAGCATTTGTACAACCCAGCAGAATTGCTTATTGGCTCTGGGAGGGAGGAGGGAAGAGGGGAGGGAAAGAAAATGAATCATGTAAACATGGACAAATATTTAAAAATTAAAATTAAAAAAATTTGTATTCTTGTGGCAGAGAAATTACATTTGTCCTTCTTGGCCTGAGTGGGCAGAACTGGGAGCATTGGGTACAGACTTTGACTCATTGTTAAAAATTATTAGATCTCTACCAAAGAAAATCCCAAACTTCCTAATAATTGGTACTAGCTCAATGAGAAATGGATTGACCTAGGAAGCAGAGCATCTTCCCTTACTGTTAGTCTTCTGGTAGAGACTGAGGGAGTCTCTTTCAGGAATTCTATAAAAGAGAGTTCTGTTCAGACATGAATTGGATGAGACAACCTGTGAGATTATTCTGATACTGTGGTTTTAAGTGTGATATTGTGGTACTGTCTGGCATTGTGGCCAAGACTACAGTTGTCATCAAGGTAGAAACAGATGATTAGTCATGGATAGTGAAATAGGGCTTTATTGGCTCCCTTTTCCCTTCTCCCTCTTCCCCAAGGTGATGACATCTAAGGGACTTCTTCCCCAGGAGGGCATATTTCCTTCCCAGGCAGTCTGGAAACCCATGTTTTTTGGTCCTTCTCTGGCCTCTGTTTTATTAGGGTCCTGTCAGAAGTATAATAAGGCATTTCTCTCTGGTGTCTTTACCCCCTGTTACAAACAACTCAGGGTTATATCTGGGTTTCTCTGGGGCATGGGCTGCTTCAAATCTCTTCTGATTCAACTTTACCCATGGTTGGACTTTCTTCTGAGAACCAGCCATGCTTCTTCTTTTCACCATCCCCTATGCATTCTAATCCACTGTGTTATCTTCCATTTTATGGATGAGTTCATCCTATTTCCATTATTAGGTACGTTTGTCCCTTCATCATATCCTATTATAATATTTGTTTTATTTTTTAACAGCTTGCTCTTTACAAAGATAAAAAAGCTGGGAAGTAAAAGGGAGAGGAACCAATAATTTAAATGATTGGATCCCACTTCACTCTATCCTTCCAATATCTCTCCTCCAAAGTGGTATGACCAAAGAAACAATGAACCCAAAGGGCCCAGGAGTAGATTTTATCTATGAACGTGGATGGTAAAAGTTATAACTTTAGTTCAACACAATTAATTTCCTTTGTAATCTTATGTGTTGTGTTTTGTATATTTAAAAACATTATTCTGATAATAGGTCCATAGGCTTCCCCAAATTGCCAAAGTGGGCTATGACACAAAAAAGCTTAGAATCTTTGAGGTAGAAGCTATATCTTGGGTATAATTTTGAAGGAATCAAGGGATTCTGAAGCTGAAGTAAGCTGAGAATATATTCCAGGCAGGGGAGATGGTAGAGGCAAAGATAACAAGGTAGGAGATGGAGTGCTATATGTGAACAGCAGCAAGAAGGCCAGTTTGGCTATGGTGTAGAGAATTGGAGGGGGAGTAATTATATAATGTTAGATAGATTAGTTGGGTCCAGGTTTTTGATGGCATTTAAAAAGAACCATATGTGAGCTTATTTGATCCTAGAGGCAATAGGAAGCCATTAGAGTTTATTGAGTAACAGAATGATATGACCTAACATGCACTTTAGGAAAATCACTTTAGGACCAGTGTGGATGATCTCAGGCGCTGATTACCAATGTAAGTATAATAATAATGGAGAGGGGAGAGGCTTACCCATGGCAAAGAATTAGGAAGCTTTTGCAATAATTTACGAGAGAGATAATGAAGTCCTGAACTAGAATGGTGTCTGTAACTAGAGAAGTGGATGATTGTGAGAGACAGTGTGAGGGTAGAAATAACAAAATTTGGCATTTAATCTATGGGATGAAGGAGAGGAAAAAGTCAAGGATAAATTATGACCCATAGATCACTGACTCACTTTATAACTTTATGTAAATTACTTCCCATTTCTGGGTCTTGAATTTCTCATCTATAAAACAAAGGATTTGGACCTGAGACTCACCAATGCCTCTTTGGTTCTAATATTCTATCACCCTACATCTCAGACAACCTAGAATACAGTCATGACTTCTTAACCTTATGACCCTTATGACTTTAGCTAAATTGGGTTTTGATATTATAGTCACAGAATTTCCCAGTTGGAAGTGACCTTAACAGCTATCTATCCCAACAAATATCTGAAAAAGAATATCCCTTACATTAACCTGACAAGTAGTCATCCAGATTTTACTTTAAAACCTCTAATGAAAGGAATATATTATCTACCCAGGTAGTCCATTTCACTTTTGATTTTTTTACAAATTTTTCTGATTTTTGAGGAAGTTTTTCCCTAAACACAAAGATGCTTCTTAGCAACGTCTACTCATTGTTCTTAGTTCTTTCTGTCTTCTGGAGATCTAAATTCGTCTCTTTCAGCATGAGCTGGAAAAAGAGTAAATGATTAATAATGGGTGGTTCCATAGAATAAGCAGCAAACAAGGGATCAGAACATATGGATTTGAATTTTTTCCTTAAATTAGTAGCTTGGTGACACTAGGCATGTAAATAAAACCTTTAGCCTCAGTTCACCTGTTTATAAAATGGAAGTGCCCATTCTTTCACTATTTACCTCATAGTATTGTTGTGAAGATCAAATGGGATAATGGATGGACATAAAAATTTTTGTAACTATGAAGAACTATAAAATATGCTGTATAAATATAACCTCAGCTTAAGTAGCTCCTCTCACAAAGACTTTGGATAGCATTACTATATCTTAGAGAAAAGAAATAGAATCTTGAGGAATTACCATTATCTTAAGTATAATAGTAACAACTGTGATTTATCTGCACATTTATTGAGGAACTGACCCAAGGTAGAAAGCTATTTATTGCAGTTCTAATTCTAGCAAAGCTTTCAAATAGAACTCAATTGTTTTGTGGAAACAAAAGTGATCATATTACTGGTTGGTGGTCCATTGATCAGATAAGAAATCAAATTGTTTCAGGTTTTACAGGGCATGATAAGTTTGCCTTGCTTAACTAGAGATGTGCTAGAGCTAGTTCATCCTTGAGTTGATGGTTATATTTTCAATGTGAACATTTGTACCACATAAATGGGTCAATTCCTCAGATCAGGGCTTGATTTATTATTTTATTGATTGTGTGCACTTAAGAAAGTGATGAAAAAAATAGTACTAGAACAGAGTAAACTTAAAAGTGTCATAATAAGGTATCTTTATTTTTTAAAAAAAGCAAAAAAAAAAAATAAAGTACAATAGACAAAAAAAGTTTCATGAATACATTTTTTGATAGATGTGATTGTTAAACATTTACCAGAACACTCTTGCCCTGGGATCCATTTAAAGTTAATTTATTTCATATCTTGTCATTTCCTGATTACCTAGAAAAAACACTTGTAAATTAATAGTAAATATCTCCTCTAATAAGAATCTTCACTTCTTAGTTTTGTGTGAAACCATGACCATAATGTTTTCCATGGGCAATGCCATTTCATTTCTAAATCATGGATGAAATATACAAGATGGTGTTTATATGCCATGGAGTAGCCAATTTGCTGTTCTTTGCACAGAATACTCTGGTTTTTGACTCAGTGCCTTTACATTGGCTGTTTCCCACCTTATGACTTCCCTGAAGACTCAACTTAAATCCCATTTTCATCAGTAGGCCTCACCTACACCTTTGTACATTTCTTCTCATTTTATTTTCCAATTACTCTGTATATATCTAATATTTGTAGTTATTTTTGTGTTGTCTTCCCTGATTTGAACATGAGCTAAAGGACAAGACCTGTTTTTATCTTTTTCTTGTATTCATACTGCTTAGAACAATGATTCCCAAAGTGGGTGCCACCGCCCCCTGGTGGGTGCTGCAGTGATCCAGGGAGGCGGTGATGGCCACAGGTGCATTTATCTTTCCTATTAATTACTATTAAAATTAAAAAAAATTAATTTCCAGGGGCACTAAGTAATATTTTTTCTGGAAAGGGGGCGGTAGACCAAAACAGTTTGGGAACCACTGACTTAGAACAATGCATGGAACATAGTAAGCCCTTAATAATATTTGTTGACTGATAGTTTACAGCAAGGTAATTATTTACCATGTGACATTATAAACCCCTAACTCATGTGTTTACTTTAGCCTGATAGCTAGAAGATATGCTAGTCAGAAACAAAATGTCTTTAATCAAATAAATGTAGCAAATAATTTGACAAGAAAAGATTTCCTTACTTGCACATATAGGACATACTTTCCCAGGAGTACTATACCACCAGTGGGGAAGTGCATACAGGCAGGGAACATGTGTAACTCGAGAATACTCAGGGAGGGAGACATACAGAGAATGCTTATTGCTAAGGGACCCATCTAGAGGGAACATTCATCAGGCTGCTGAGATAAGCCTCACTGCCAAGATACTCTTTCACTGGCAAACAAATAAACCTAGGCTAAGCAGGCACTGTTGTTTTATATATATATATACATACATACATATATACGTATATATTCATCAGCAATAACTCCCCTAACTTATGCACTAAGAAGTCCTTTACTAGTATTTAACACTAAGCCCTATTGGTTTCTTTCTAACAAAATGTTCAAATATTCAAATAGATGTAATCATTTCTTTCAGTGATAAAGATCACATCATATCCATGGCTATCCATCATACCTGTCCTTGTCTTACCATAAGTTTGCTGCAAGGGGACCACCCAAATTTCTTTCATTTTTTATGTCATGCAAAAAACACATTTCCATATTGGTCATTGTTGTAAGAGCACACTCATACATAACCTAAACCCCAAAATAAAACCAAAGATACACTGATATTGAAATAGAATAAAAAGAAGTCCCTGAACCATTAGTAAAAATAGTAATCAATAAAGCATTCTTTCCTTCATAGAAAACAGGCTTAAGGAATGTGCTTTCTCAGGCTGTAGCAACAGATGGTCAGTGGAACAAGAGGATGGTCCCTCAAGGACGGATAAATCAGGTGTAGGATAAGATACCCAAAGGAATGTCCATCCTCCCCCCTTTATGGCGCATCTGGCTTGTGTCCGATAAGGCTGATTGCTATGGTCATTCTGCCCTGGTCAGTAAGGCCACATTTTACTTATTGTAAACTATAAAGCCATGTATCCTTCTTTAACTTTGTATGAGCTCATTTCACCTTTTTACCTCTTGCTCTTTTGTAACCCTATAAAAACTGCCTGTAACTTTACTTCGGGGGAACTCTCCCTAGGAAAGTTGCCCTGGTCAGTTAGGTATGTTTATTAATCAGCAGATTAATTGCTTCCACTAATTTGAACTTCTGGGTGTCTGGACTTGCTTTTTGAAGTATGCTACTTCAAAATGAAAGACAACTCCAACAGATCTGAACTAATACACAGTATTGAATCTAAGATGAATGGTAAGGGTTTTTAAAAATAAATAAAATAAAATAAATTCCACAATCGGTTGGAACTAATCACAAATCTATGCATTCTGTGTTCTGGAAGCATGGGTGTTTCATTAGCTGAACAACTGAGGTTGATAACATTCCCCATCATAAGTCTTTCAGGATTGTCCCAAATCATTGCGTTGCTGAGAGCAGCCAAGTTTTCACAGATAATCATCGTACAATATTGCTATTATTGTGTACAATGTTCTCCCAGTTTGGCTTATTTCTCTCTGCATCTGTTCCTACAGGGGACTATCCACTTTTCTAGGCACCTTTTTTATTTCCCCCTAACATCAGGAAGACACCAGTGGAACACTTGGGCTGTCTGCATAATTTGTCACACACTTACCATGTGACCAGCCCTTCTTCCTTTCTTATAAGTAAATAAATAAATTATTTATATAAGTTCCTTGTATATGTTGCAATCTCCTCAACAGATGGCCCAAAACAAAAGAAATATGGAAAGGATCTACAAAGACTTTTACAACAATTGTTTTCACTTTTAAGAATAGTAGAGCCATCAGCACTTAGATTCTAACAACATAGTCCTGGATCTGTTTTTTCCCCCCGAATATGCTTATAGAGAAGATAAAAATGATAATAGACAGGATAAAGAAGCAGCAATAGGCCAAGTATAGATAGAAGAGTTCTGTTCTGGAGGTTACATAATTATGAAAGTAGTGAGAGACTTATTCACCAGAACTAGAACAAAACAAGGAAAGAGATTATATAATTGGTAGTTGATAACCATTTGCCAGATTTTCCTCCTAGGGAGCTACTATAGTAATCACAAGAATGAATATAAGATGCTGCTTTCCATCTAGTGAAGTATAGTTGAAGATCTATCTCTTTAAGGGAATAGGAATAACTAAGGAAAATCACATTTGGATTTATCTATCACAAGATGCAGTCCTACAGTGCTCAGGCTCCCTTTCCCTTCCTTTTTGAAAATCAGTTTGCACATCTAGGGCTCTTCATCATATCCTGAGATTGATAGGGAAAAAATCTTGGACAGTGGCCATATTGGCTGATGCTGCATAGGATACCTTGAGAAAGTATATTATTATTTCACTTTAAGAGGGGTCGACCTTTAGCCAAGGTGAAGGAACCAAAAGCAACAACGTGGACACATATAGAGTTCCCCTGATCACCTCCTTTTTTTTTTTTTTTTAACTTTCAGCCAAATTTAATGAATTCAATAGCGAAATAGTTTAGTTAGTCTAAGTGCTGGAAATGTCCTCCTGTCCCTTACTTCAAATGAAAAGATCACGGTTTAAGACTACCACAATATCTGACAGCTTTGTCATGGATGACCAGCAGCACTTTGCACAACAGCTCAACAAGAGGACAGCAGTTTAGTTATTCTACACCCCAGTTGTCTGGTTCATTGATGTACAAATTCCTGTCCTTCACCAGATGTGTTCCTCAGTTTATCCCATTCAAAGCAAAGGTGCTATTTTCTATTTGTCGAGCTCCTAAGTGCTGTTGCATTAAAGCTACATGTCAATCTCTTAAAATTTTTTTTTTGTTATCATTCTGGGGGACACATGCATTCCAAATAGCAGTCAGTTTCATTATTACTGATATTAGATTTTGTTCTTCCTCCTTAAATTCTCCACCCCATATTACCTTATAATTGTGGCGCAATATGGTATAGCTTTAAAAAACTTGGTATCTTCCCTTGTTATAGTGCTGACTTAGCAAGCTCCTCTCAGTCTCATTTCTGCCTCTGGCCATGGTGCTAATAAACTATATATTTCTTCTTGGGTTCTAATCAGGAGGAGATGGGTGTGGGGTTTCATGTCTTCAGGAGAGAAGAGTTTCTTCACAGGTTTTTTCTTGTTGTAGTTAGGGCTAGATGGATTCAGGGGTATAGCTTCAGCTGGTTAAATTACCACAGATGGCAACTACCAATGAGAATTGACTCCAGGTTAGTCAGTAGACTGTGTATAGATTGTCATCTAAAACTGTGTTCTGAGTCTCCTCTGGGTCAATTAATAGAAAGAACAGTTGTAAAAAATACAGTACCTTTATATTTATATGGTAAGGTAAGGCAAAAATAATCTACAGATCATAAGTGTGACTGTCCAAACTTGAAACTTGGAAAAATTAATTCTTAGGAATACAATCAATAGAGATATTATCAGGGTTTTCCAACGTTGGCCAATACAGACCAATATAATAAAAAAAAATAGTGGATATAAAATAGTTTGCAAATCTTTAAGCACTATATAAATATCAATTTATTATTAATAATGATAATATATTTTATAGCACTTTAAATTTTACAAAGCCATATAATAAATAATAGTAGTGGATAAAAAGTATTTTGTTAATTTTTAAACACTATGTAAATGTCAATTTATTATTAATAATGATAATATATTTTTATAACACTTTAAATTTTACAAAATTTTTTGCTCACAATGGCTCAGTGAAATAGATAGTAGATAGATGAAGAAACATACTTAGAAAGGTTAAGTGACTTTCTTGCGGTGACAAAGTTAGTAAATGTTAGAACTGGAACTTGAAACCAGGTCTTTCCTGAATCTTAGTCTAATTCTTAAAACACACATGTCTCCTCCAAGTTTCATGAAATCTAAATAGTACCTTAAGGTTTGCCAAGTGTTTTCCTAGTAACAATCCTATCAAGAAGATAGTATAAATATTATCCCTATTTTAGAAATGAGGAAACTGAGGTTTAGAAAATGTAAACGACTGAGGGCCAAAAGTCAAATTAAAGACATAATTTGAAGAAATGTCTCTCTAGGGGCAGTTGGGTAGCTCAGTGGATTGAGAGTCAGGTCTAGAGATGGGAGATCCTAGGTTCAAATTTGGCCTCAGATACTTCCCAGCTGTGTGACCCTGGGCAAGTCACTTGACCCCCATTGCCCACCCTTACCACTCTTCCACCTATAAGCCAATACACAGAAGTTAAGGATTTTAAAAAAAATGTCTCTCTTAATTACAAGTTCAGTAGAGTGTTCATTATTTTGTTTTGTGAAGAGTTTGGCATCTGTTGGTGCTTGGTGTACTTGTAGTGCCTTACTGCTACATGCAGGGCAGTTAGGTTGCCCAGTGTATAGGGTGCTGTACCTGGAATCCAGAAGACTCATCTTCCTTCATTCGGATTTGGCTTCAGACACTAGCTGTGTGACCCCAGGCAAGTCACTTGACCTTGTTTGCCTCTGTTTCCTCTTCCATAAAATGGACTGGAAAAGGAAATGGCAAAGCTCTCCAGTATCTTGGCTGAGAAAACCCCAAACAGTGTGATGAAGAGTTGGATATGACTGAAAACTATTGAATAACAATGGCTACATGCATACTGCTAGAACTTGTTTGGATTTACCATGTATTTGAAACCATTACTCATCAGTTCCCATTTCCAATACAATCGCTTCCTAACCCTGCCAGAATTAAGTATATGACATCATAGTAAGACAAAAAAGATATTTACTTAAAGTAGGATGCAGAGTAATAACAAGAAAGAGCAGATATTTCTATTGGTATTCCCAAACTATCTGCTCCCATACTCCCAGTACTGGGAAGGAAGGAATGAGTCCCTCATCTTTGTTCCCTATGCTGCCTTATCACCAGAACAGTGCTACACATTAGCACAGAATTCATGTTATAACTTGTTTGACAGATTGCTTCAGGAGTCTCAAGTTCTGACAGTTTCTTTGTTTAAAAAGTAGCATATCTCAGCAGGACTACAAAGTATGTGGCTTTGCATGCAAAGTGTGGCATCTTAGCTTGGGAATTACAGCTAAACAGAAGCCTGTAGTCATTGCTTCTTAGCAAAAAGAAGCAGCTACATCCATGTCTAAAGTATAGAAAGTACTGATGCCTTAATGACTAGAGAAGGAGCACCTCATGATCAAGGAGAAGCCCTCTGGCAGTATTGGCAGTCATACACAGCACCCTGCTGATGCCATGTTTCTCGCATATCTCTAGTTTCCATTTTTCTCTAACTTTCTCTTCCTTTTCAGTCCCTTAAACCTTCTTTCATCTCTATCTTTCAACTTCCTTATGAGAATTCATTCTTTGAAGCAATAGTTTTAGCAAAACCAGCGTGGTGATCAATGCCCATTAGTACACACAGTTATACCCCAACTCCAAGGGTGGGAAGATCTAGAAAAGGCAGCAGGTGGGTGCTGGGCTGCCCTTAACATAGAATTAGGGAGAAAGGAAAAGGAAATCCAGTCAGAAATTAGGCAGAGACCAGCATCTCATATCATATATCAAGATAAGCTCAAAATGGGTGAATGATTTAGACAACAGATGTCATAAGCAAAGTAGTAGAATATAAAATAAATTACCTTTCAGATCTAGGGAGACAGGAAGAGTTTATAATCAAACAGAAGATAGAGAGGTTCATAGTAGATAAAATGTATAATTGTGATTACATAAAATTAAAGTTTCTGTACAAACAAAACCAAGGCAGCTAAAATTAGAAGAAAAGCAGGAAATCTAGGGAAAATCTTTTATACTTTTTATATATTTTATATATTTACATATATATATAAATATTTGTCTGATAAAGGTCTCATTTTTAAGATATATAAGCACAGAATTGAGTCAAATTTACTAGAAAAAGAATCATTCCTCAATTGATAAATGGTTAAAGGATAGAATGGGCAGTTTTCAGATAAAGGAAGAAAGGAAAAAAAAGGAGAACTAGAAGACAAAATGAAAATCTTACCGAACAAAAGTCTATTAAGGCTGTGCGAAACAGGATATGGAGAAATAGAAGAGAAGGTGGGAGTCATGGTGGAGGAGGCAAGTGACAAACATTTTAGGGGGGAAATTAAGTATTGGAAACAATGTTTTGTTCACATACAAACTTTTGTCTGAAGAATATCAAGTATTAGATAGATGTGGAGAAACTGAGGCAGAAAAAATTCTAAATAAACATGGAAAATCTAGCCCAAAGTCTTTCAGTAAGTCTTTGGTGCTAAAAAGTCTATTGTTTCTGTCTTCCAGTGTTATTCTTTGCCCAAGTAGTTCACAAAGTATGGTTTGAAGACACCTGATTATTCTAGAAGAGCGTTCTCTGGGTGTTGGTCTGTGGACTCACAAAATGTGTGGTTCGTTCAAACTAGTAACTTTTCAAGCTCAGTAGTTGGAAAAGTTGCACTGAATTACCACTCAGGTCCCTTTCAGCTTTAAATACCATGATTCTAGGGTCCTATTATTTTGGAATTAACATTTTAAAAATGAGCAATGATTATTCAAGCAAGAACATGACAAGCTGTCAACATTTTAAAAATAGTTATATTTTACAGTTGTAAGAAAAAGAGAATAATGTAATTTGCTTATGTAGTGATTTACAGACCGCAAAGTTTAGTGACTTCTGTTCTAGACCATAGCCAATAAAATTCATTCCAAAATACTGCATAATAATGTCAATGCAAATCAAATTAGAGAATCTGAGAATTTCAGAGCTGGTCCAGTCTATGTCTGTATCTTTACATCAGTCCTGACAATTGTTCCTCTAGTCTCCTTTTAAAGATGCTCAGTGATGAATTGCTTTTTTCCTAGAAAATTTTACTTGATTTCTATATGTAATCTTTAAAATGAAACCCAGTTTCTTGCTTCTCTTCTAATTTTAGCTGCATTGGTTTTGTTTGTGCAAAAACTTTTTAATTTTGTGTCATCAAACTGTCCATTTTACTTCTAGTGAACCTCCCTATCTACTATGATCATGGTCTTTTCCCCTATTTTTACATATATCAGGCAAGTAATTTCTTTTATATTCCACCATTTTCCTTATGATGCTATTTGTTATATCTAAATTATGCACCCATTTTGAGTTTATCTTGGTGTATTATGTGAGATATTGGTTTATACATAGTTTTTACTAGACCATGTTCCAGTTTTCAAAGTGGTTTTTGTTGAATAGTGAGCATTTCCCCAATAGCTGGGATCTATGGGTTGATTAAACATTAGGTTACTATGCTTTTTGCTTCAATTATAACATGTCTAATTTGTTCCATCGACCAAAACCTCTCTATTTCTTACCTAGTACCAAATAATATTGGTATTTATAACTTTTTAGTATAGTGTGAGATCCTTCTTGTCCATTTTTTCCATTGGTTACTTTGTTTTTTCTTGACCTTTTGTTCCTCCAGATAAATTTTGTTATTATTTTTTCTGTTGCTATCAAGTAATTATTTGTTTGAATTCTTTTGGTATGGCAGTGAATAAGTAAATTAATTTAGTTAGAATTGTCATTTTTATTATACTGGCTTGGCCTATCCACGAGCAAAGAATATTTCTTCAATTATTTAGATCTATGTTTATATGAAGAATGTTTTGTAATTGTGTTTGTATGATTATTATGTGTATCTCAGCAGCTGGACTCCCAAGTCTTATTGGTTCATGGAGTCATTAACTTCTATTTGGTCCATTCCAATTGTTAACTGTTATTTAGTAAGGTTTCCTGTACTAAAATTGATTTTCTTTCCAAGTATTTCCTTCAAAACTCTTATTTCTTTTCTTTCAGCATTCTTATTCCCTTCTAAGATAATTTTTTAGCTCTCAAAAACCCTTTCAATTTTTTTTTCAGGGATTCTTCTTGAACTTATATCTAAGCTGTGTTTTTCATCAAGGTTTTAAGGCTCATAGACATTTTGGAGTAGTTCTCTTCTTCTGAGTATGTCTTAAAATATTCCTATGACCATAATAGCATTTTATGGTGGGTAGAAGAAGTCTTTTTTGTTTACTCCTTCCAGTACCACTTCTTGAATTGGGAGTTTGTTTTAGCTCCAGATTTTGTGCACTTTTGAAAGCAATTTCTGGGCCTCTTATGGTGCTGATTTGTATTCTCTGAGGTTCTGGCTGCCACTTTCCCTGGGTATTATGTCCTATGTTCTTCAAGGTGGCTCAGTCTTGGGACCTGCAAACTTTTAGTGAGTCCAAATAAGTCTGATCTAGATTGAAGTCTTATTTCTGTCCAGCTCTGAGCTTTGCAAGCCTGTGACCCTGGTTTGAGTCTGAACAATGAAAAAGTAAGTAGGCTTGACCCTGGTTGGAGCTAGAGCAAAGTGCAACTGATCTTAGCCCCTTATCAGTTAGTTGAAAAGTTTTATAGGTTTAGAGCAAAAGAACTACAAGCTTCCTTTATCTGAGCATTCTGCTCTAGGCACTCAGTTTACAGACTAGATTATGGGAGCTAACTCTGAGATTTTACTCTTGGGCAAAGCAGAGCTGCTGCTTCATTCTCTGTTCATGCTCTTTCCTTGGTATACAGCCTCTGGCTAGAAATGCTCCTTACCATCATATCTTGACCATTCTTGGGCCCAGGTTTCCGTTTTAGTTCATACTATATCTGTGACCCAGGCTTGGGATATGAGCAATGGAGCTGCCACTTCCTCCTATTCCTTCTCTCCATTGGTGACAGGCTTATCCCTGATGGATCCCAGACTTCTTATCCTCCCCCATGGTCGTAGACTGGAAGTCTCTGATGCATGGCTACAATAAGCTCCCTATTACCTCCAGAATTTATAGAGTATCCTCTATTGACTTTTTAAAAAAATCTTTACCTTCTATCTTAGAATCAATACTGTGTATTGGTTCCAAGGCAGAAGAGTGGTAAGGGCTAGACAATGGGGGTTAAATGACTTGCCCAGGGCCACACAGCTAGGAAGTATATGAAGTCAGATTTGAACCCATTATCTAGGCCTAGACCTCAATCTACTGAGCCACCTAGTTGCTTCCTCTTAATGTCCTTAATAATCTGGCCACTTCTTTCTTTCCAATTTTCTTATACTTTATTCCCTTTTGGATATTCTAATATCTAGGGTCATTGGCCTTTTCTTGCTGTTCCTCACATTGGATGCTCAGTCTCTTGATTGTGCCTTTGGACTGGCTGTCTCTGATACCTAGATTGCTTTTCTGTCTCACCTCACCTCACCCTGGCTTTATTCAAGATTTGGCTCAAAATCTGGAACTATGTCCAAAGGGACTTTGACCTAGCGATATCACTACTTGGTCTGTATCCCAATGAGATAAAAAAGGGGAAAAGACATAATTACCCAAAAATATTGATAGCAGCTCTTTTTGCAATGGTAAAGAATTGGAAATTGAAGGGATGCCCAAGAATTGGGGAATGGCTAAACAAGTTGTGGTATTTGATTGTGATGGAATATTATTGACAATCAGGATGGTTTCAGAAAATCTGGAAAGACTTACATGAATTGATTCAAAGTGAAGTAAGTAGGACCAGGAGCACATTGTACACAATAACAATTTGTATGATGGTCAAATGTGAATGACTTGGCTATCCTCAGCAATGCAATATTCCAAGACAATTCCAAAGGACCCGTAAAGGATGCTTTCTACTTCCAGAGAAAGAATTGATGGAGTCTGAATGCACATCAAAGCATAATAATTTTCACTTAAAATTTCTTTTATATGTGTGATTTCTTTTACAACATGACTAGTATGGAAATATGTTTTGCATGATTGCACATTTATAACCTATATCAAATTGCAGACTCTCAGGAAAGGAGAAGGAAAGAGAGAGGGAAGAGAATTTGGAACTCAAAATTTTAAAAAAATGAATGTTAAAAATTGTTTTTATATGCAATTGGGGGAAAATGTTATCAAAGGAAAAAAAGACAGCTCAAATCTTGCTTTTTGCAAGAGCCCTCTCCTGTTTTTTCCTTCAGCTATTGCTTTCTTTGTGAAATTACTTCCCTTTTTTCCCTTCATATTTCTATTTGTGCATAGTTGTTTGCATGTTGTTTCCTCCATTAACAGCTAAGTTTTTTGAGGGCATGGACAGTTTTATCTTTCTTTGTATCCCTAGCAGTTAGCACAGTATTTTGCAGATCCTAAGCCTTAGTAAATGCCTGTTGACTTGGTGACTGGTTTTGAGGGTCAAATAAGATAATGTGTATAAAGTGCTTTGTAAGTATTAAGGGGCCGTGTAAATGTTGTTTGTGACTGTGATCATGATTATGTAGTTTTTAGATATTTGAGTCCTTAAAACTGAGTTCTAGGAAATGGCCAGTATACTGTTGGTAGAGAGAAGGGAGAATCCAGAGAGGCTGTAACTTCTCTTAACTGTTGTTTGAAACTCAACAAACCTCTGGTATAGCTTGATTGTTTTAAGCTTAAAAAATCTACAGTGTAGGTTTGTGTTTTGCCTCCTAA
Organism: Gracilinanus agilis; assembly: GCF_016433145.1. NCBI lineage: Eukaryota > Metazoa > Chordata > Mammalia > Didelphimorphia > Didelphidae > Gracilinanus > Gracilinanus agilis. Next base: position 101,324,008 of record NC_058132.1, read on the forward strand.
AAAACTTCATGCAAACCACAATTAGGAACATCCCCACCAAAACTCCAACTACTTCAGAAAAAGAAAGGGGCCCATTTAGTCAAATTCCTTCCAATTTGACTAATGCACTGTTCTCAGAAAGGTCTAGCCAAATACCGAGTTTCAAGTGTCTTTGTTCTATGATTGTTGAATAATTAGTCAGCAAAAGCAATCCAGATAGTTCTTCTCATTTTCCTTCTGCTATTTCAAAACTTCCAGATGGAGTCTTGTCCAAACTTTCACACTCACTCCCACATTCAAAACAATTCTCTTTGGCTCAAAAAGGAGTGTGACAAAAGCATTAGATCTAGGATCAAATGACTTAGATTCATGTATTGTTTTTGCTACTTATTAGCTCTGTGATTTTAGTTTAAGTCCCTTTCCCTTTCTGGGTCTTAGCTGCTTTCTCTGCAAAATGAGGGGGCTGGAGATAGAGGTAATCACAAAAAATAAAATAACTTTATTACATGAAATTAAAATGATTTTGTTCTAGCAAAACCAGTTTAACTAGTGTAACTTGGCTTTTGAGCATGCCTAGTTTGCTAAACACAGAGCCCACTGTGTCTCTACCAGGTGGGTAGGAAATAGCCACCATTACTGGCTACCTTGAGTCTTTAAAAGTAGAGCAACCACACTGTTTGCTCTCTCTGTTTTGCCATCCTTTGGCTGTGTTTCTAGCTGTTGTGCCCAACGTGAATGTCATGAACTGAACCAGGGAGAGGGGAAGGATTTTCCTTCCCCTATTCTCCCTATTTTACCTCAGCTCTGAGAAATAGTCTTGGAGATGATTGTTTCTGCTTTGCATTCTTTATCATCAGTTTCAGGTGCTTGAGGTAATCCCCAGTAGACTGGGCATTAAAGTCATGGAACCAAGATTGCAAGTATAGTAGTGAAGTAGCCTGCCATTTCAGCATGTAAACCCTAAGAAGCCAGAGTACCTTTGACTTGAGCCCAAGAGGAGTTTTGGGCTTGACCTGTACTCTAAGGGAACCAAGCTAAACTATGAATCTAATCCCCTTTCCCTCTCTAGAGACTGAGATGGTGTAAGACAGAAGGGGAATCATGCCTCCCATGCATTGGGGAAAGTGTGTTTGAATATGTGAAATTATCTTTTGAAATCAATGTTCCTCTTTGTAATATTTCCACTGAGTTATACTAGTGTAAGAAGGGAAGGTGTCAAGTGAAAAAAAATTGAGATCAAATATCTCTGATAATGGTGTGATATCCTATATTCATATGGAACTAACATAAATATAAAAGCTATAAAAGCACAAAAGCAATTTCCCAATACATAAGTAGTCTTTATTTCTTCAATAAAGAAATGCAAGCTACTAGTAACCATATGAAAGACTGTACCAAGTCACCAACAATAAGAGATAGTCAAATAAAAAGAATTTTGATTATACTCAACAAAATGGTAAAGGGAAATGATGGGAATAGACAGTATTGGAGGGCAATAGAAATAAAAGCACATGATTATATTATTGGTGGGTGGGGCTGTAAATTGGTTTGACCATTTTGGAAATCAATTTGAAATTGTATTAAAAAAAAAGCTAGTAAAATGTCCATGTCCTTTGACCCAGAAATCTGACCTGTTAGGTATATATCTCAAGGAAGTTAAAAACAGATATGAAGATCCTATATATACCAAATATTCATTATAGCATTTTGTGTGGTAGTAAAGAACTAGAAACAAAGAAGACAACCATTGATTTGTGCATTATGAGGGACATAGTTTCCAGGAGTAGGAAGGTTATAGTTCTACTTTACTTAATCCATCTTTAGACATCATTGTGTTTAGTTCTAGACACAATAGTTTATGAAGGACAGTGATAAAGTGGAAGACTTTCCAGAGGAGAGCAACCAGAATGGCAAAGGATTGAGTCCATGACTTACAAGAATTGATGAAACCATATATATTTATATGGGAGAAAAGAAGACTGGGGAGGGGGGAGGAAAGGGAAGGAACATGATAGCTGTCTTCAAGAATTTGCTTCTCTTGAATTTTGCATTTGGACATCAAATTTTCTATTTATGTCTAGTCTTTTCATCAGGAATGCTTGGAAATTTTCTATTTTGTTAAATACCATTTTTTCCCTCTGAAAGAATATAGTCAGTTTTGATGGGTAGGTGATTCTTGGTTGTGAACCCAGTTCCCTTGCCTTCCAGAATATCATATTCCAAGCCTTCCAATCCTTCAGTGTAGAAGCTGCTAGTTCCTGTGTAATTCTGACAGGGGCTCCATAATATTTGAACTGTTTCTTTCTGGCTACTTGCAGTATTTTCTCCTTGGCCTGGGAGCTCTTGAATTTGGCTATAATATTCCTGGGGGTTGTGATTTGGGACTTATTGTAGGAGGTGATCTATGGATTCTTTCAATGTCTATTTGACCCTCTAGTTCAAGAATATCAAGGCAGTTTTCTTTGATCATTTCTTGTAATATGATGCCTAGGCATTTTTTTTTATTATGGCTTTCAGGTAGTCTAACAATTCTTAAATAATTCTTAGATTGTCCCTTCTGGATGTATTTTCAAGATTAACTGTTTTTTCAATGAGATAGTTCATATTTTCTTCTATTTTTTCATTCTTTTGATTTTGTTTTATTGTTTCTTAATGTCTTATGAAGTCATTAGCTTCCATTTGTACAATTCTAATTTTTTAAAAATGATTTTCTGACATGACCTTTTGAACCTCCTTTTCCATTTGATCAATTCTACTTTTCATGGAACTCTTCTCTTCATTGGATTTTTGAACCTCTTTTCCCACTTGACCAATTTTGCTTTTTAAGCTGTTATTTTCTTTTCCCCCATTTTTCTTCCATCCCTCTTATTTGATTTTTAATTCCTTTTTGAGCTCTTCCAGCACCTGAGACCAATTCCCATTTTTATTTGAAGTTTTGCTTGTGGCTGCTTTGATCTCAATGTTACCCACTGAGTCCTCTTATTTGTTTCCATAGAAATTTTCTTTGGTTAGGTGTTTCTTTGCTGTTTGTTCATTTTCTCAGGATTTTTTTTCCTTTTACCTATATCTAAAAGGTGGATTCTGTTTTTTGGTTAGAAGGTGTACTCTCTTAAACTTCAGTTTTTCTGTGGTATATGAATATAAAAGAATATTATCACTCTGCAAAAGACAATGACTGATTTTGTATGATTATTATCTTACAAAAATGAACAATATGGAAATTTTTTTTGCATAATATGTATAACCCACATCAAATTACTTGCCAGCTTTGAGAGGGGGAAGGTAGGAGGGAGAAAATTTGCATCATATAACTTTGGAACACTTATGTAGAAATTTGTTACTACATGTAATTGGTAAAAATAAAATATCTTTATAAAAAAAGACAATGACCAAGATAACTCTAGAGAAGCACATGAATACTGATATGCACAAACACGAAGTGAAGTAAATAAAAAAAGGAAAACCATATTTTCAATGACTTCTTGTTCAGTTATGATCAATTCTTCATGACCCTATGGATCATAGCACACCCAAATTATCTATAGAATGTTCTTCACAAAGATACTGGCACAGTTCACCATTTCCTTCTTCAGTTTAAGGAAAACTGATGTTAAAAGACTTGTCCAGGGTCACACAATTAGTGTCTATAGCTGGATTTAAAGTCAAGTCTTCCTGACCCAAGTCTAGCACTCTTTTCATTGAGTCACCTAGCTGCCTTGCTTCTCTGACCTCAATAATGCAAATGAAAAGAAACAAGTAAAACAATATTAAATGCTGTGCCATTAATGACCAACCTTCATCCCATAGAAGGGATTAAAACGTGTACCTTTTTTCTTTTTTTGCTGAAGTAGGAGTCTATGGGTTGAATAGCTGTTGAATTTTCCTAAATTCCTTTCTTCCTTCTCTTCTTCTTTGGTGAAGATATCTCTCTGGGAAAGGGGTGGGGTGGGAGGTGGGGATACAGTAATGAAAAACAAAATGCATTAACAAATACTAAAAAAGAAAGAGAAATACATTTCCACCCTTCTTTATAGAAGTGGAGAGATTATAGGTGGAGAACTTTGTATATATTGTCTGACTCAGTCAATATATGATCTCATTTTCATAAACTACTTTTTCCTTCTTTCTTTTTAAATTTTTGTCACAAGGGATGGGTTTCTTGTAGAGAAGGGAGAAGTGGTATATTCAGAAATGAAGGTGAAGTGAAAGCCAAAGATATCAATTAAAAAGTAGAGAAATGTCAATAAAAAGCAAAGAAATAAAGAGTAACTTAAAATTTAAATATGAAGGATTTGGAATAGATGATCCCTATATGAAAAAGTTCAATGTGTGAAAAAGGTTTGGGAAAAGTAGTATAATCAATTAAATTCTCTTGAGGCTGTATTTTATTATAAAATATTAATATCTTGATCAGCCACTCAAGAAAATCTAACCAGCCAATGGACTCCCTCCACAGTCTGAAGAAATGCCAACTTGAGAGAGAGAGGTATGAATGTGAGCAGTAGTAGCCAGGCTAGGTCAGAAAAGAGTAGAGACTTAAGTGTGAGCAAAAAAGCAGATAGGTTCGGGAAGAAAAAAAGAGAAATCATGTAGCCGGAAGAGAGGGGCAAAACAGAAGCCAACTTCCTCTCCAGCATGTCTTATATGCCTTTTGTGACATCATCATCCATTTCCTACCCAGGACATCCTAAGATCCTCATTTGGAAGACAGGGACACAGGGAAGTGCCTTCGAGACCTTAACTCCTCCCTCACCGCTTCATCACAGAAAGAGGATACCAACACACCCTTTTCTTGTTGCCATGTGACTGGACCACCAGGGCTACCAGAGCTGATTTCATCGCCTAAGAGAGTTCTTATTTACAGATAAATAAGGAGCAAGTCTCCATCTTTCCTGTAAAAGATCTAGACAAAAGATCTAACCCAGTTTCATAGCCTGAGCTTTAAAATCAAACTGTTTGGGGAGGGCAAAAGGGTGAAACCAATTCAATATCACAATTCATTATTGTAGGAAACATAGGATTCCATAATAAAATAACTCATATTTCTATAATTTTTTAAGATTTACAAAGAATCAAACCTGGAGTCACCCAGAACCATAGAATTTCAGAGCTAGAAGAGACCTCAGAAGTTGTGGAAATCAACCTTCATGGGGCACTTCTGCTGCATCAGATTTATTCTGTTCCATCCCAGAGGGCCAGAGGTGGGTGGAAGCTGCAAGGAAGACAATTTAGTTTTGATGTCAGGAAAAGTTTCCTAACAATGAGAGCTCTGCAGAAGTGGAGGAGCTGCCTTTGACAAGGAAGTGAGTTCCAAATTCATTGGAGGTCTTCAAGCAAAGACTAGATGAACCATCTTTGGACATATTGTAGAGGGGATTTCTGCAGAGGTACAAGGAAGTCTAGATGAAATCAAGACAGAACAGTAAGAGTTAGGCAAAGGGGATTAAGTAGTTTGCCCAGGGTCACATAGCTAAGAAGTATCCAAGGCCAGATTTGAATTTAGGACCTCCCATCTCTAGGCCTGGCTCTCAATCCACGGAACCACCTAGATGTCCCCTTTCTTAGGCCCCTTAATAAATTTTCCCTTCCTTCCTTCTTTTATTCCTCCCTTCCCTCCATATCTGATTTGTCTTTGAGTTCAAGTTTTCTATACTAGAAGCAAGTAGGTAATGCAATGGACAATGTGCTGGACTTGGAATCAGGAAGATATGAGTTAAAATCCCAACATAGGTATTTATTAGCTATGTGACCCTAGGTGCATCACTTAACTTCTCTTCAGCTCAGATTCTTTATCTGTAAAAATGGGGATAATAATAGTATTGGACTATTGGACATTTAATAGGTGGTACAGTGGGTAGAGTGCTTGGTCTGGAGTCTGGAAAACTCCTCTTCTTGATCTCATATCTAGCCTCAGACACTTACCAGCTGGGGGACTGTTGGTAAGTCACTCAACCCTGTTGATCTTGGTTTCCTCATTTGTAAAATGAGCTAGAGAAGAAAATGGCAAACTATTCCAGTATCTTTTCCAAGAAAACCCCAAATGGGGTCATAAAAAGTCAGACATGAGTGAAAACGATTGAACAGCAACAAATAATAGTTTTATCTCACATGACTTGTGAAGATCAAATACGATAGTACATCTATGGGCCTTTTCAAATGTGAAATTGCTATATAAATTCTAAGCACTATTATTATTAATGTTTTCTGCTTTATTGTTATTTTTATCTGATTTTCCAGCCTTCTCTTTTACTTCTCTTCTTTATTGACTATATGGGCCAGCTTACAAACTAGACTATTTCTCTCCCCTATCCTGCCTTTGTCCTTCATTGATTTTGTTCTTTTCATACCCTCTCTTATGCCTGGAACAGATTTCTACTTCCCCTAATCTTTATCTATTGGCATCCTTCCATTTTTTAAAGGTCCAATTCAAAAAGCCTTCGCTGACCTACCTCTGTGTCCCCAGCTGAAAGGGATCTCTCCTTCCTGAGGTTCCCCATAGTATATTGCCTCAACCTTTCCTCTGGGCTTAACTCATTCTCCCATGTATCTAAGACTAGGATTTCCTGTTGACTGATAGATGGAAGGATCTCTATGTGATTAGATGGCTGATGTTCAGTTGACTTTTTTTTTCTCCATCTTATTTCATTTCCATTTTCATCTCCATTTCATCTCCATCTTAGCCACAGTCTTTCTTACCGTCTTGGAGTAGGACTGAAGAGGGGGCAATGAATATAAGGCAGCTCAAGAAATCTGGGGGAGCTTATGGTAAAGGCTCTTTGAAAAAAATGTATTAGGGAACCAGAAATAGAAATTATGCCCATTCCCAAGGACTAGGTATTAGGACATACTTTGTTAGAAAATAGACCATAAAAGGTCAGAGTGAGAAAAACCTGAGAGGTCATCTAGTCCTTTCATTGTTGTTCAGAGAGAGGCTGGCTCCCTATTGTCTCTAGGACAAAATACAAGCTCTTTCTCTTTGCTTTTTGAACTTTTCATAATTTGGTTTTAGCCTTTTTTTTAACACCTCTCCCCCACATATTTCGTGTTTCTGCAATTCACACACCCCATGTTGCAAAATGATCAGTTTGTTGTCATTCAGTTGTTTTTCAGTCATGCCAAGATGAGCCTTCCTGACTCCAGGCCTGGAGTTTTGTCCACTGGGCTTGCTGTTCTCCAAACCTGGCCTTCTAACCCCTGATCTTTGAACAGGATGACCTCCATGATGCAGCCTCTCCTCCCCCTTAATTCTCAGAACCCTTGGTTTCCTTCAAAGTTCTACAGAAAAACCTTTCCTGTTCCCCTCTAGTGTTAGTGCTTTCTTCCTTGTGAAATTATTTGTTTACTGTTATCTGTTGACACATATAGCTCTCTCCCCCAGTAGGATGTAAACTCCTTGATAGTGGGGACTGTTTTTGGTTTTGGTTTTGTGTCCCAAATATCATTGGATTTTGATCAAATCACCAAAGCAGTTTGGACAACTAGGCACTAGGCCTGGAGTCAGGAAGACTTGAATTCAAATATGACCTTAGACACCAACTAGCTTGTGACCCTGGACAAACTACTTAACCCTCTCTGCTTGCCTCAGTTTCCTTAAAATGAGCTGGAGAAATAAATGGCAAACCGCTCCAATATCTTTGCCAAGAAAACCCTAAATGAGGTCATGATGAGTCAGACACAAATGAAAAATGACTAAAAACATGAAATAATCTAAGGTCTTTTCCATTTCTAACATTCTACATCTTTTATTTTAATATCCTGCATTCTATGTTCCTTTCAAACCCCAACATTGAATATTTTAAGGCCTTTCCTAGCTCTGTCATTCTGTGTTCTAAGACTATTTTCATGCTCTGCTATATGTTCTAAGGTCCCATATAGTTCTGAAAACCCTATTTTCTGTGGTCTAAAGTCTTTTCCAGTCCTAATACTCTCTATTCTTTGATGTATGGTCTCTTTTAGCTCTCATTTTTTATAGTTCTAAGAAGCAGTCCTCCTAGATTGGTAAATATCCTACAGACATTGATTTTCTGAATTTCCACCAAAGTCTCCTTTCTCTGTCTTGCCCCAGCCAAAAAAGAAATGGCATTTCTGCTTAGTAATGAAACAACATTGCTTGCATAACTGAGTTTTGTCTTCAAAGGCTCCTAGGTTTAGAGTCTTCATATTTTAGCCAATGAATCTCATTCTTGAAAGACTTCCCAACATAAAAAATGTAGCATGAAGGAGTGTCAATTTCCTGATGTCTCAAATAAGTGAAATGATTTTCCTGTTGGTCTCCTTCTCCCAGCAGCATTTATACAACAGTGCCCTTAATAATGGGGAAAGAGGAAATGCTGTTATAACAATTGGTTAAGAAAAAAAAAGACTGAGTTCTTCCAGCTTTGTTAATTCTATTTTTCAGAAAAAGATAGTTTGCAAGGGAATGTAGTTCAGTGATCTAAATTGTCAGAGAGGGTATTCAATTTAATTTAATTCAGCCATCATTAACAGCCTACTAGGTGAAAAACACTGGGATGGTCACTGGATAAAGGAGGGGAAGGAGAGACATAATAATAATTCATGATTGAAAAAGGTGATATGGTAGAAATTTCAATTCCATTTTAAAAATTATTCAGGGCTTACTTTGTGCATGGCTTTACATTAAGTGCACAAAAAAGATATTTCTTGACTATCTTAAGCCACTGTCAAGTGACTTAAGTTCCCTAGTATTTTTTAAAAACAGGAATGGATATTATGTCTTGCATCTATTGTTAGGATCATATGAATTTTATTGTTCTTATTAATATAGTCCATATTGTTGATAGTTTGGCTAATAACCAACCAAACCTGCATTTCTGACATAAATCCAACCTGATCTTAGTGTATGGCCTTTGCGATTTGTTGCCATATAAGGCCTCTGTCTTTATTTATTTATCTATTCATTTATTCATTCATTTATTCATTTATTTATTTAATTTAGAGCATTTTTCCATGGTTAAATGATTCATATTCTTTACCTACCTCCCTTCCTCCCTCCCCCATCCAGTAGCCAATGAGCAATTTAACTGGGTTTTACATGCATCATTGATCAAGACCTATTTCCATATTATTAATATCTGCATTAGAGTGATTATTTAGAGTTTACATCCCCAATCATATCCCCATCGAACCATGTGATCAAGGAAATGTTTTTCTTCTATGTTTCTGCTCTGGATGTGGATAGTGTTCTTTCTCATAAGTCCCTCATAATTGTCCTGAATCATTGCGTTGCTGCTAGTACTGAAGTCCATTGCATTCTATTGTGCCACAGTGTATCAGTCTCTGTGTATAAGGTTCTCCTGGTTCTGCTCCTTTCACTCTGCATCAATTCTTGAAAGTCATTACAGTTCACAAGGAATTCCTTCAATTCATTATTCCTTTTAGCACAATAATATTCCATAACCATCAGATACCACAATTTGTTAAGTCATTCCCTAATTGAAGGGTATCCGCTCATTTTCCAATTTTTTGCCACCACAAAGAGTGTGACTATAAATATTGTTGTATAAGTATTTTTCCTTATTATCTCTTTGGGGTACAGACCTAGCAGTGGTATGGCTGGGTCAAAGGGCAGGCAGTCTTTTAAAGCCCTTTGGGCATAGTTCCAAATTCTCTTCCAGAATAGTTGGATCAATTCACAACTCCACCAGCAGCTCATTAGTGTCCCAATTTTGCCACATCCTCTCCAATGTTTATTACTTTCCTTTGCTGTCATATTAGCCAACCTACTAGGTGAGAGGTGGTACCTCAGAGTTGTTTTGATTTGCATTTCTCTGATTATAGGAGACTTAGAACACTTTTTCATGTGCTTATTGATAGTTTTGATTCTTCATCTGAAAACTGCCTATTCATGTCCCTTTCCCATTTATCAATTGAGTAATGACTTGAGTTTTTGTACAATTGATTTAGCTCCTTATGTATTTGAGAAATTAGACCTTCATCATAGGTTTTTGTTATAAAGATATTTTCCCAATTTGTTGCTTCCCTTCTAATTTTGGATGCATTGGTTTTGTTTGTACAAAACCTTTTTAATTTAATGTAATCAAAATTATTCATTTTACATTTTGTGATATTCTCTATTTCTAGCTTGGTCTTATATTCTTTTCTTTCCCATAAATCTTACAGGTATACTATTCTACGTTCATCTACATAGTCTCTTTGTTGATACAGTTTTCCCTTGCTCTATTGTAGTTCACTTATCCCAGCTTCACTGTATAGCGGGTTTAAAAAAAATTCCAATTCTGCATCATGGAGTTTTCACTATATCATGGGATTTTGTGGTTGAATACTGCACTGCATACAATGGAAATTCAGTACACCACTACCACTTGAGCAAAGGCGACCAACCACAGTGCTGTGTTCCGTATCCTGGGTGCTGATTGGCTCAGTGACTGTAGCATCAGTTGATTTGCTCTCTCACTACTTCATGGATTTTCACCTATTGTGGGGGTCTCTGGAACAAACTTGCACAATAGGTGATGAATCACTGTATTTTGTATTAAATGTTTTTCATTAATGTTCATTAAGGATATTGGTTTATAGTTTTATTTCTGTTTTGAATCTCTGGTTTAGGTATCAAGACTATCATATCATGGAAGAAATTTTGTAGGAATCTCTTCCTATTTTTACCCAAGGAGTTTAGTTAATATTTTAATTAGTTGTTCTTTGAATGTTTAATATGATTTGTTTATAAAATTCATCTGGTTCCAATGTTTTTGCTTTGGGAGTTCAATTTATGGCCTGTTCATTTTCTATTTCTAAGATTAGGCTATAAATTCTCTAAGAATTAATCTGAGCATTTTATATTTTTGTGTTTCAAATGATATGTTAGGAGAAAGAATGAGAGGTAATGTTTTGTAAAGTCACTTAACCTCTCTATTTCTCAGCTTCTTTATCTGTAAAAGGGGATGATAATAATAGTAATTACTATGGGCTACAAGTAATAAGATGAATTGTAATAGGGATGCATATATATATACATATACATATGTGTGTGTGTATACACACACACACACACACACACACACACACACACACTTGGGCTCAAAGTCCATTTCACAAGTAGAAATTTGAGGAGGAGTGGTTAAGTAGCAGTTTATCTGGAAAAGAATCTTAGGGAGGGATCTGGGTGGTTCAGTGGATAGAGAAGCCAGCTTGGAGACAGTAAGTTTTGGGTTCAAATTTGACCCCAGACAAATTTGTGTGACTGTGTGACTTCAGGCAAGTCACTTAGTTCCAGTTGCCTAGCACTTATTACTCTTCCACCTTGGAATTGATTTGAAGAGCCGTCATCACTAGGAAGCTATGTTGGACTTCTTTCATTTGACCATAATGGGCAGACTAAGAGCAAAGGGTGGACATTGCAAAAAGACAAATTTGGGCCTTCTATGAGCAAAAATTTCCTAACTATTTAAAAGTAGATTGGCCTGGAGGTGGTGGCTCTCCACATCAAACAGAAATTAGACAACCACTTGTTGGGTAAGCTAGGGAGGCATCCTTGGTCAGGAATACATTGGTGTAGATGGCTGCTGAAGCCACATCAAACTAAAATTCTGTGATTCTGGGACATTCTATGACTAAATCACTAAGAGGATAGTGATTCATCAATGTAAATAATGTATTCCTTTACCCTTCATCCTTAGTTTTGTTTTTTTTTTAAAATGATACCTAAGAATGCCTGTAAATAAAACAAGTCAATGGAAAGGAAAAGATCAAAGCTGTGCATATATGTGTGTCAGTGTGTGTGTGTGTGTGTGTGTGTGTGTGTGTGTGTGTGTGTGTGTGTGTGTACAGAGGGGGATGGGGGATGAAGGGCCCAAAAATAGCATGATGGGCTGGAAAGATGGATTTAGATTGTGAGGAGCTGAATCCTATTCTCAACCCTGACATTTATTACTTCTGCGACCTCAGATAGGTCATCTAAGCTCACTAGACATGAGTTTTTTTCATCTGTAAAACGAGGTTAGACTAGTCCTCTGTGGTCCTTTCTAGCTCTAAGTCTATGCCTCAGTGTTAGCTTTGGCAGTGAGGAGAGCTATGTCATCTTCTGGAAAGAAGGAAGAAAGGAGGGGACATAGAAAGGCCTAGGGGTCTTGAGGGAATTTATAAAGGATGACCTCGATCTTCAAAATAAAGGAGGCAGATGTCTGTTATGGGCAAAAGGATTGGGCCACCTAGGAGTGGGAGGAAGAAGGGGAAATAAAGATAATTAAGTAGAGGGGGTGCAGTGGAAAGAACAGCAGGCAGATTCAGAGAGATGAACTGACTTTCTCAATGCCAAATGACCCATCAGTGGCAGAGCCAGGCTAGAAAACCACAGTTCTGGGTTCTGGAAATAGAATCCTTTGCTCAGGAACTGTAGTTTTCTGCATTAGGGGTAAAGTTGTAGGTTTGCTAGTTAGTGAGTCAATCAGTTAAGTGATGTTGTGCTTATTAAATGATTAAATTTAAACTTATTAAACTTTATATTTAGTAACTTTTATATTATAAATAAAATTAATTCTATTATATTCTAATATTAGATTATAGTTATATTTGATAACTTTAATACTAACTCCTAGCTATAGCACATGAATATTTATAAAACACTTTCCTTCTCACAACTCTGTGAGGTGGTGCAGATATTATCCCCATTTTACAGATTACCAACCTGAAGCTCAGAGAGGCTGTGACTTGCCCAGCTAGTTTAAGAATTAGGACTTGAACCCAAGGTCCATTATTCCTTCTATTACACCAGGATACTTGATAACCTCATATTTCTATTGCCCTATAAGGTTTACAAAAGGTTTTCTATACGACAACCTTGGGTTGGGAGGGAGATAGGGCAAGCATTATTTCCTCCATTTTAATAACAATAATAACCAGTCTATATAGTACTTTAAGGTTTGCAAAATGCTTTATAAAACACTAAACTAGCAACATAGTTAGTTAAATATCTGAGGAAGGATTTGAACTAAGGTCTTCCCAACTCAGTCCAATGCTCTTGCCCATTGTGCCACCTAACTGACTTTTACAGATGAGGAAACTGAGACTTGGAGAGATGAAATGATTTGCCCAGGGACACACAACTAGGTGCCAGGTCACAGTGTCTGGTGGTCACTGAGGCTAGGGTTTGGTTCCATACCAGAGTTCACCAACAGAGTAGGCTCTCAAACACGAGAAGAAATGCCACAAGAGACTCAGGAATTGTGCTGCATTGAAGCCATACAATTTATTGCATAAAGAAAGCTAGACTTGCCTGGTGCCCCACAGAGAATATAGCGATATAGGTTTCTCCAGGGGCCCATGGAGCCATTAGCTTGCCCAGCATTAGCCAACAGCAAGTTAAGCATCTCGGATTCCCGTGCTTTGTTGTCATGGAGAGGAATGATCCAAGTTTGAGTTTTTGTGGCTCAGCTGAATGAGCCTTGACAAAAATAAGAGGACCCTTTGGGGGTCCTAAGGCTGATGGCCCAGTGGCATCTCATAGGGTGCTGTATGGAGGTTTGCACCACTCGTCACCAACTGGGATTCTGCAGAGCCAAGAGGGTGCCCTTGCCCCTGGCTTTCTTGACCTGTACCTGACCCAAACAGTGTGTGTTCCAGGTGTGACTATGAAGTAGCAGGACTGATTTCCAATGGTGTAAGACAGTGGTCACACCCAGCTAACATGAGCTCAGGTTTCATTCATAGAAGCGTAGTTTCCAGAATGAGAGAGGTGATAAGTCCTGCAGTAGCATGCTGCCCCGGTCAGACATCTGTTAGAGTACTGTTCTGGGTACCACATTTGAGGGAGGATATTGACAACCTGATACTCATTATCAGTTCTTCCAGGTGAGATAAGAGAGAGGGAACATGGCCCATAACTATTTCTAGGGTGCTATTAGCACAAAGAAATGGAATGTCCAGTGAGGGAAATGATAGTCCTACTGTCCTATGGCATATGTCCATATGTAGTCATTATATTTAGTGCCATGTTTTAGGGGGAGTAGGGGCAACTGGAATACATACAATGAGAGCAAAGAGAAATCAAGGAGTCTGGAGATCATGCCACACAAGCACTGGTTAGGAGGACTGGGGATATTTACTTTAGAGAAGACTTCAAGGGAACATGTTAGCCAGTTTCAAGTATTTGATGGGTCATCATATAAAAGAAGGATTAGATTTGCTCAGCTTGGTCCCAGAAGAAGGACCAATGTGTGGAAATTAAAATGGAGCTAATTCAAGCTCAGTGTGAGGAAAAATTTCCTAACCATTAGAGTCGTACTGAACTGGAATAGGCTGCCTTGGAGGGCAGTGACTTTCCCATCAGTGGAGATCTTTAAGCAAAAGCTGAATGACCACCCTCTGGGCATGTGGTGGTGATGGGGTACATATGGTTTGGATTAGATGGTCTCTGATGTTCTTGCCAGCTTTGAGATTCTATGTTTCTAGGAACTCTATCATCACTTCCAGTGACAGAGAATTCCACCCCCTTCCCCCAACTCCTACTAAGACAAACACGTTCATTTTCAGAAAGCTCCAGTTGTTAGGAAGGTATTCCTCAAACTAAGCTGAAATTTCTACACTACTCCTGTAATTTCCACCCCTTGTTCCAGCTTTTGCTTGATTAAGGACATCCTTAAAGAAGAGTCCAGAAAGAACCTGGGCACAAACATGTGGCTTCCCAGGGTGATTGCTATGAAGGGATTAACACTTAGCTATAATATAAGGGACTAGTCTCTGCTAAATCACCTCTTCACTGGGGACCATGGAACCTGATAGCAATAATGTGATGACAGAGTATCTCTTCTCCCCAACGGTCCAGGTGCTCTTGATCAATAGTCTTAAGGACCACGACTAAGGTCCACGTTCTAAGCTGTGGTCAAGCTTAGAACAAAACTTCTCTTTCTTATGGCTTGTTCCCTGCTCTAACTTGCCTTTCCAATTTCTTCCTGCCTCCTTCCCCTATCTTGGAGATTATTGCTGAAAAGGAAAAGAAAATCTCCATGATCACAGCATAGCTCCAATGAAGCCAAAGATGTTTGGCCTTCTTATATAACTAACTATGGGGCTACAGAAATTCACTTGCTTATGGATGAAACAAGCTTGGCTTGGAAACCAGGATCCTAGAGCAGTGAATGCATTTTACAAGCCTCACATATCCCCCTCCCCCCCAACGTGGCACAGATGGGTTAACTGTGATCCTGGACAATGGTAGAGACAGGAAGGCAACCCACAAAGAGAGTCTGCCATTCCTTTGCCCTAGCCATAAAGACCATCAGCTGCCTCCTTTGAAGAACATTGGGAGACTCTATCCCTGGTAATACAGTAGCAGTACCCTGACAAACCTAGAGAAGAATGCTCTCTCTGACTAGAGAACATATTCTGAAAGAGCAAACAGATAGCTACATTATGGGGGGAAATCAACTCCTGCTTAGTGATTAATACATATTAGTATATGATTCTGTATCACACTGCTGGTGAGTGTTTCTTAGCTGGTGCTTTAAGAGAAACACTCTGTTGACCTTGTGTTATCTTGTGGACTGCAAATCTGCTGGAAGCTGGGCCATTCTACCTATAGCGTATTAATCGAATAATCTTATTATTCATAAAATCAGACAGGTGTGGGTGGGAAGAATCCACACAAAAGCCATCGCTGAGTGCGATTTTCAATACCTCCTCTACAAACACTTGGAAGCTATTAATTTGCTTGTTGGCGGGCACCACCCACAGTCTCTTTAAATTCTGCTTGGTGTATTCTTCCTCAGGCAAGCCATCCACGCTGGCCACCCAATCCAAAGTGAGATGGTTTGGGTCTTGCAAATAGCTGGAGATGGAAGACAAGTTGCCGTTGAAGCAGTAGAAGAGCTTAGAGCCCAAGAGCTTCAGGAAAAGGCCTGATGTGCTGAAGATGTTAGCATTGAAGACCTCCATGTCAGAAGAGGACAAGCTGTAGATCTGCGGTGCTTCTCGAACGGTGAAATGGATGTTCTGCACACGTTTGTTCAGGGTGATGTTGAGCATGGCGTTCTTCTCCGCCTTGGACAGCTCCACCTCCTTTTCCTGAAGGGCTTCAATCAAGGGTTGCACTTGATAGAAGTCGGCTTCTCTCCGGAGTAGCCCCATCTCTTGGAAATCCTCAGGCAGGTCCAGGTGGGAAGTCCTCAAGAAGTTCAGGATGTAGCGGAAGACCTTGCCATCACGATCAATGAAGCAGTTGCCTTGGCTGTCTTTCTTGGTGGGCATCTTTCCACTGAACATGGCTCCTAGCATGGAGTCAGGAAAACTGGTCAGAGTTGACAGGGAGGTAGTATATAGCTTCCCTCCAACGTTGAGAGTGATGGGGTCAGACATGGTGAGAAGCGAAGATGTTGAGAAAAACCTAGAGGGGGAAGATCAATTAATCAGCATTTATAAAGTGCTCGATATATATAAAATGCATGTTCATTTCTAGATACACAAAACTTAGAACTTTTTTGTTTAAATTTTAAATACAGATGACTAAGGTAATACCATTTCAGATGAAGAAATAATTTTGTTGAATGAAAAATGGGTGAAACAGATTTAGTGACTAAAATCCTCGAGTTCAACTTCTTTCTGAACAAATCTGCTGTTGAGTCATCTGAATTTTTAGTGTTCTCCAGTCATGTTGGACAATCCCCGATCCCATTTGGGCTTTTCTTGGCTAAGATAATAGAGATAAAAAGCTATTTTCTTCTTTAGCTCATTTGACAGATGAGGAAACAGAAGCCAATTGGGTTAAGTGATATGCCCAGATGAGTCTTCCTAATGTCAGGCCAGATACTCTATCCACTGGGTCACCTAGCTGCCCGAGTCATCTGATTAGTCCTATTTCCAATAAGAGCCAGTTCCCTCAAATCTGCTACCTGATACTTTCAACTCTGAGTGTCCATATTTTTTGCAATTCGTTTCAATTAAGAAATCTTTGATATTTTTAGAGAACATCTTCTTGCTGATGAGGAGCTAGGTGGCATAGTGGATAGAATGCTGGACCTGGAGTCAGGAAGACCTGAGTTCAAATCTAGCCTCAGAGGCTTACTAGCTATGTGGTCCTGGATAATTTACTTAATCTCTATCTCAGTTTCCTCAACTGCAAAATGGGGCTAATAATAGTATCTATCTCTCAGGGTTGTTGTGAGGATCAAATGACATAATATTTGTAAAGCATTTAGCATAGTGCCTGGCACACAGCAGGCACTTAAGAAATGCTTAGTCCCTCTCTCCCTAATTGAGGAAATTAAGTTTAGCTCTCAATTGTGTTCTCTGAACCTTACAGCCTAGTAGGGGAATTGTCTACTGAATGTCACTTGCATTTCTTCAACAGTCTGCCATTTCCCCTATCATCTTCAACTGTTAGAGTAAGTAATTATAATTTTAAGGCAGAGTTTGAAAGAACCTTTGAATTACTCAAACTAAAAAGGACATTAGAACAGAGATTGCTGGAACACAAAATGTAGGATATTAAGATACATACAGAATGTCAGAACAGAGAACATGGGATATCAGAGCTAGAAGGGCCCTTAGAAGGACTTTTCAGGGGGTTGGACAAGATGACCTCTCAGTTCTCTTTTAGTTATGACCCTTAATATTCTATTTTCCAACAAACTAGGTCCTAATAATTACTCTTAGGGAATAGGCATAATTTCTAATTCTGGTTCCCTAATAAAACAGAGTGATAGAATATAGAACATGGAATGTTTGAGCTAGAGATACCAGGATGAGAAAATACAGTATAAAGAAATACTAGAGCTAAAAGGCATTTAGATTATAGAATGAAAGAACACAGAACACAGAATGTAAGAGCTGGAAAGGCCTTCAGAATATATAATGATAGAGCACAGAAACACAGTGTGAGATCTGGATAGGACCTTAAGATCTTTAGAGTGTTAGAGCTAGAATATTTGAATATAGGACAATGGAACCTGGAATATAAAACATTAGAACACAGAGGACTAGATTTCTAGGACTAGAAGTTCATCTAGTTGATTGAATCTCCTGATTTTACAGTGGAAGAAATGGATGTCCAGGGGGAAAGTGATCTGGCAGGATCATTAGCTCACACGGTGAGTGACTGGCAGAGCTGAGACCTGAGTCCAGGTCCTCTGACAACTAGTCCAGTGCTTTCCCATTACGTACTGGTCCTGCACCTCAATGTTAGGTTCCTCTTGCTAAAACACTCCATTGCAGGCCCTCTTCATTCAAACAGATACATTAGATAAATTCAGAACAGAGAATGTTAAACCTGGAAGAGATCTCCCAGCACAATTCCCTCGTTTTACACACGGGGAAAGGAAAGTCCAGTAAATGACTTTTCTAAGGTAACACGACTAGTTAGTGGCAGAGACTGAATAGCACCCTCTCCAAACTTAATTAGACAAGGCCCTCCACCATCTTGCCCCTACATACATTTCCTGCCCTCTCTTGCACTATTCGCATTGTTGAGACTGCTGTTACAGTCTCCCAAACAAGCCATACATGCTCTTCCTTTCCCTTGGTTTCAGTTTCTCCATCCTTCTAAGCTCTATTTCAAATCTTTCCTTTTAGGAAGCCTTCCCTCACTGTCAGAGCTATACCAGTACCAGTCAATATAATTTATCTCTTCATGTGTGCACGAAATCCTCCCAACTAGGTTGTAAGGCCACTTCTACAAAGTAGGTGATCAGTAAATGTTTGTTGAATGGATAAGGAGTCAAGAAATCCAGGGGATCTATCCTGAATTTTTTCAACTGATTACCTGTGTGATTTTGATTAGGGCATTTAATCAAAAAGGAAGGAAACAAGCATTTCCTAAGGACTTACTATGTGCCAGGCAGTATAAAGCTAAGCACTTTACAAATCATCATTCATTTGATCCTTACAATTCTTCAAGGTTGGTGCTGTTATTATTCCCATTTTACCATTGAGGAAACTGAGACAAATAGAAGTTAAGGGACTTGCCCAGGATCACACAGTCAGCAAGTATCTGAGGTCTTATCTGAACTCAAGTCTTCCTGACAGCAGGTTCAGAACTCTATCCACGGCACTGCCTGATCTATCTTCTCTCTAAAATGAGGGGGATGTGGTGCTTGAGAAGACTTTTGAGAGTCCCTTAGACAGCAAGGACTGTCAATACTAGAAGAAATTAATTTAGACTATTAAGAGGAAGGTCAAATACTGAAGCTGAAGCTTAAGTACTTTGACTACATTTTGAGAAGAGAGGACTCACTGGAAAAGACCCTGATTTTGGGAAAGAGTGAAAGCAAAAAGAGAAGGGGACAACAGAGAATGAGATGGACAGTGTCATGGAAACAACTTGATAGACTTTGAGAGGTAGTGGAGAATAGGAAGGTCTGGTGTGCTATGGTCCATGGGGTCATAAAGAATCGAACACAATCGAACTACTGAACAACAAAAGAACTAGGTGATCTCTCAGGTCCCTTTTTGCTCTGACCACTGTGTCCCAATATTTAGTCTTAGGAATGGACATAATTTCTAATTCTGATTCCCTAATAAGTTTCTGTAAGAAAGAGTCTTTACCATAGGCTCCCTCAGATTTCCTGGGCTGCTTTATATCCACTGCCCCTTCCCCAGTCCTAGTCCAAGATATTGAGAAAGATGGTGGCTAAGATGGAGATGAAATCAAGTCAGCTATACATTGGTCATCTGATTTTTCCAACTTTCAATCAACAAGAAATCCTAAAGTCTTAGATCAAAGAGTTGTAGACTTAGCCAATTAGTCCACAAGATAAAAAATCTTCCCCCCTAGGAGGGATCATCTAGTTTACCATCTCCCTTCGCCTGCTCACAAATTCCCCCTCCTGCATTCTTTATAGGCAGTCACCCAGCTTCTATCTGAATTCCTAAGTCTTAATTTCCTCATCTCTAAGTTGAAAGAATTGGACTAGATGTTCTCCAGTTCTAAATCAATGACTCTTTGACCAGCCAGTGAACTCACCACTTCCCAAGTCTGGCTTTGCCACTAGCAGTAAACCAGGGCAATCTGTTTCACTCCAGAAATTAATTAAATTAACTGATCAAAACTTAATTAAATCTAACTGTGAAATGAAATAATAAAATGAAATGAAATAATAATCTGTGAAATGGAATAAAGATATCTGCAACATCCACTTCATATGGCTGCTGTGAGGAAAGTATTTTATAATGCTACAAAAATAGGAATCATTCTTATGAACAATAATGATTATAATTATTTACTGAGTCACTTATGTGCCCAGAACTTTGACCTCCAAGAGGGTCAGGCAGGAACCAAAGTGGATCCTCAAGGGAATATATCTGCCAAGGAGAGAGAAAACAGGTTCAGAGAGTGAAATTACTTTCCTGTGATCATAGAGCTTTTAAGTGTTCGGGCTAGGGCTTGATCCCAGTGCCCAAGTACTTACTGAGGATGGTCCTTGCCCTGTTAGCTCTGTCGGGAGGCTGACTCACACCTGGAAGGAGCTCCTCTCTCCTGCGTTCACCTCCTGGCAGCCCAAGAGGAAGGCTGCTGAATTCTGGGCTGTGGTGTGGGTGATCTGGGAGATCCACCCCTGCCAGGGCCTGTGCCTCAGGCTAGGCTGGGCTGGGCCTCTGGTCACTCCCAAAGCCAGCTGGATTTGTCTGCCCAGCCCAGCTCCTGAGAGTCTGCGTGCCAAAGGTACTAGGGCTGTCCTTCTAGGCTTCTTATTGTGGGTCTTCAGAAGGGACTTGGGCAGAGACACCAGATTTTGTGACTCAACTCCAAACAGCAGTGGCCTCTTTTTCTTGCTGACTGTTCGGTTAAACTGGTCGGACTGGGTCTCCCTGCTTACATGGTATAACCCCTGAGGGCAGGGACTGCCTTCATAACCTGTTTGATGATGCCTCTAATTTATGGAAATTTAACTCAAATGCATAGATAATACAAATGCTTGATAAGGGTTTAAAAAAATAACAATTCCCATCTTTCTAATGCTTTATGATTGACAAAGCACAGTCTTAATAATAAGGATAGAGTATCTCAAAAATCATAGTGAAGTTTTAAGTTTTAAACTCATCTGAGTCTTATAATGACCCTGTGAGGTAGGGGCTCCAGGTGTTCTTATCCCCATTTTATAGATGAAGAAAGTGAGGGTCAGAGAAATTAAGTGATTTACTCTCAAGTTCACAGAGCTAATAAATGCTGAAGGTGGGATTTGAACCTATGTCTTCCTGAACCCAAGGCAGCTAGATTGGCACAGTGGATAGAACTCCAGGTTTGGAGGCAGGGACATTCATCTTTGTGAGTTCAAATCTGGCCTCAGATATTATTATCTGGATGATCATGGCCAAGTCACTTAACTCTCTGTTTGCCTCAGTTTCCTTATCTGTAAAAATGAGCTAGAGAAGAAAAACGGTAAGCCACTCCAGTATTTTTGCCCCCCAAAAATCCCAAAATGGGGTCACAAAGAGTCAGACTTGACAGAAAAACTGATTCAATAATGTGTTCAAAGTGCTAGGATGCATAGAAAGAGTTCTCATTATAAATCCATAAGATATAGGGAAGGTAAAAGGAAGATAATCCCAGAGAGGGATGGCACCAGAAATTCTGGGGGGAGGGTGGGGCATAATTGGACCAAGAAAGGTCCAGTTCAACATGAAGGAAGCTGGGAAAGCCAAGAGGTGGAGGTCAGGAGGGAGAGGGTTCCAGGTGCCTGGTCATCTGGAGATGGAGAGTAATATATGAAGAATAATGAGTAAGCCAATGTGCCTGGATTGAATAGGATGTAGAAGGGAGTAAATTATAAGCCCGGAAAGGAAGGAATGGACAAAGCTGTGAGGGGCTTCAAATGCCAAGCAGGATTTTCTATTTGATACTGCAGGTAATATAAAACCTGGAAACCTGAAACTCAGGGTATTCGAATGACTTGCTTAAGATCCAATAGCTGGTAAGTAAATGGGAGGGTCAGATAGCTCTCCATGTGCTAGGAATACAACCTGAGAATCAGTGAGTGGAAGTGATTTACTCAGGATGACAAGGTTGGAACCAGAATTAGAACCCAGATCTTGTGACTATAAGATCAGTGTCATTCCCACAGCAGTGAAACTCATGAGGAGTTACAAAGAAATGAAAAGGGGATGTTGTTTCCAAGACTTAGCAACAATTCTTGCTCCTGACCCTTCTTTTCTCTGTCACCTCTTCCCACAAATCTTTGATTAATCCACATTACTTCTATAAATCCACATTAAGGGGGCAGCTGGGTAGCTTAGTGGACTGAGAGCCAGGCCTAAAGACAGGAGGTCCTAGGTTCAAATCCGGCCTCAGATACTTCCCAGCTGTGTGACCCTGGGCAAGTCACTTGACCCCCATTGCCCACCCTTACCACTCTTCCACCTATGAGCCAATACACAGAAGTTAAGGGCTCAAAATAAATAAATAAATAAAATGTTAAAAATCCACATTAGCCTGGTATTCAAGGCTCTCCACAATCTGGTCCCTTCCAGTGGGGATAATCATACCTTTATCTAATCCAGATTTCCCAATTCAGTCTACCACTCTTTCCATAACATCAGAGTGTCTCTCCAAGTTGTCTCTTTCTGTGATGTAATTATGGGACAGGCTCTACTACCATTTTTCAGAATCAAACTAACAAGTGAAGTGGCCCACCCAAAGTTACCTGGGAAATCAGTCCTAGACCCAGGACCAGAGCCCAATTCTCTTTACTTTCACTTCTTCCCCTCTGGACTTTAAAAAAGTTTTAAAAAAATCAAGATCTAATTCAGCAATCTGTTGTGAGAGTTGACACTCAGAGCTTCTTGGGTCTTGTATGTTAGGGTTAAGAGTTTGTTAGCAAATAAGAATGAAAAGCAGGATGATGTCAGAAAAACCTGGGAAGACTTACATGAACTGTTGTAAAATAAAGTGAGCAGAACCAGAAGAACAATGTACACAGTAACAGCAATATTTTACAATGAACAACTGTGAATGACCTGGCTATTTTCAGCAATCCATGGATTCAAAACAATCCCAAAGACTCAGGATGAGAAATGCCATCTGCCTTCAGAAAAAACAATGGATGGAGTCTGAATCAGACTAAAAAAAGACCAAAATATTTCATTTTCTTTCTGTCTTTTTTGCTCAATAACAATTCCACAAAATGACTAATATGGAAAAATGTTTTGCATGATGGCTCTATCAGATTGTTTGGCATCTCAGGGAGAGATGAAAAGGAGGTAGAGAATTTGGAACTCAAAATAACAGACAAAGACAAATGTTAAAAATTGTTTTTATATGTAATTGCCCTATAGGCGGGGCTGGCTTTTGCTAAGGTCAGGCTAGTTCTTTTCCTTTAGAAGCACAAAAACTGTCTTTAAGCCCCGACTGACGAGAGGACTGGCTCTTGTTGTCCTGACTACAAAAGGCCACAAAGAGCTCCATAGTTTTCTCTGAAGTTTCTAATTGTGGACTGACAGCATCATCAACACCAAGAAACTGTCCTCCGTAGAATCAGCGTGGTGTCCCCACTGAATGTCCTGGTTGAATAACCTTCCCCTGCTATGGTTAAGAAACCTCCGTTTGTTAACTGGGTTAAACCATAAAAGACTTATTTCTTTTCATTCAGATAGGGAAGCTAATCAACCACTAGGGCAGGGGTCAACAACGTATGGCTCTATCTGGCTCTTTTGAGGGCCAGATATGGCTCTTTCTGCAGGAGCCATAAAGTAAATTTTTTTTTTCAGGCACTGTTACAGGAGTGGCACTGTGAGCACTCTACGGCTCTCATGAAATTACATTTTTTAAAATGTGGCATTTATCGCTCTCCCGGCCAAAAAGGTTGCCCACCCCTGATCTAGGGAATCAGCCTGAGTCTGGCCCAGCCTGCTACAATGGGGCATAGGAGAAAATGTATGGGAGTAGGTTTAGAGGAGCTGGGTTTGAATCTACTCTATGCCCTGGGGTACTTCCCTAGTTTGGTCCTCAGTATCTCCCTCTATAAAATGGGAAATCAAAGTAAATGGCGTATGGTCTTTTTCAGCTTGAAATCCTATAATTTCTGTTTGTTTCTCTCTGCCCATCTTATTGGCTTGTACAAGTGACCAAGAGGAGACTGAAAGGATAGAACACTGGGCTTGGAATCAGGAAAACCTGAGCTCAAATTCAGTTTCAGACAATGACTAGTTGTGTGATCCTGGGCAAGTCACTTAACTTCTGCCTGCCTCAGTTTCCTCATCTGAAAAATAGGGGTAATACTAGACCTACCTCCAACTGTTGTTGTGAGGATGAAATAAGATAATATTTGTAGAGTGATTAGCACAGTGCCTGGCATATAGTGCTTAATAAATGCCTGTTCCTTTCCTTTCCTTTCTAAAATGGACTGGATTAGATCACTGATAGATCATTTGACCACTCAGGTGCTCAATCAATCAATAAACACTTATTAAATGTCTACTATGTGGGGGCAGCTAGGTGGCACAGTGGATTTAAAGCTAGGTCTAGAGATCCTGGGTTCAAATCTGCCTCAGAAACTTCTTAACTGTATGACCCTGGGTAAGTCGCTTAACCCCCATTGTCTAGCCCTTACCACTCTTCCACCTTTGAACTAATATTAGTTCTAAGACAGAAGGTAAGGGTTTTAAAAAATGACTACCAAATACAGAAGAAAAACAACTGTTTGATCACATGATTTGATGGGGATATGATTGGGGATGCAGACTCTAACCAATTACCCTAGTGTAAATATCAATAATATGGAAATAGGTCTAGATCAATGACACATGTAAAACCCAGTGGAATTGCCCATCGGCTGTGGAAGGGCTGTGGGGGGGTAGGAGGGAAAGAACATGAATCATGTAACCATGGAAAAATATTCTAAAGTAATCAATTAAACAAAATGGATAATGCAAAAAAAAAAAAAAAAAGACTACTATGTGCCAGGTGCTGCACTAAGTGCTGGGAACACAAAAAGAGTCAAAAGACAGTCCCCTGCCTTCAAAGACTATAATCGAATGGGGAAGGCAATAGTTTACAAATATTTACAAAGCAAGCTATATACAGGATAAATTTAACCGAGGGAAGACACTGAAATTTTCAAGATGGGCAAAGAGGCTCAGATAGGAAGTAGGAAGACCTGGGTTCCAGAAGTAAAAGTAAAAGTAAAGTAAAGAGGTAAAGTAAAAGAAGTAAAAAGAGGTAGGGCTTAAAAGAAGGCCTGGAAACAAGAGGTAGAAGGTACAGGGGAGCAGCCTAAGGCTTGGTGTGAAGAACAATCTTGTATGAGTCATAGCTGTCATCAACTAAAAATAGGCTGCCTCAGGAGGTAATGAGTTACCCATCACTGGATACCTTCAGGCAGAGCAAATTGGGATAATGTAAAAAGATTTCTTGTTTAGATAAGGGCTGGCTGGAATAACCTTTGGGTCATTTGTTTTTAGAGAGTATAAACCCTTTAATTTTTCATTTATGGACATATCTGCAATAGTCAAGTGTCTCTGTGTGTTAATGGGTAGATTACATAACCTCCCTGGTTCTCTGTTTCTCTGTAAAGTGAGAGCTGAACTAGATGGCCTTTGAAGTAATTCCCAGTTCTAGAGTTATGAATCTTGGGATGCCCAAGATTATTTAATTCATCTTCAGTGCAGTCCCCTGCCTCATCTGTTCTTCCTAGGTTTCTACTTTCTAGCTATCTTAATTGCTGTAGTCATTACATACACGACACCAATAGGTTCCCTGATGCTCTAAATCAACAGAAGACACATATAATTTTTTTTGTCCCACATGTCATTGGAAATCCATCTCTGAACCATTAATAATGAGGAATTGGGCTGGTAATGAGGAATAGGACTTCCAATAGACACACACTGTAGAACTAATTGTGTTGCCTGGTCTCAACTTTGGGGGTTTAATACAGATTTGGAGTTAGATTTCAGAGAAGCCATCCAAATTTCTATAGGAACCTTCAGAGACTTCACAAATATCCATCTGTGTCCACTAGCTGAATTCAAATGTAGAATTCTTCTAGCTCAGAATCCTATGGTCTATCCCAAAGAGAACCTTATTTTTACATCTGTGGCAGAGGGTCCTCCAGCTCCTGCCTGAACACTTCTGGTAATGGGAACTCATTTCTTCCCACTCCATCTCAGCCTAGCTGTGACTGACTGACTGACTGACTGACTGACAGTGCTTCCTTACATTAAGCTTAAATCTATCCCCTTGTAATCTAAGCTGGAGTTCAAATTCCCTTGACCCAAGAGCCCTTCTTGTAACCGGGCAGACAAGCAGAGGCAGAAGGGCTCTGTGATTGGTGGAGCGAGAGTTGGCATCAATTTTGTGCACCTGTTCATAAAGCATCTCTTTTTCCATTTCATCTGGTTTGGGATTGAGGGAGTCTCCTCAGACTAGTGTGCTGCTAATCCTCTCTCTTCCCACCCAAGCCCCTGGTGTTAACAGCACCAGCATCCCAGCTGTTCCCTTCTAGGCAGAAACTCAGAAGGGGCTGCTAGAAGGCATGTGGTGGCATCACTTCTTTGGCATAGTTTTCAGCTTCCTGTGTGACATGTGTGCACGAGACTCTTGAGTGAGCAAGCTGATGGCCGAAGCACCCTGGCCTTGGAGCCTGAAGACAGGGCTCAAGTTTTAGTCTTGGCACTAACTAGACCTGGAAGCTGTCTGACTCCATTGTGTCTTGTCTCATCTGTCAAATAGTCCTAACAATATTACCCTAACCCATCCTGGGGGTTGTTGGGGGGAAAGCACTTTCTGGATTTTAAAGTACTATAGAAAGATAGATTATTAATTATATTTATCTAAGTATCTGGGTTTCAGCTAGCTGAAGAGAATGGAATTCAAGAGTTTCCTGCTTACCATGTAAATGAGAGAGCCATAGAGCTTGGGCATGCTCTTTCCTGGGGGGCAGCTAGGTGGCTCAGTGGGTGGAGTGCCAGGTCTGGAGCAGGGAGGACCTGGGTTCAGAACTGATCTCAGACACTTCTTAGCTATGTGACCCTGGGTGAATCACTTAACCTCAACTGCCTAGTCCTTATGCTCTTCTGTTTTAGAACTGATGTTTAATATTGATTCTAAGTCAGAAGGCCACAGTTAAAAAAAAAAGTATTTGGATGTCTCTGGGCATTATACAACTGCTAAAATGACAGAGGCTTATGTAGCTAGCAAGAAGGCAAAAGAGTTGTTTCCTACAAATTTCTTTCAAATCCTAGATCCCCAAAGAAAGGAATTATGGGCCAACTATAGAGTAAATCACAGCAAAGTAACATAAGTATATAGAGCCCTGATACAAAGTAGAAAACTTCAGGGATCAGCACCAATGATTTTTAATATGTACAGCTCTCATTCAGTCCCTTATCCCTAACCAGTGAGCAGAAGTAAGCTAGATCTGGCTTAGAACGGTGGGTCTTGATACAGTGATCAGACACAGCAGTGATTCTTCCTAAAGTGCTCTGACCCTCCAATTACAATATAGATGACAGACAGTGATTGAGGCCAGTCACTCAAAGGAAAGGGGGGAAGCAACTGAAAACTCTGGCATAATGAAAGACATGCCACAGGTTAAAGGAGAACAAAATGTGTGACCTGAGGAAAATGGGATTAGAAATTCAGCTGGGACCAGTCTTTTCCTCCAGGTTATTAGGAGAAAGGGCTGCCATATCTCCCAGTGTGAAGAGGCTGAAACCACCTAGTAGTAGCCCAGTCTCAGGAGTCTGTACAGCAACAGGAGGCAAAAGAATGAAGAGGGGCAGCTAGGTGGCTCAGTGGATGGAATCAGCAGGACCTGGCCCTAGACACTTCCTAGTTGTATGACCCTGGGCAAGTCACCTAATCCCAAGGGCCTGGCCCTTGAAGCTCTTCAGTCTTAGAATCAATACTAAGACAGAAAGTAAAGGTTTTAGGGGCAGGAAGAAAAAATGAGGAGGATTTCCAAAGGTTAATGACAGGGAATAAAAACTTATTCCATAAGCAGATAACCAACAAAAGAATAAAAGACAAATAGAAGAATAAGTAAAATCTCTAAAAGAAGTTAAAACTTCTTTGACTTGGAACATTTTTTAACATCTGACTTTTGAAAAATGAACCAATGTTATAATATTTAGGAAAAATGTAATACCAGAGGAGATAATTCTCTCCCCAGACATCATGAGAAAATCAAGAAATTTCAAAGTTTGATTTAAGGCAGAAATTAGAACTTGCAATTAAGAATGAAAAGACACACAGCAGAGCAGGAAAAAATGAACACATCCAAAGAAGTAGAAGTTGAGAGAGAGAGAATGAGAATGAACAATACATTTGGAACACAAAAATACTTAAGTAGAAGAAAATTTTGCAAAAGAGAAGTAAAAGGCAATAATGGTAAAAGAATGCATGGGCCCTATAAAAGCCCAAACAACTGAGTTTGAAATAGAACACTCAAAGATAACCTAATGATTGAAAATATCTAAGAAGAATATGATAAATAAAAAACTTAAATACTACATTGCAGGAAATAATGCAAGAAAACAAAATTTCTGACTATCAAGAGAATTCACAGATCACCACCAGAAAGAATTCTGTTCTTCAAACTTAGTGACATAGTGTTTAACTGAATAATTTCAGCAACAAACAACAAATTTTCTAAGGATCCAGGAGAAAGATCTTCAGATATGAAGTAAAGGCAATTCAAATGGCATGAGATTATTTTGCACACCAGAAAAATCAAAGGAATAGTAAATGGAAAAAAGCAAAAAGTTCAAGATGCAATCCCAAACAGGCTCTCCCAAACTGATCCCAATCATTAGCATATATAAAGGATGGATAGTGAACAAAAGAATGCCATTGGAAGAATTCCTGAAAACAACAACAACAACAACAACAACAACAACAACAACACACACACACACACACAAAACAAAAAAAAGAAAAAAACTAAAAGAGGCTGAACAGATTAGTTGACTTGCAAATATCCCAAAATGAATTCTCTCAGGTTTTATAGGTTATCTTTTTTTTTTTTTAAGAGGAAAATTGATCTGTGGGTGTAAAGTACAAAGAAGGATTATCAAAGGATAAAAGGATCCTAAGAGCTAAAGTTTAAGGAAGACTTAAAGAAGTATGAAAAGGAAAAGTGAAAGAATTGAATTAAAGAATGAAGTTTCTTGACTCCTTCCTTATAAACAAATCAGTAGCTTTTGTAGATGGGAATAACAGTGGGAAGTTGGGTAAATAAGAAGAGAGAACAAGTGATGTACCCCTAAAAAGTATGATAAAGAGGAAAAAGATAAGCCCTTTACTCTCTCAAGAAAGGGGAGCTCTTTGGTGTGATGGACATTACAGAACAGGATAAAAACAATGGAAGGCAGCAAAAATGGGGCAACAAAGGTCTGGGGTTCAAATCTGACCTTAGACACTTATTAGGTATGTGACCCCATTTGCTTCAGTCTCATCTGTAAAATGAACTGGAGAAGGAAATGGCAAAACACTCTAGTATCTTTGCTAAGAAAATCCCAAATGGGGTCAGGAGGAGTTAGACAGGATGAAATGACTGAGAAACAACAAAAGGATACATGGGACTCAGAGTGGCATGAGGAACCAAGACAGGTTTAGAAATTGTGGTCCTTGGAATGGAGATGTGATCATGGTAGAGGTCGGGGGGGAAGGACATAATTTTTGATATATAACCTTTCTGGACCTTGGTCCTTGAAATCTGGAGATCCCAAGTTTTCCCTAGTGCCCTGATGGCAAACCTATGATACGTGTGTAGCCATTTTCGATGATATGGGGCTGCATGCCAAGGATGAAACATTTGCTGTAGTGTAGTGTAGACACTCTGGGCCAGAAGTCTGTAGGCCAAAACAACTGTCACTAAGCAGGTAAGTTAAATAATTAGTTTTTGGTTTATTAAATACAGTTATATGTTACAATTATACATTTTTGTTATTTAAACTATAAATATCACAAAATTATGGTTTTTCTCGAAGTGACACACCACCCAAGTTATGCTCGGTTTTTTGGTGAATTTTGACACATGTAAAAGGGGGGAAAATTATGGTTGGATTGGATATTTAAGAGTTTGGTCACCAGGAAATCGATTACACAATTTCCAAATTAAAGACCCAAGTCAGGATTAATTTTATGGTAGTTTATTTACAGATAGGAAGAGTGAAGGTAGGGAAAATTAGAGAGAGAGAGTAACTCTGGCCTGGTCTGGAGGCCCGAACCAGGCAAGGCTTCAGAGGTCCCAACAAATGGGGCACAGAGGTTAATTAAATAAGGCTTTTAGCCAGGAGGCCTCCTCTAAGATGAGAGGCCTCTTTTTGAGGCTAGAGCCTCTAGAAACGCCAAGGAAAAAGTAAAGGGAGTCAGCCTAACTTACCCATGTGACAATTCAAATGGAAGCAGACTGAGGTCTCAACCTGAGCTCTTCCAAGGCTAAGTTCGAAAGGCAAAATCCCCTCCACAGGAAGTTACCATCATATTTAAAAGATAGTTCTTTTCCTCACTTCTTGCATCCACCTCCAGTTCTACATGGACAAATGACAGTCTCGACCTTGTTTTGGACTGCCCAGAGGGCAGACACTTGTTTTTGATTTGTCACTTACTAGCACTTGGGGGTCATAGACCTCCAAGCTCCCCTCTTAATTCTAAATTGGGTGGGGTGACATATTCTTGGTAACTAAAATCTAAAGAATTAAAAAGGTAAGCTAATTCCATTTTCACACACACACACACACACACACACACACACACACACACACACACGCGCGCGCGCGCGCGCGCGCGCGCTCAAAAGGTTGCCCATCACTGCCCTAGTCCCACCAGAATTCTCCCCAGGTAGGTTTCAGATTTAGCCATTTCAGATTGAATAATAGACCTTTAAGGTACTTAAAGACCCTAGTTCAGTGGAATTAGTAGATGTAAATCTAATGTTAAGTACCCTTTTGTCCTAGTAGTTTCTCCCATAGTATCAGAAGTCCTTTCCCAGGTAGCCCAGCCCTTGGCTGGACCTTTCTCTTTTGTTTCCTTGGCAAAGCATCCCCTCTCCCTGATAATCCTGTCTTGGCCTTCTCATTTTCTAGTAGCATGGTAATGTCAATCAATCATATTTCCCTGTCCCTACCATTCCCCAAATGGTATATAAATTCCCCCAATTCTATTGTTCTTCAGAGAAATCATCTAAGATGGTGCATTCTCCTAGGGATATGTTCCCAGAGTCCTCAGGATATAGGCCCTGTGAAGTTTTTGGCACTGAGTTTTGTGTGGTGGCTGATTATTGGACCTATCCCTCTCCTGGACTCAGTTTTTCTGACTACTTTAGTAATTCTGTTTTGCCTAGCAATTCTGCCTGAGAACCAAATTCTTAGTATTGATTCTAAGACAAAAAGTAATGCTTTCAAAAAAGAAAAATAAAATAGAATATTAGATCTGGAAAGGATCATATAATAGAATGTAAAAAATGTGAGATGTCCTAGAAAATAGAATGCTTACACTAGAAGGGGTCTTAAAACAGAGAATGTCAGAGCTAGAATGAATTTTGGAAAATGAAGTGAATTGAGAGCCAG
The DNA here is from genome assembly GCF_016433145.1 of Gracilinanus agilis. Lineage (NCBI taxonomy): Eukaryota > Metazoa > Chordata > Mammalia > Didelphimorphia > Didelphidae > Gracilinanus > Gracilinanus agilis. Next base: position 101,355,460 of record NC_058132.1, read on the forward strand.
GCTTAGAGAGCCTGGGTTCAACTCTGGTCTCAGACATTTCCTAGCTGTATGACCCAGGGCAAGTTACTTAACCCCCACCGCCTAGCTCTTATTGCTCTTCTTCCTTGGAACCAATACACAGTATTGACTCAAAGATGGAAAATAAGGGTTAAAAAAAAAGAAGAAGAAATAAAATGAACTATCAGAGGTTCAAAGGGGCCTTAGAAAATAGAATATTAGAACAGGAAGGGACTGTAAAACATAGAATGCCAGAACTATGTAAAAAGGATTTAATTTAATGGGGGACCTGGAGGTGCTCTTACCATAGAGATGTGTAGGGATTAACCAGCCCACAGTGACAAGTAGGAAGAGGGAGCCCACTGCTGGGCCAGAGTCAGTTGGTTGGGGCTATCTGTTGCTGACAGGTGGGTCTGTGAGTTGCTGACAGTTAAGGCTGGCAGTTGTGGGAAAGTTGACTGCTGGGCGTGAGTTGGTTGTTGGGGGTTGGTGGCTGGTGGTGTGGTTGGTGATTAGTTGGTGGTTGGCATTTAGTTGCTGGAATATAAAGGCAGGCCTGAGCTTACTGAGAGGGCTTTTGGCTTTAGCCGTTAGAAGGCTTTTTGCCTTTTGGTTTGGGCTATTAGGTTTTTTTCACCTTCCTTGAACTTTTTGGAAGGTGGCTGGTCTTTGTTGACAGACCTAATTGGGGTTAGATTTAAACACTGATTGGGTTGGTTTTGATTGGGCTGGACTGGGTTGGAACTTTGTGGGGTGATGGTTATTATAGGTAGATATAGGCTGTTTTAGATAGTAGTTATAGGCAGTTATAGGATAATGAGTTAGAAAATTTCTTTCTCTACCCCTTTCCCATATTTCCCTTCTTTACTATATTCATTTTACTATATTCTTTTACTAGCTCTATTTGAATAAAACTAAATTGTTAATTGGTAAAAGATGCTAGAAGTTTTCTTTCCTCTGGCTTAAAGAGATAATATTAATTTGCAACTCGACTATATTCTCATTAAAACTTAAGTTATTAAAAGCTGCTCTCTTATTTTGTCAAAAGCCCTATTTTAACACTTACAACTAGGAAGTACCTTAGAACCTCAAGAGCCCAAGACAGTCATCTCTTCATTTCTTACCAGACTATAATTCAAACTACTCCATTAAGTCATCTACCCTATCAACTTGAAATCTGCAGACCAGACCCCAATTCTGCCCCTGACCCCTGAGAACTCAACCTGAGGGAAGTCCCAGACTTGCCCATTTCAGACAGAACAAGAGATCTAAAGGTAGTCCTAACCAGATGTTAAGTACCCTTTTGTCCTAGTAGTTTCTCTCATGGTATCAAAGTCCTCTCCCAGGTAGCCCAGCCCTTGGCTGGACCTTTCCCTTTTATATCAGTTGTAAAGCATCAACCTCTCCCAGATAATCTTGTCTTAAACTTTTCATTTCCTTGTAGCCATGGTAAAGCCAATCAATCATACTTCACTGTCCTTAGTTCCCCAAATGATATATAAGTTCCCCAAGTTCTATTGTTCTTTGGAGGATCATCTAGCACAGTGATCCCCTCAGAGATACTATTCCCAGAGTCCCAGAGACCTTGGCTTTGTGTGGTGGCCAAATATTGAACACTATCTTTTTCCTGATTAAAGACTTGGTTTTTCTGACTACTTTAGTAGTTCTGTGTTTTCCCAAGTTAACAACCCTCACCCACCCTGGGTCCTGTTCAGTTTATTTTCCTAACTTTCCCTATTAGAATGTAAGCTCCACTAGAACAAGGACTGCCTTTCTTTTTGCTTTAGCACAGTGCCTGGCACACAATAGGTGCTACATAAATGCATATTTCTGCCCCTTACCCCCAATTCTGTGTCTGACACACAGTAGGTGCTATATAAATGCTTATTTCTACCCCTTGCCCCCAACACTGTCCCTGGCACACAATAGGTGCTAAAAAATGCTTATTTTCACCCCTCACCTGCATGCACAGTATCTGGCACACAGTAGGTGCTGCATAAATGCTTACTTCTACCCCTTGTCCCCAACACAGTTCCAGGCACATATAAATTCTTATTCTCACCCTCCACCCCCTACCCTACTCCCAACCACTGTGCCTGGTACACAGTAGGTGCTACATAAATGTTTATTTCTACCCTTTTCCCCCAACACAGTGCCTAGATCATAATAAGCTCTATGTTAATGTTTGTTGGCTAATTGATTGATTAGAAAGGACCTTAGAACACAGAAAGTTAGAATACATACTGAGTTTGGAAGGAAGATTCTCACATTGATGCTAGAAAAAAACTTTAGAATATAGACTGTTAGAATTAGAGGGGACTTTGAAAGACCCTCTAGCCAGAAGCCATTAATCTTTATTGTGTGTGATGGATCCCTCTGGCAGTCTGGTGAAGATTGTGGACCTTTCTCAGAGTATTGCTTTTAACTCGATAAAATGAGACACATAGGATTAAGATAGAAACCAATCATATTGAAATAATTATCAAAATATTAAAAAAAACAACAATAAAAAAATAGTGTCTGGACCTCGACTTGAGAATCTTTGATCTAATCCAACTTTTGCCAGTTTATGGATTGGAAAATTGAGTCCTAGGGTGATGGTGATGAATCTTTATTTGCTATTCTCAGTTCAGCTTCCCTAGACTATGAGGAACATAAGCCATTTGCCAAATAAATAATAAAATAAACATCATTGGCTGATACTCCCAAAGTCTAGCCATTTATCTCCTGAAATGTGATATTCTTCAAACAAAACTAACTTCATTTAATTAAAAATAACTAACACAGAATGGTATTATAATCTGGCCTGTATACAAGCAAGCCATAGTGGTCAGTGTTAGATGTGGATTAAAATTCTGCTCTTCACTTACTAGCGGTATGATTGTGAGCAGACCCTTTGCTTTTCTGATTCTAAGTTTCCTTACCTATAAAATGAAAGAAAGGAAACAAGCAAGTATATCTGATCCTTGGATCCTCACAATAAACCATTTAGGTAGATGCTGCATTTATCCTCATTTTATAGTTGGGGAAACTGAGGCAGACAGAAATTAAGTGACTTGCTCAAGGTCACACAGCTTGTAAGTGTTTGAAGCTGTATTTAAATTCAAGTTTTCCTGACTCCAGGTCTAGTGCTTTGTCCACTTAAGTACCTATCTTCTTCTAGCTGGGATGATACTATTATTACTGACCTCACAGGCTTGTTACAAGGCACAAATGAGATAATATACACAAGGCCATACATGTCAGTTATTAGTATATTTTTGCTATCAAAACCAGGAATCTTATATGCCAAGACAGTTGTTCTCAAAGTGTAGTCCATGGACCACAATACTTAAGGGTTGCTTTGACCCTTTAGGGGGTCTTCTGTGTCAAAACCATTTTTTGTAATAATACTCAGACATTGTTTGCCCATTAAAATGCTCTTCCCTTTTTCAATTATGTGTCTGTGTGAGGTCCAATTTTTTTTGCTATACTTTAATCAAAGCAACAGATCAGAACAGACTGAATAAACAATAAATGAATAACAATAAAACATAAATAAAGAAGCAGATCTGAGAATTCAGCTGTCTTCTATTAGGCCAGACATTAAAGAAGCTTGTAAAAATGTGTAAAACAATGTCATTCTTTTCACTGATTTTTTTGTTTTGGAAAACACATTTTTCATAAAAATGTTATTTATGTAATGGTCCCTTCTAGCTCTAAATTTATAGTTCTAATAGCCTACTCTCAAAAGTCAAAGGGGAAGGAGACATTATGGTACAGTGGAGAGGGGGTTAGCTGTGAAGATGGAGGAGCTGGGTTCAAATCCCACTTTGACACTTATTACTTATATATGCTTAAGTAAGTCACATAACCTTATTTTAAACTTCCCTACCCCCACCTCCCTCAGGATGGGGTTGGATGAGTGTTAGACTAGAGCTTTAACATTCTGAGGTCTCCTCTTCCTCCTCTAGATTAAATGATCTTAGAAGCCATTTAACCCAATACATACTAAAATGGGAATTTTCTCTATAGCATCATCATCATCATCATCACTTACATTTATATAGCACTTTAAGGTATGCAAAGCATTTTGCAAATATTGTTCATTTTAACTTCACAGCAATATTATCATCTTCATTTTACAGATGAAACTTGAGATGGAGGGGGATGGAGAGAGGTTAATTGGCTCATCCAGTGTCACACAGTTAGTAAATATATGAGGCTGGATTTGAACTTGGGTCTTCTGGACTATAAGTCCAGCACTCTATGCACTATGGTACCACCTAGCTGGGTTTCCAACAAGTGTCTTCATTGGAATAATTTCAGTGACCAAAGAACTCACCATTTCCTGAGTCAGTCCATTCTACTTCTGAACAGTTTTAAATGTTATAAAGGTTTTTCTTGATGTTGAACTGGAAGCTACTTCCCTTTAACTTTTACCCTAGAACAAGTCTAAACCCATATGGTAGAGGACAACTTTTTGCATATTTAAAAAAGGACAATCACGTCTTCTATCCACTCTTTTCTTCTCCAATACAATACAAAGTAAATTCCATGAACTGATCACCCATAGTGGGCAAAATGTTGTTAGAAGCAAGGAAAACATAAAGTTTAAATAAAGAGGAAATTCCCTGTACTCATGGAACTGATGGTCTGGGAAGGGAAAATGATGCATGCAAAGTAAGGAAGAAGAAAAAGGATTTGGAGGATCTGGATTTGGAGTCAGAAGATCTGGGTTTGAATTTCAGCTCTGCTGCTTACCAGTGATGCAAGTTCACACAAGGCACTTTACATCTCTGGGCTTTAATGGCCTCATCTTTAAAATAAGGAGGGTAGACAACTCTGTGATTTTAATTCCATAATACCAAATAATACATGATAAGCAAATTAAATGGTCATCATGTTCCTCCTAAGTGGTTTCTTATCTAGGCTGAACTTTACCAGTTGCTTTATCTATCTAGAAGTTGTGTGACTGAGGAAGACTGATGATACTGAAGCTCTTCCTCCAGAGGTGGGGGTCTGAGAGGAGGGAATACAGCATATAAGATTGACCTAGCTGGAATCAATGACTGAAGGGACTGTGCCAGCCTCTGTGGGCATTCTTAGCTCACCTTCTTAGTCAAGTGGATCTAGCACTGCACTTGGAGTCATGGAAATGTGGGTTTGAATCCCACTTTGCTCTGCCACTTACTAGCTATGTAATCCTGGGCAAACACTTAAGTCTTCTAAGCCTCAATTTCTTCATCTGTAAAATGAAGGGAGGAAGAAGACAAACATTAATTTGCATATATAAATATGTAAACTATATGCCAGGCACTGTGCTAAATGCTTTATAGATGTAATAAAAATGATGATGATGATTAATAACAATTAATAGCAAACATTTACATAACCCCAACAAAGTGTTATACTGTGCTAAGTGCTTTACCAATATAATAATAATAATAATAATAATAAAAATAAAATAGCAAGCATTTACATAGCTCCAAAAATATGCCAGGCACTGTGCTAAGTGCTTTGCAAATATAATGATGATGATGATGATGATAAATAATTAATAGCAAGCATTTACGTAGCTCCAACAATGTATTAGTAACGTGCTAAATGCTTTACCAATATAATAATAATAATAACAGCAAGCATTTACAGGATGCTGTTGCTGCCGCTATTACTACTACTACTACTACTACTACTACTAATTTATAGAATGCCTACTAAGTGCCATGCATTCTTCTAAATGCTTTATAAGTATAATAATAATAATAATAATAATAACAGCATTTATATTGCCCTCATTATGCACCAGGCACTGTGTTAAATACTTTACAAATATAATAATACTGATAGCAATCATTTTGATAATGCCTACTATATGCTAGAGACTATATTAACTACTTTACAAATATTTTATTTGATTCTTACAACAACCCTGTGAGGTAGGTGCTATTATTATCCCCATTTTATAGCTGAGGAAACTGAAGCAAACAGAGGTTAAATGCCTGGAGTCATCCAGATATTGTCTGAGTCCAGATTCAAACTTAGGTTTTCCTGACTCCAGACCTAGTGCTCTATTCACTACATCACTTAGCATATAGCCCAAATGGTCTCATTTGTGGTGATAATCCTTGAAGTTCCTACTTTGCTCGATTATTGTGCAGTTCTGATAAGATAATGCATGTAAGATGCTTTTCAAATATTAAAGTATTACATAAATTTCAGTTTGTTATTATCTAGTATCAAATTTGTTCCTTATCTTATTAAATTATTTATAATTTATAACTGATATATTCCAAGTTGCTTGGTATCTGCCTACTTTAGATCACTATATCTGTAAAAGGTAAAATTGTCACAGTGGAAATAGTCATAGAACCTGAATTTGAAAGCTAGACCTGCCCCTGACTACCTGTGAGACTGTGGAGAAGTCACTTAACCTGTCTGGGACACAGTTTCCTCCTCTTTAAACAAAGGGGGTAGACTAGATGACCTTCAAGGATCCTTCCAGCTCCATATGTGGGGACTATAAGTTCTGTGATGGTTTGGACTCTTGAATATGGAGGAGGGCAGCCTCCAACAGCAAGAGTCACTCAGAAAAGTCTGCAGCCCTGGTAGAGAGGCTAAGCTCCTCACCAGCCCATTGTGCTGCTATGGAACGTGCCACCTCAGAGCAAAAAGCTCATGAGGACCAGGGATGCCCCTTGTTGCCTGGCTTGCTGCATCACTACATCCTTTATCATCAATAAGCTATAACTATGGGAAGATAGATGGTGCCACAGAACACCTATGAGCATTGGGCCGGGAATCGGGAAGACTCATCTTCATGAGTTCAAATCTGACCTCAAATACCTACTGAGTTATATGACCCTGGTCAAGTCACTTAACTATTACCAGAGAAGGAAATGGCAAACCACTCCAGTATCTTTGCCAAGAAAACCCCATATGGGGTCATAAAGAGTCAGACAGGGCTGAAACAACTGAACAGGTGAGTTGCTCTCCCTATGAAGCACAGGATCACAGGCTTAGAATTACAGTGCATTGAGTTCAACACCTTAATTTTAAAAACAAGGAAACAGAGAGATTAAGGAACTAGTCTAAAGACATACAGATAGTAAAGAATAGGGCAGAGATTTGAACTCAGGTACTCTATACCTAGCAATTTTTCTACTGTACAAATGAGTCTTGTAATCATAGATTTAGAACTAGAAAGGCCAATCAATCAACACACATTTATTAAGTGTGTACTATGTAGCAGGCACTGTGCTAAACATTTTACATGCTTCATCTCATTTGAAACTCATAAGAACCTTACGTGGTAGGAGTTATTATGATCCCCATTTTACAGTTGGGGAAATTGAGGCAGGAAGCAACATGCAAATAACTAGGTATATATAAGCATGTTAGGTAAGTGGAAGATAATTTCATAGGGAAATTTAGGTGTCAATCCATCAAATCTCCTTATTAATGAAGAAACTGACACATAAGCCCATAATGTTAAAGTAGAGATAAAACTTTTTTTTTCCTTAAAAAATTTTTCTTTTTCTTACCATCCATCTCAGAATCAATACTACGTTTTGGTTCAAAGGCAGGAGGCTGATTAAGGGCCAGGCAATGGGGGTTAAGTGACTTGCCCAGGGTCACACAGCTGGGAAGTATCTGAGGCCACACTGGAACCCAGGACCTTCCATCTCTAGATCTGGCTCTCAGCTCACTGAATCACCCAGTTGTCCTGAGAAAAAATAATTTTCAAAGTAGAACTGTGTTCCATTTGACCACATTGCTCAATTTTCTGTACTCTCTAGCTGATTGCCATTGTTAGTTCTTTAAAATTAAATGATTAAAATTAATTAAACTAAGTGATTTGTCCAAGAAGTAAGTCTCAAATCTAGGATTACCACTCAAAGCCCAAGACGCTAAGGCCAAGTCCAGCACTCTTTCCCCTCTCTAACCTCAGTGAACAAACAGATGGACTTTTGGTCTTCTCATGTCCCAAAGAGCTGACAACAATCGCCCTGTCATACTCACAAGGTTCATCATGAGAAAAATAAAATTCCATGAAGAACTATAAGAATAGGAATGATGGAAATGATGCCCCCAATGGGAGAATCCCACAGAAACCACTTTAGCCTCTGCCGGCTTGCCACCACAGAGCCTCCAGGGAGAGGCAGACAGGGAGAAGAGGGAGCCCACCCACAGGGAACCCAGCCACCGGCTGCCAAGATGTGCATTTAGGAAATGGGGATGCTCATTTCATCAGGGGCTTTTTAAGCAGTCGCCTGGGCACTAGTCCTCCTGAAATTTAGCACCCAATGAGTGGTGCTGTGACTTGGTGCAGAGCTGTCTGGTTCAGGGGCAAGATTCCAATCAGGTGGGCAGGGGCACAACCCCCATCTAAGTCACTCCCATTCATCCCCTGGGCCAATTTCATAGCACGTGAGAATAAGAAGAGGATTGATTTAATCCAGCTGCCTCCTTTTATGCATGAGGGAAAGCTCTGAAAGGCAGTATGACATGGTGGACCAGAAGTCAGGAAGATCTGGGTTGAAATCCTGCCACAGACACTAGCTGTGTGATTCTGGGCAAGCCCCTTAATCTTGTTTGCCTCAGTTTCTTCAATTGCAAAATGGGGATAATAATAGCACCTGCTTCGCAAAGTGATTTTAAAGACTAAATGAGAACACATGTAAAGTGTTTGCAAATCTTAAAGTAGTATATATTATTATTAGCTATTACTGCCAAGGGGCAGCTAGGCAGTGTAATGGACAGGGTGCAAGAGAAGACTTGTTTTCACAAGTTTAAATTTGGTCTTGGACACTTATTGGATGTGTGACCCTGGGCAAGTTACTTAACCTTCTTTGCCTCAGTTTCCTCACTATAAAATGAACTGGAAAAGGAAATAGCAAAACGCTCCAGGGTCTTTGCCCAGAAAACTCCCAAATGGGGTAACAAAGTCAGACACAACTAAAAAACGGCTAAACAACAAAAATGATTGCCCAAGGCCACCCAATAAGTTAGCCATAGGAAGCCAGGTCAAGGGAGGATTTGACGTGGTTCCTTGTGTGGGGCTCTGCCTATGGCTTCACAGTTGCTGACCTGTCCTGGCTTATATCTCCACGGAAAGGCCCATATCCTTCACTGACAGTCAAGCCAAGAGAAAGCTGGAATGACTGACAGAACTGTCCACTTGCACTGAGAAAAGGCTGGCCTTGGTGCTGGTGATGGCCCCTGGAGTGCTGAGATCCTTGGTTTCTATAAACCAATGCCCCCTTTAATCTGCCCTAAAAGAGCAGAGTACCCAGCTGCTCTGAGCTCCCAGCAGGTCAATTCTTTACTCACTCAATCACCACCCTAACCCTGGTCCTCACCCAGGCTATTGCTACAGCCCATAGATCAGTTCCCCAGCTCCCAGGCTCTCCCCTCTCTAATCCATTTCCAGACAGCGTCCACATTGAGATTCCTAAAGTACAGGTTTAGCTGTGTCACTCCTTGGCTCAAGAAGCTCTGGTGGCTTTCAACTACTCCAGGATAAAATGGAAGCTCCTCTGTTTGGCAGCCCTTCCCCTTTTACTCTTCATCCTTGTGACTGCCAAGACCAAAATTGCCTTCCCTGGTCACACGTCCCTTAAATGGGTTGTATCTACCAACGAGAATATAAGCTACTTGAGGGCAGGGACTAGCTCACTTTTGTCTTTGAATCCCTAGAACCTGTCATAGTGCCTGGCACTTAGAAGGTGTTTAATAAATGTTTATTGACTGATCTTCCCACTTACAAATTCATAGTTCTGAAAGAATCCTAAGATGCACAGTTTATGCTATTCCTTTGTCTTTCAGTATATGCAGCCTCGTGTTAGCTATGTTTTCATATATGTTCATATATGAACACACATGTATATATTCTTCCCCAACTAAAAGCGATTATTTAGAGATATTACACATTATTAATAATTGTGCTGAAATAGTTATATATTATTAATCACACTGAAACATGTTCATCTTATGTTGAAATATAATTATATCATTAATGATATTGAAATATTAATGATATCAAAATATACTTATATTTTAATAATTATATCTAAAGACATTATCAATTATATAAAATATTTATATATTAATCACCTATTAAACTAAATATACATATTAATAATAAATAATACGCACAATACAAATATACATGCATATGTTTGAATTAATATATCAATTATAAAATATGTTGATATGATTATATATTAATCATTGACAATACTATCTAAATATTTTTGCATATCATTAATTATATGAAATGTGTCTACATATTGGTAATATAGAAAAATATATTTATACATGATTAATATATTTGTATTATTAATAATGGCAGAATGTGATTCCATGTTATTAATTAAATCAAATTATATCAAAATATAGACATGTTAATTATATATATTTATTGACTATATCAAAATATATTTATATCAGAATATATTTATTTATATCTTATTATTACATCAGACTATAAATATTGTTAATTTTATTAAAATCCATTTATAGGGGCAGCTGGGTAGCTCAGTGGAGTGAGAGTCAGGCCTAGAGACAGGAGGTCCTAGGTTCAGACCCGGCCTCAGCCACTTCCCAGCTGTGTGACCCTGGGCAAGTCACTTGACCCCCATTGCCCACCCTGACCACTCTTCACCTATGAGACAATACACCGAAGTACAAGGGTTAAAATAAAAAAAAAGAAAAAAAAATCCATTTATATTATGGGTTTTATCAAAATATAGTTATGTTATTAATAATCACATCTAAATATAATTATTAATAATTATATAAACTATATTTGTATATACTTATGTAATGTGTGTAATCTAGAATGTAAATTCTTAGAATGGGAATTATTTCATTTTTGTCTTTGTACTTCCTGACTTTGTTACACAGTAGGTAATGAATACATATTTGTTGATTGTTTAGATTCCTCTCAAATTGTCAGTGGACCTCCACAAGGGCAGGCACCATATCTCCTTCGTATGTTTCCCCTGCAGCTCCAAGCATAAGCCCCTACATATAGAGGGTGCCTAGGAAATATTTGTTGCTTGGGACCATATGCTCAAGAAGGGAAAGTAGGAGCCCAGGGGTTAAAGAAAACTTTTTTGCTTTCAGGGACTACAGAGTTGGAAGAGCCTTTGAAGACCAATCTATCCCGGACCCTATTCATTTTACAAGTGAGGGAAATGAGACATAAGGGAGCAGTGACTTGACTTTGGCTCAAGGCAAATTAGAGGACGATCTGAGACCAGAAATCAGGTTTCCTGACTTGAAGATTAGGGTTTTTCCTATCCCCACCCTGTTGCTTTTTACTCTTTACCTTATGCATAATAAATCCCAAAATGTTAGAACTAGAATGGAGTTTAATACATAGAATGTTAAGAGTTAGAAGAGACCTTAGAATAGTGATGGTAAACCTTTTAGAGACTGAGAGCCCAAGTTGCAAACTGTGTGGGTAGCCCCACTCCACATCCCTCTGGCTTTCTAGTAATGAAGTCTGTGTTGGGGCAATGACATGCATGCCCACAGGGAGAGCTCTGAGTGCCCTCTTCTGGCACATGTGCCATAGGGTTCACCAACATGGCCTTAGAACATAGACTTTTAGAGATGGAGGGAACCATAGAGCTGGGAATCTTTAAAATATGAATATTAGAAGTGGAGATAACCTTCATAGAACAAAGGCTATTAGAACTGGGAAAGACTTCAGAATAGAATTAGCATTGGGAGAGACTTTGGAATACATAATTTCAGAGCTGGGGAGGGTCTTAGAGTACAGAATGTTAGAGTTGGGAGTGTTCTCAGAATACAGAATGTTAGAACTAGGAGAGAATTTAGAGCATAGAATGTTAGAGCTGAGAGAGACCTTAGAACACACAATGTCAGAGCTGGGAGAGACATTAACATGGGAAATGTTAGACCTGGGAGAGAACTTAGAGATATAAAGAATTTAGAAAGTAAAATTTTGGAGTTGAAGGCAACTTTTGAACATAAAATGTCAAAATCAAAAGAGACTTTATAACCTAGCTAGACCAGCCCCTCTCATTTTATAAGGGGATACTGAAGCAACTTGTCCAAGGTTACAAAGTTGGAATCTTTAACTTTTTGTATCCCTCACCACCTCCTTTGGGGATCTCTGGGTTTGCAGATCTGGAAGGAAACCAGACTTAAGGGGTGGAGGAAGTTGCTCAGGCCCAGGAGTGCCAAGAATTTGGGCTTTCCCAAAGAAGAACTGAGCCCCAAGAGCTGGCAAAGGGATATATTACAGTCAGTGTTTGGCTTTGGCTGAATCTTCAACCCAATCACTCACTGCCTGTAAGAGTGCTTTACTTCCTTTCTCTTCAAATGAAAAAAAAAACCAAAAAACTGACAGAATGCCAAGAGTCACAGAGAAAGAAGGGACCTCAGAAGTCATTTTGCTCAATTTGTACCTGGACAGAAATCTCCTTCAGAACATTTCTGGCAGTCCTCTGCTTGAAGGCCATTTGAGAACCTCACTATCTATTGAAGCAGCCTGTCAGAGCTCTTAGTGATCCTTGCTTCCCTTTCTAAATACTCCCAAGCCATCCCTTTAATGATACATGCTAGATTTTTGCCAGGAATCAGTTAAATGGCCTGACCTATACTTGAGAGATATGAACCTCAGCATTTTTGAAAGCCAGTACAACATTAATACAACTCCAATACTATTGTACTTCTCCCATTTTTCATCATATTCAAAGACCATCAAAAGTAGTCATCACATTCATTCATTCATCAAGGTCAGCCATCACAATTAATTCAGCTTACATTAGTCTAAAGGGCCCCTTCTTTGAGATATGAGAGTCACTTTAGTTAGGGGCAAGTCAGAGACAGAGCTTTCCCCTGTATTTTGGCCAATACTTTTTTTTTTTTTGAGTCAGTTATGGTACAAAGAAAAGAACAATGGATTTAGGTCTATTTTCAAATCCCAGCTCCACCATTCATTATCTAGATGGTTTTGGTAAGCCACTTAACTTTCCTGAACTTCAGTTTTCCCATCTATAAAGACAATAAAAACTGTACTATCTACCTAGTAAATATTAATTTAGTTTTTGGTACTCTAAGTGTGATATTTTTGTGCAATGAACAACCAGAAGATATAAGGAAGTTGTCGGTAAAAGGAAGGATGACTAACAAATTTTCCTCAGAGGCAAACAAAGGACTTAATTTCACTGGACATTCAAAGATAATAAGAAATGCCATTTCATGGAATATTTGGTCATTTTGCCTTGCAGGGCTTACAACAATTGTAAACAAATAGATTTCCATAAAAATAACTATCATATGTGCTGATATCTCTACCAGAGGATGAAAAAATAGAGAAATTTTATGAAAAACTCAACAAATGTCTCCAAACCAAGTAAAATTATGTTGACTTTTTCTTTGAAGTTTGACACAGGGAAGGATGGTAGAAAATGATTGAAAACATAATTCTTGTGCACATCCTTTGACCTAGCAATACCACTAGTAGTTCTGTATCCCAAAAAGATTAAAGAAAAGTGAAAAGGTCCTATATGTACAAAAGTATTTAGAGCAGCTCTTTTTGTGGTGGCAAAGAATTGGGGAATGGCTAAACAAGTTGTAGTGTATGATTGTGATGGAATACTATTGGGCTATAAGAAATGATGAATAGGATGCTTTCGGAAAAACCTGGGAAGGCTTTATGAACTGATGCAAAGTGAAGTAAGCAGAGACAGGAGATCATTACACACAATAACAGCAATATTGTAAGAATGTCCTACTGTGAATGACTCAGCTACTCTAATCAAGACAATGATCCAAGATAATTTCAAAGGACTTCTGTTGAAAAATGCTATTCATCTCCAGAGAAAGAACTGATGGAGTATGAATAAAGATCAAAGTCTACTCTTTTTTTTTTTTTTTTTTACTTTTTTTCCTTTGGCTAAAAGCTTTTTTTTTCTTTTGGTCTGTGTTCTCTTTTATAATATAGTCAATATTGAAATGTTTTGCCTGACTACACATGCATTAATCTAAATCAAAGGGGCTGGGGAAGGAGGGAATTTAGAACTAAAAAACTATTAAAAGTTGTTTTTACATGTAAAAATAAAAATATTATAGAAACAGCATAATTTGGGGAAAAATAAAAGATGCCCAAGCTGTCTCACAAATAATATCACAAATACTAACTAGCTAGGAGTGAAAATCAAAACCCACCCCAAATTAGAAGAAAAATTACACGGATACATATAGTTATCACAGTTTTAGCTGTATTTATTTAAACAAGATATTGAAGACAGTGAGGTAGATTAGTATATAGAGATCTAGGCCTAGAGACTAGAGGGTCCTGGGTTCAAATCTGCCCTTAGATACTTCCTAGCTATGTGATTCTGCTTTTAGCTTCAATTGTCTAGCCCTTACCACTCTTCTGCCTTGGAACTGATATTTAGTATCGATTCTAAAACCAAAAGTAAGGGTTAAAAATTAATAAACAAGTTGTTGGCTGTGAAAAAAGGAGAAATGGGTAAAAGTAAAGGGATTGACTCTGATGATCACCATTTTTTAGAGAATATAAAGCTGTCACAACAACAAGGCCAATTAAGACCAGGAGCTGCTTCAGTCAGTCAGCACATACTTAATTTTTCTTGTCAAGCAAAGATTTGGCCTCTGAGGGAGAATGTAATCTCACTTACAAAGTGTGATAGAGAAAGATGGTTCAAGGTTATGACGACAGAAATGTCTCACAAAATAGAAAGAAGCAGGATAAGAAAAATGAGATGAAAGAAAGTTTGGCATGAGGCTCCAAAAAGTCAAAACATCCCAAGAGCATTTCTAAGTGAAACTAAAAGGACAACCAATAAATCCAAAGTGGAACACATTTGGCAGTGTTTCTATAGCTATTTTTAATCTTTGATGACAACAGAAGCGCCATATTTGGACTCTAATACCTCAGTGCTCAATGCTATTGGAAGAAGTGGAAATGCCACTTAAAAAGATGAGGAGGGAAGAAAAGTTAGACCTAACCAGTAATTCCAAGGCTAAATCTGTCTGGAGGCAATACATTTTAAAGGCACTCAGGGATCAATTTTCAAGATATCTATAAAGGAAGATAAAAGCAAAAGGAAAAGATCACAAACTATTTACACTCTATGTAATAGACTCCCTTAAAGTCCTAAAGTTCTAGTATTAAAACCAAAAAATGACTTTAAGACTTTGGAGACACCCCATATTTGTTATGATCATATGATTTCTTGAAAGAAGTAATCACAGAGAAGACTTAACAAACTTCTTGATTCTGATGATCCTTATCACACCTCCTACTGTGTGACCCTGGGCAAGTAACTTAACCCCATTGCCTAGCCTTTACAGTTCTCCTTCCTTGGAATCAATACACTATATTGATTCTAAGACACAAAGAGTTTTAAAAAATTAAAAAATAAATAGGCCTTCTATAGAAATAGAAGACAGATTTCTTATATGGACTGAGATTCTTTAGTTCCTCTAATTTGTAGGTGTCAATGTGCCAACTGCACCAAACTCTCTAACGCTCTAGGATCTTCTCAGTTAGATTCATAGCACCTCAAAAAAAAAAAAAAAAAGAGATGATTACCCTTGCAATTCACAGAAGGAAAACCAATTGATAAAGGATATTACTCAAATTACAACAGGCTGCTGGATGGGCAGGGAGTATCTATCAGTACCTACATTTTGAACAAGTAAAGCAGAAAGACAATGATCTGGGCCCAAAATGGGAATTGGAAGAGAATGAGTTAGACTATATTTGAGAGAATGCACAGTAATTCTGATACTTAGTCTTTCCCCACTATTAATCTAATAACAATGTATATCTTTTCAAAAACAGTATTCTAATATGATGCTAAATGATTGCTAATCATAAAATACCACCATCTCCAAAGCATCACAATCGTGGATAACCCAAAAGGGCAATGGAAAGATACGTGGTGTTTCTGAGTAGCACAGTGGGGTGTTATCAGTGATGACTTGTGTGCAAATTAGATGTAAGGCATCATCAAGGTTTTGTACCTGGAAAAGGAGGGCTACGTAAAATAATAGTGATGAATGACATGGATAATCTAATGAACTGGTTAATTACTTATTCAAAGAGCCCAAAGATGGCCTCCAATGCTTTGGATAGATCCTTTATGGATTTTTTTTTTTGAAGGAGATGGACAAGATAAAAGAGGAAGAATGGTCTTTGTACCCATGTAGGGAATACCCACACTGATGAGACAATGAGTCCATGGAGAGTAGTAAATAGAATACTGGACTTAGAGTTAGTAAGACTTTGTGTAGTGCTGGCTGTCTCCAAGCTTCTTTGGGCCTCAGTTTCCTCTTCTGTAAAATAAGTGGGTTGCTATTCTCTTCTGGCTCTAAGCCGATGATCCTATAATGTTCTCTAGCTCATAAGTTTTATGCCTCATTGTTAATGAAAAGATCAAGAAGATAAAGTATGGTGGAGGACATTCTGGGATCGATGGCCTTAGAGGAACGGCACAGCTCTTTCAAAGACTATAAACTTCTCTCTGAAGCAAAAGGCCCATTAAAAAAAACCACCAATATTCTACCACTGGGCAGCAAGGTAGCATAGTGGATAGAGCACTGGGCTTGGAAACAAGAAGACTCATCTTCATGAGTTCAACTCCAGTCTCAGACACTTACTAGTTGTGTGACCCTGAGCAAGTGACTTCACCCTGTTTGCCTCAGTTTGCTTATGTATAAAATGAGCCAGAGAAGGAAATGGCAAACCCTTCTAGTATCTTTGCTAAGAAAATCCCAAATGGGATCACAAAGTGTCAGACACGACTGAAATGACAGAAAAACAATACTCTACCTGTGACGGAGTATACTCGCAAGCTTGTAAAATCTGACAATCACTTAAGTGCCTACTGTGTGCTAATGAGCACTGTATGGAATACTATAGTTTCTGAAGAAATTTAGTTGAGTAGTTTCACCCAAGGATAGTGCAGAGATTCATGGTAGGCCTGAGCAGAAAACAGAGCCATTGTTCAGGAGAAATGGGTGTGGAGTATGTCATCACAGATACAAATGACTAGAAAAAAGATGGTCCAGTCATGTGTTAGCTTCTCTTCACCTATTACACTCTTTTGTTGTCCACACAATGTCAACTGATCCAGGAAGGACCCCCAAAAGGTGGGTGGAACCCCTCTGGGCGATTTATAGGAAGACTCAGACAGAGGACTGGCAGATAGAGGAGGGGTTACTGTACGTATCACTGGAGAGAATATCCACATTGATAAGATTTCATATTCATTGACATCTAGAATGTTCTTCAAATGTTTCATTATGGCTTGGAGGTAACACTGACTCTTGAAAGGCTCTGCCTTTGGATTATAAGGTCTGGAATTTCCTATCAATCTGGAAAGACTCTGAGTGCCTTTGGCCTGAGCCAAACTATGTGCCTGTCATCAAAGGGCTAGCCTAATAAGATGAAGAAAGGGTCACAACCCAGAGACTGGCCACTGAGTAATGTTTGTTTTCTAGCCAGACAACTCATAAAGGACTATTTAGTAAAGTGTAGATGGGCTGGAATCTTCTTTGGCAATAAGAACTCCCCACTGATAAAATTATAGATACTCCCCCGAAATATTGTTATTAATGATCAATAGAATTGTATATCAATTTATATTAATATACCATATATTACATTAATGTATATTAATAAAATCAATAATTTTATATTAATGATAAATATAATTATTTTTCTTAGTCCAGACTGGCCCTATTGAGCTAACTCCTGTCTGTGAGTGAGGATATAATACTACCATATTTCCCTACTGCAAGTAAGGAAGATCATAGGATCATAGATTTTGAGATAGAAAAAAAGAGCCTCAGAGGTCACCTAGTTCAACTTGCTCATTTTACAAGTGAGGAAACTGAGGCCCAGAGATGTTAAGTCACTTGCCTGAGGTAACACAGTAAATGGCAGAAGTGTGTTAACTTGGGAAAAACACAGAACTACTAAAGTAGTCAGAAAAACCAAGTCTTTAATCAGGAAAGAGATAGTCTTCAATATATGGCCTAAAATTTTTTTTTTCCTATTCCTGTTAGGTTTAGTTTTTCATGGCATTTGGAGATCCCAAATTTGCCCTCATCCCATGAGAATTCACTCTGAGGGAGGTCTGAGATTCACCAGTTTCAGACTGAACAATAGACCCTAAGTTAGACTTAAATCAAATGTTAAGTACCCTTTTGTCTTAGTAGCTTCTGTGATAGCAGATCATTGGAACTATCTCCTTCATGATCAAAGACTTGGTTTTTCTGACTCCTTTAGCAGTTCTGTGTTCTTCCCAAGTTAACACTACTAAAAAAGAACATCCACTCCTTATCCTGGTATTCAAGACTCTCCATAACTGGGACCCAAAGAATCTTTCTTTAATCTTTATCTCTTGCTCCCCACACTGAACTCATTCTGCCCTTTCTCCTATCTGTTTTTGTGCATGCTGAGGTCTTAAAAGTATAGTGGAATGGAATGAGGCAATGGATTTAGAGCCAGAAATCTTGAGTTCAAATCCCATTTGTAATATTTACTACATGAAACCAGATGAGTTACGTTCTCTTCCCTGGGCCTCATCTTTTTCCCTCTTGAAAATGAAGTAGTTGAACTAGATATTCTCAAAGTTTTTTTCCCCACTCTCAGATCCTAGTACAGCTGTCCTCACCCTGAAGTCCCATCCCTGAAGGACCATCTCAGATGTTATGAAGCCTTCCCCTGACCAAAGACTCTACCCTATTGAGTCAGAGTCAAATCTCTCTTTCCTCAGATTTTTCATAACATTTTATCAGGATCTCTCCTTCCCATTGTTCTCCCTCTCCCTTTATCGTGGCCATTCCTGCACATATCTTTTCCCACCATGAGATAGTGAGCTCTCTGATGAAAGGACTAATGTTATATCTGTCCTTGTAACACAACATAGGACCTTGCAAATAGTAAATTATAAATGTTTGTTGAATTGAAATGAATGACTAAGCCCCCAGTTTGCCTTCCCCCAACCCCTGGGGGCCTTTATCATAGTCCTGGCAAAATGTGGCTAAGAGAGATTAGGAATATTGTAAGAAAACAGTTCATCCTCTTATGGCAAGCAGTAACCTGGTAAGGAATCTTACTTACAGGTTATGTAGAGACATGCTCTGAAATTCCCTTCATCCATGTCCCTCTACCCCACCCCTTAATTCTTTTGCACTTTCTCTCCTCCTCTCTCTTACACACTTACACACACACACACACACACACACACACACACAACCTTGCAGCTGCTCCACATCTTCTTCCTGCCTGCATTGCAAGGCAGATGGAAAAGAGTGTAGCCAAGTTCCAGCTGCCTTGAATATGAATTGCCCAGTTCAGACACAAGATGCCTTTAACCCATGTGGTCTGGCAAAACTCCTCAGTACATCTCCAATTCACACAAGGCATCATATAGAAGGATAGAATCTCAAGAGTTCCACTGAATAGAGAGTTCTCATGTTTAGAAGTTTAGAATGTGCTTTTCTCACAATGACCCAGTGAGGTCAGTAAAAAAAAAAAACACAAAAAAACAACCACTATTGTCCAAGATGGAATGGCTGAAACTTGAAAAGGTTAAGTGATTTGCCCATGGTCATACAGTGTTGGTGCTAGGTTTTGAACTCAGGTCTTCTGACCTCAAGTGAGTGTGGAAGGGACCTCAGCAATATAATCAGTGCCCAAAACATGAGCTAACTCTTCTATGTCTCTGATAAGCAGCCATCCAGATTCTGCTTGACATCTCTTGGGACAGGGGCTCACTATCTCACAACAAAGCCCCTCCGGATCATTTCTGCCCACAAGTCCTAGTTCTGCCCATCGTGACCAAGCAGAACAAATCTATTCCGTCTTTCACACAGCAGCCTTTAAATAATGAAAGCCAGTTTTCTTGCCCCCTCAATCCTTTCTTCTCAACCAACCAGCTTCTATTAAGTATCCAACATGTGGCAGAAAATGCTGTGCTTTGGGGATACAAAGTAAAAAAAAAAAAAAAATTTAAAGTCTGCCCTCAAGAACTTTACCTTCTATGGTGAGAAACAACATGTACACAGAAAAGTAATTCATATGCATGTATGTATATGTTATACACACACAAAAATTACATTGGTCCTGGAGTCAGAGGACCTTGGTTTAATTCCTACCCCTGGAGTTTACTACCTATGTGGACAAGTCACTTAACTTCCTGGTCCTTGGGTTCCTAAGCTGTAAAATGAGGGGGTTGGGTAAATGGTCTTAAAGATTCCTCCCAGCTCTATGATCCTAATTTCTAGGCATACAAAGTTTGTACAAAGCAATTCTTTCAATGGGTCTTCACCTGGTGATGATCTCAAGATCCTCCACTAGCCTCATCATCTTGCAGCTGACCAACAGCATTCCTAAAATGCTAAATAGTACTCCATATGGGTTCTAACCCACCTGGGTCCCACCATTATCTCCCTTACTAGGATATAGCTGCTTAGCAAGGACCAACATCATCCCACTTTCTACTCTGCTCTTTCCTTCCTCTACTCAGCCCTCAAAAGGTCACTCTTTCTCATTTATCTCAAAGTCTCTTTGCTCCTCGTATATTAAGTCTTTGCTTTTGTTTCCATTACTAGACCCAACTTTCCTATTACATCCAGTCCTCCAACCCAGAGTGCTTTAGACTATAACCTAAACTTCTGCAGCCCAGCACTCACCCAGTTCAATTTGTTTTATTAACTTTGGCTAATGGCACTTAAATTCTTAAAACTCCCCCAGTTTCCATTGGGCCCTAATTACACTTTTAACCCTTTCCTGTCCAAGTCCTGAGGATACAGCTGGAATGTCGGAAAGAGCTCTGGAATCAGAAGACTTGTGTCTGAACACCAGCTTCCATACTTACTAGCTGAAGCTTTGGGCAAATTATATAACTTTTCTGAGCCTCAGCGTCCTTATTGATATTGTGTAGCAATTGCATAGTAAGCTATAACTAAACTATCTAAGCACCTAAACACCTAGAAATGCTTGCTGTTATTAATGATCCTAAAATTCTTCATTTTTCTTCAAGTCCAGTAACTTGGAACTAGAATCAGGTATCTTGCCTTCAAAATAACCAATTCGTGAATTAGTAAGTGTAACCTCGGGTCAATCATATCACCACTGTGAATCTCAGTTTCTCCATCAGGCAAATTGGGAGTTACACTTATACTCCCTACTTCTTTGGGCCCTTTGGCGAAAAGTGCTTTGCAAACCGTGAAAAAGCTATGGAAAGAAAAGCTGTTCTTATCTTAGCCCTGTCCTGGCTTCTTCCTCTTTTCCTAGGTTGCTCTGCTGCCCAGTTTCCCTCCTATCCCGCCCCATCGCCTCCAATTCCACCCTGTCCTCTTCTATCATGCCCCATATCCTCCAATCCAGCCCGGTCGCTCCCAGTATCACCCCCTTCCTAATCGGCCCCCTCCGCCCCTGGGCCAGGTGGCCAGGTGTGGAAGGTGTCCGGAGTTCCCCTCCCAGAAGAGCCCCAATCCCAGCCCTCAATCCCCCCCGCACCCACCTTCTCCCCCTCGCTCCGGAGACTCCCCTTCCCAGGCGCTGGAGCACAGTAATGGGAAGTGGGAGGGGGAGGAGTGGGGGAGCTAAGCCCAGTTGGGGGCGGGAGGTGGGAGGGGGAGAGGTGGCTCAATATCAGGCGCAGTCTTCCTGGGATTTGTAGTTCCTATCTCTTCCTCAGACGCAATTCAGCCACAGCTTTAGAACTTCAACTCCCAGGAGGTCTTGCGGCGGTATCTCTCCACCCAACCCCACGCTGGCCGGCTGCGTTAAAGGGGACCAAACCTGGGAAGGGTCTTTCGGCCACGTCGCCCCTTCCCCCTTCCCCCACCCGGCTCGGCCGCAGCTCCACCCCTTTCCTGCGGCGTCCGCCCTCCCTCCAGCAGCATCTCCTCCTCTCTCCCTCCCTCCCCTCTGCACATCTCCCCGCTTCTGCAGTCAATGCTGCCTGCTGCAGAAGTCTCTGGTACTGTGTGCGGTGCATAAATCCAGCGGCGGCAGCACTGAACTCAGCTGTCTCCCAGCCAGACGGTGCGTATGCACTGCAGTGCATTCCCGGCATTGCACCCATCGACCTCTGGCCATCCGCACCCCCTGCATCCTCCTTCATCCCCTTCCCAAGGCTGCGCACACAAGAATAATGCTGCAGACGTCTACTCCCTCTCCAGATTTTAAGAGGTAAGCTGCGGAGGGAGGGGGGAAATGGAAGAATTTATAGCTGGAAGGGACCATAGACAACCAGCCCTCTCATTTTACAGATGAAGAAACTGAGGCCACGGAGGCAAAGGGATTTGCCCAAAGGCACTCAGGTAAGAGGGAATAATGCCGGCATTTAAACTGACGTCCTCTTATTCTAAATTTCCTTTGCATCCTTTAGCAGGGTGAATGGGGGAGGCGCCTGTTTGAGGCTGAGAGTCTGAAAAGGAGAGAACCTGTGGGGGCGGATGGAAAGGTGTGTTTGAAGGATGTGGAGGTCATAGGATTAGCGACCCAACCCCTTCATTTTTCCGAGGAGGGAGGAGGGATACCCTACAGCTCCCCACTTTTGAATCCTTTTCTTAGCAGGTGTAATTGTCAGGATCCGGGCTGTGGGTCCCTGGGAAAAGAAATGCGCAGAAAAAGGAGGGGTGCGTGCGGGTTTGCATCCGTGTAGGGGTATATGTATTCGTGTAGGTAGGAATAACAGCAACATATAACTCTTCTAGATCAAGGGGAGGAGGTTAGGACTTGTCTCCTGTGCTGATGCAATGATGACCAGGGCTGGGGCTCTTGGGCCCCCGATGAACAATAGGGCTATCTCTTATTTCAAAAGGGCTCTCAGGTTTGCCAGTCATTTTTCTCAGAGCAGCCAATCCCCATTTTAAAAATGAGGAACCTGAGGCCCTTCCAGAATGAGTGACTTGTCCAAGGTCATGCATCTGGTAAGAGTCAGAACAAGGTCTCCCCACTCCAAGATCAGGGTTTATTCTCGTAGGCTAGGCTGAGTAGATGACCCAGGAAAAGAGGCAATATGAAAATTGTTCTTGTTTTTAAAATGCATAACAAAACAGAACCACCTTCAAACCTTGATGCAGGATGATGCAGGGCAATTTTCCAAGGGCCTGCATCTGATGCAGTCTGCAGGGTTTGGGGTTTAACCAACCCTGAATCAAGTTGAAAGCGTCATTCCTCCTCCCCCTCCTTTTCCCTCCCTCCTCCCCCCATTTTTTTTTTTTTTTTTTTTTTTTTTTTTGCCTTTGGTAAGATTTCCCACAATTCTTACCTGGCTCCTCCTACATACAGCATTTTAGATCTCTGAGGTACCTTAGCAGTCGCAGTCCAAAACCCTCATTTTACAGATGAGAAAACTGA
Source organism: Gracilinanus agilis (assembly GCF_016433145.1). NCBI lineage: Eukaryota > Metazoa > Chordata > Mammalia > Didelphimorphia > Didelphidae > Gracilinanus > Gracilinanus agilis. The sequence continues at coordinate 101,378,831 of NC_058132.1, forward strand.
GACCCAGGGAGGTAAGTTTGCCTGCACCTTAGGCAAATGGGGCTAGACCCTAAAGTATCACACAGCTAGTTAGTAAAATCAGGATTCTTGACTCATTTAGAGTAATCCTTTTTCAACTCAGGTTGGCTGAAATTTCAATAAATTTCAAAGCATTTGTTGGGGTGAGGAGAGGTGTTGGAGGGGGGAGGAAAGTCTTTGTTGAACTAGATAATAACCTTGACAAAGCCACAACTAACAAGATGTTGAATTGTGTTGTCTCTATGGACTCTTCCAGGTATAATATTCTAGGCTTCTGACTGATGTACCCAAAAGGAGTATGGGCCAGAGGTCTGGAGACTGAAGGAATCTCAGAGGTCATCTAATCCAATGTCTTCATTTTACAGGTAAGGAAACGGGTGAAATCACTTGTTCAAGGTCACACAGATATGAAGTAGCTGACCTGGGAGCTGAATCAGGTGCTCTTCTAATTCCACATTATTTTTCTGTTTTCAGTCTTGATCTTATTTATGTGTGTACATGTTGTAGCCCCCTTTGGGACCTCAGTTTCCTTCTCTGGAAAAAAAAAAAAGAAAAGTTTGGACAGGATGCTCTCCAAGGTCCCTTACAGTTTTGTCATTCTGTGACCCTGGAATTCTTGATCTTTGTGTCATGGACCCTTTGGCACACAGCTTGGTGAAGCTTAGGAGACCCCTTCTCAGAATCATGCTTTGAAATCCACAAAAAGTAAATACATCAAATTGCCAAGAAAACCAATTATATTGAAATATAGTTTTCAAATTTTTTTTGAAAGATTCAGGTTGAATCCCTGCTTTAATGAAATGTGGGGGCAAAATGGATAGAATTTTTGGATGGAATGAATAGAAATGCTGGGCCTGCAGTGAGGAAGACCTGAGTTCAACTCTGGCCTCAGATTGCCTATATTGATTTTGGGCAAATTGCTTAGCCTTTGTTTGCCTCAGTTTCCTCCTCTGTAAAATGGGGATAATAATAATATTCACAGGATTGTTGAGAGAATCAAATGAAATAATTGTGAAGGGCTTGGCACACTGCCTGGCACATAGTAAGACATACAAATGTTAGCTATGATATAGGGTGCTCCCCACCAAAGTAAACCACATTCTTGGCTGTCGTAGACAATAAGGAATAGACTTATTCACTTTGAACCAGGGGATAGAATCAAGAACAAAAGGTGAAAGTTAAAAAGAAGTCAGTTTGGGTTTGATATCAGGAAAAACTTGCTAACTGTCGTTCAGTTGTTTTTCAGTTATATCTGATTCTTTGTGACTCCATCTGGGAGTTTTCTTGGTAAAGATACTGGAGTGGTTTGCCATTTCTTCTCCAGCTCATTTTCCAGATGAGGAAACCGAGGCAAACAGTTAAGTGACTTGCCTAGGATCACATAGCTAGTAAGTATCTGAGGCTGGGTTTGAACTAAGGCCTTCCTACCTCCAGGCCCAGCACTTTATCCACTGTGTCATTTAGCTGCCCCTTCCTAACAAAAGGGGAATGGGCTGATTTTAGAGGTGATAGGGTCATTATAGTTAAATATATGAGGTAATCTGAGGAGGGAGAGAGCACTAACAATTGGGGGAATCAGGAAAACCCTCAAGTAAGAGATGGCAGCTGAGCTTGACCTTGAAGAAAGCTAAGGATTCTAAGAGATGAAGGGGAAGAAGATGCAACCTAAAAAGAGGGAACAGCCCATTGTGAAGGTGAAGAGGGGAGGTGGGAGATAATATGGAATAGTAATAGTAACTGATAAATATATATATACACATATATAAATGAATGTATATATCTTATAGAATACATGAAAGGTACTTTGTAAACAGTATGTATACATCTATTTCTACTTGTCTGTCTGTCTGTCTGTCTGTCTGTCTGTCTGTCTGTCCATCTACACAGCTAGTTGGCTAAGTGGAGAGAGTGTCTGACCTGGAGTTAGGAAGACTCCTTTTCCTGAGTTCAAATCTACCTCAGACACTTCCTAGCTGTGTGACTCTGGGAAAGTCACTTCACCCTGTTTGCCTCAGTTTCTTCATCTGTAAAATGAGCTGCAAAATGGCAAACCATTCCAGGGTCATTGCCAAGAAAACCCCAAATGGGGTTCATGATCAAATTGAGGTCTAGTGAGTTTTTGTGAATTCCCCCAAACCATACGGATATGAAGTATTGGTGCTGGGATTTGAACCCAGGCTCTAAATGCAACACTCCTTCCCCTGTTAGGAATACTAAATAGGCCCTTCTGGCTGGAATGTAAAATATAGAAATAGTAGTAATATGAAAAAAGTCTGGAAACACATATAGAAACAAGGTTATGGGAAGCTATAAAGACCAAGAAGAGGAGTTTATATTTTATGGTAAGGAGCCATTGCAGGTTTTTGAGCAAAGAGGTGAGAGTTAGATTTGTGTCTTAGGAATATTAATTTGGCAACAATACAGAATTGGATTGAGGGCAAGGATTAAGCTAGGCATGCTCAGAGATGGGACAGGGGGGCACAAGATTCACCACTATGAGCTGGCTGAACTTGCCAAGGCTGCCTTCACAGGAAAGTGAGGCAAGAGCCTGGAGAGATAGGTTAGGAAAATGGGGAGAGGGAGACGGATTGGAGGTCACTGTGAGGATAAAGAATATATTTAGAGGGGTAGCTAGGTAATTCAGTAGATTGACTAGCTGTGACCCAGAGCAAGTCACTTAACCTCCCACCCCCACCCCTTCTATTTTACATGGTATTGATTCTAAGACCAAATGTAGAGATTTAAAAAAAAATTAAAATATATATATATATTTGGGAGGAATGAGACAGAAGGAAAGGTGAGAATGGGAGGTTATAAGAGAGTATTTCAGAGTACTAACCTAGGTCTTAGACAATCTTTAAGGATCCTTCTAGCTTTGCATCCTAAGACATTGTCCTGACCTTTCTTAGAGGAAAAGATGCCTAGCATTATCTAAAAATCCCTGGAATGGTTTGACTGTAGCTATATTCCTTAAACGAGATCTCTTTGAAAGGCCCCCCCAAAATAAAATAAAATAAAAAATAAAAACCAAAAATTTCCCTTCCTTAAAGAGCTCACTCAAATTTGACGAAACTAGATTTTCATGGTGAGGGCTGGGGAGGGGAGAGTCGTGCTGCCCGCATTGAAGCAGTATGGTAGAGATGTAATACGGCATTGAAAATGTTTCTAAAATGTCTGAGTCATAGTACTGCAGAGCTGAAGGGGCCTTTGAGGCCATCCAGGCTAGCTCATACCTCTGCAGAGATTCCTCTTACGACATCCCTGACAAATAGCCATCCAGTTTCTGCTTGAAGAAAGCCAGTGATCAGAGATGCAGAACTGAAGGGGATCTCACAGGCCATCTAGACTGACCCTCTCATTTTCAAATGAGGAAACTGAGGCCCAGTGGGTTTAAGTTCCTTCCTCAAGGTCACACAAGATTGGAACTCCTCTCCCTCCAAATAGCTGTGCTTTCTACTTTATCATGTTGGCTTTTACTAGAAAAAAAATAACAGAAGTCAAATCCAGCCTCAGACACCGACCAGCTGTGTGACCTTGGGCAGATCACATAACTTCTGTTTTGCCTCAGTTTTCTCTTAAGTTAAATGGGGATAGTACTAGCACCTACATCTCAGGGTTGACGTGAGGATCAAATGAGATAAATAATTGTAAAATGCTTTGCCAACCTGAAAGTATTATATAAATTGTCATTGTTGTTGTTCAGTTGTTTTTCACTTGTGTGTCTGACTCCTTAAGACTCCATTTGGGTTTCCTTGGCAAAGATGCTGGAGTGGTTTGCCATTTCCTTCCTTAACTCATTTTACAGATGGGAAAACTGAGGCAAACAGGCTCAAGTGATTCTAGGATCACACAATTAGTAACTGTCTGAAGTCAGATTTGAACTCAGGAAAATGAATCTTCCTGATTCTAGGTCTGGTACTCTTATCCACGATTATAATAATATGATTGTAATAGAAATAGTAATTATTTTAACACTATTACATAAATTGTAATAACCTTAGAATTATTACATAAATTAGAATATCATTATACCCATTATTATTATGCTATAGCTAATAGTATCATATGAATTATAATTACTATATTGTTATATAAATAACTAGTATATCTATAAATTATTACCAAATTATGCAAATTATGTGACTCATAATAGTACATTATCCGTATTGTAATGTAGTGTAAACAATTATTATAAATATTATATGAATCATAATTAAGCATTATATAAATTATAATTATTATAATAATATTATATACATCATGTTTTACAAATTGTATTCATTCAAATATCATTACATATATTATCATTATTCTAATATAGTATAAATAGTTATTATAATAATATTCTTTGCTGTATAATTACTGTAGCATTATAACATAAATCATAACTGTTATAGTATTCTATAAATTATTATTATATTATACAAATATATTAATTAGAATATCATTACATTAATTATCATTATAATAGTAGAAAACATATAGTTATCATAACTGTTATAGGAATTAGAATTGTTAGAATAATATTATATAAATTATAATTATATTATTATTCCGTAAATCCTAATTTTGCCCCTTTGCCACTTCCATCCCTTGTCCCTTGTTCTCCCTGTTGGAGCCAAATACCAAAAGTCTAATCTTCTTTCAAAAGTCAGCCCTTCCAGTCTTTGAAAACAACTAGCACATGAATCTCCTTGGGTGAGACTTAATATCCCCAGTTCCTTCAACCAGTCTTCCATTTGGTATGAAACTGGGGTTCTTTAACCGTCTTGGTTGCCTTCCTCTCCAGCTTATCAGCGTATCACCCAGAATGAAGCCTCACACTCGTGGTGAGACCAAGACAGGCCATTGCTTAGATATTATGCTTTTCTGAATAGAACCCAAGACTGAATTAACTAAAAGAGAGGTATTCTGGCTCTTTTGAATCTTCTTCTTTTTTTTCCCACTAGTCCACTGGCCATCACTGAGTGGTTCTTTGGTGACTAATGATTTTTCTGGGTCTGAGGGTCCTAATTCTGGACACTTGTCCTGGGAAAGACTTTAGATATCCTCTACCCAGCCCTTCCATATTACAGATGAGAAGGCTGAGGCCCAGAAAGTGACTTTCCCAAGGTCTCAGAGCTGAGTCCTCTAAATTTTAATCCAGTGATCTTTTCCTCCATTACCAAGGTAGGTTTGAGATTCCCTGAATAGAAGCTGCTTTTGGAGATTAATTCTGTGATATCTGTTTATTTATTTGTCATTCTTATCCCCTTGGGATCATGGGGAGTTGGGGTGGGCTGCCCCCTTCTTGTAAGTTTGAGTGTTGAGAGAAGGTAGATCCTCACCAGAAGACAGAAAGGCCTAGAATTCAACTTTTCTATCCCCAACAGACCTTAGAGACCATTTAGTTCAACCTCTACCCCCCCCCTCATTTTACAGATAAGAAAATAGGGTAAAAGGGACTTAACCAAAGCCTCCCAGGTAATTTACTTGAACCCAGAACCTAGTCACTCTTTCCCCTATACCAAACTGCTTCCTTCATCCCTGCTCCCTTAGTCCTCTGTATTCCTCCTCCCCAAACCAGTGCTTTCTTGCCCCCTCAAAACCTTCCCTCTAGAAAAAAAACTGCCAACTCAGTCACACTAAGGTGTAAATGATAGATAGCATCCCCAAATTTTATCCCTTCTATCCTAGCCAGCTATAGTTAAATTTTAACCAAGCTCTAAGCCTAAAGCTAGATAAAATTAATTCCATTAAGAGCCATTTATTGTAGGCTGGTTGGGAGGACATAGAAAGATTAAATATGACTCAGTTTTTGCCTGCCTGGAACTCACAGTCTCTGAGCTGGATCACTGTAGTGAGGTACAGAAGGAAGTGCCCAGGGAGCTTTGCTTGGGAGTGGAGGCGTGGATATTGAGTCAGAGACCTGGAATTCAGAGCCTGCCTGTGGTGTTACCCCACAACAGGCCTTGGTTTCTTCTGCCAAAGGAAGGGCTTGGAAGAGATGGTCTCTGAGGTTGCTTCCAGGATCTTTCTGAAGGGAGGGAGGAGGTGGTAATGGACCTCAGGGAATTGGGGAGGGCTTCCTAAAGGAGGTGACCTTTGAGTTAATGGATGAAACTTGGGCCTCAGCAGCCAAGGCTGGGATTGGCATGGGGGTAGAAGTTCTGGAGAATGGAAGGCGGAGACTCTTTACTGGTTCCTCCTTCCAAACGATAATGGTACCCAACAGAGAATTGGCTGTTATTAAAAATGCAGAGGTTTTAGAGGTCTTGTATGACTCAGCAGTTCTTCCTGGAGGTCCCCAACGCCCAAGCAATCTGGTGCTGCAGAAAATGTAGCCAACTGGGGCAAATGGGGGAGCTGGGAGCCCCTGTAGCCTGAGGGGTCCTGCAGGACTGGGGCTAGGGCTGAACATCCAATCTGAAGAAGGCTTTGATCATCCTGAGGCTACCTTGAGGGAATACCTAGGATTCTGAGAGGATCTGAACACATTCAAGGACTAGGAGGAGAAGTTTAGTCCTTGCCTTCACCTCTCCAGAGGGCTCTTCTAGACCGAAGGATTAGGTTTGTTCTGTTGGGCTCAAAAGGGCAGAATTAGGAGAGGGCTGGGGATGTGTATGTGGTGGGAAGTAAGAATTGTGGGAGAGAATTACAAAGGCAGGTTTCCATTTAAGAAAAGGGAGGGGGGCAGCAAGTTGGCTCAGAGGATTGAGAGCCAGGCCTAGATATAGGAGGTCCAGGGTTCAGAGGTGGCTTTAGTTCCTAGTTGTGTGATCCTAGGTAAGTCACTTAATCTCCATTTCCTAGCCATACTACTTTTCTGCCTTGGAACCCAATATACAGTGTTGTTTTTAAACTGAAAGGTAAGGGTTTTTTAAATGAAGGAAGGGGGAGAGAGAGAGGGAGAGAGAGAGAGAGGAAGAGAGAAAAAGAGAGAAGGAAAAAGAAAGAGAAAAAGAGAGAAATAAAAAAAGGAAGGAAGAAATATGTATAGAGAGAGGGGGGAGAGGAAGAGAGAGAAAGTCAGAGAAAGAAAGAAAGAAAGAAAAA
>NC_058132.1:101388060-101398605 GCF_016433145.1 Gracilinanus agilis
CACACACACACACACACACACACACACACACACTCACACTCACACTCACACTCACACTCTACAGGCAGGGAAACTGAGGCAGAGAGGGCTTCCTGATTTTGCCCAAAGTCATCCAGCTGGTGCTGGGGGCTGGGCCTACTTGGGATGTGGGCCTCCCAGATCTTTGTCCAGCTCTCTTGTTCCTTGCGTGTTGTAGGGCAGGCAGAGCCCTGGCCCCCTGAGCAGAGGCCCTGCTTCCCAGCCCACTTCCTGCCACCATCTTCCTTCTGGAGCGTCCTGGTCTCTGTTGTGGCTGGCTGGGAGGGGAGTGTCCTGGGTCCCTCTGGCTCCCCAGAGTCTCAGGAGCTTTATTCTTCCCCATTTCTATCATCCAGTAGCGCCCCCAGGCACTGCAGCCAGTGTGCCTTCCCCACGTGCCCAGCCTTTCTCCTCCTGTCCTTCTGCTCTGCGCTTGGCAGTGTGGGCAAGGGAGGAGGTGGGATGCCAACGGAAAGGCAGCCCAGGCCAGGATCTTGGCTCTGCTGCCCAAGTTACCTTGGTGGCTGTGGGAAGGCATTTGTCTTGCTAGGCTTCAGTTTCTTCCTCTGTAAAGAGGAGGGGATGAAACTGGATAAACTCAGAGATCTCTTCTGGATTTAAATCCTGAAAGCATAAGGTAGGGGCAACTGGATTGCTCAGTGGATGGAGCACCAGGCCTAGTGGGCCTAAGTGGGCCTAAAGAGCACAGTGGGCCTAGTGGGCCTAGAGGGAGTAGCAGGCCTAGTGGGTCTAGTGGGCCTAGAGAGAGTAGCTGGCCTAGAGGGCCTAGAGCAGTGATTCCCAAAGTGGGCACCACCGCCCCCTGGTGGGTGTTGCAGCGATCCAGGGAGGCAGTGATGGCCACAGGTGCATTTGGGGGCGGTGAATAACTATAAAGGGGTGGTGATAGTATGTGACAGGGGGCGCTAAGTAATATTTTTTCTGGAAAGGGGGAGGTAGGCCAAAAAAGTTTGGGAACCACTGGTCTAGAGGGCCTAGCGGGCCTAGTGGATCTAGCGGGCCTAGCGGGCCTAGAGGCCGAAGGTCCTGAGGCTTCAGACACTTCCTCCAGTGTGACTCTGGGCAAGTCACTGCCAGCCCTTCCCACTCCTCTGCCTTGGAACACAAAAGAAAAGCTGAAGGGGGTGATAGGGGGAGTCTATCCCTTATTGCTCCATTCTGATTATGGAAAAAGGGGACATTTAAATTTAAATTTAATTTAATATAATTTAAATTTAAAATTAGGTCTAGGGGTAATGTTTCTCCTTTCTAAGAAAAAAATTAAAGGTGACATCATTGCTGTATGAATATATAAATATGTGTATATATATATATTTTATTTATATGAATATGCTTGTAGAGATCTATTACATATGCATGTGTATGTGCACTTGTGTATACCTATACACGTGTTAATTATAGGGTGTCGGCTGACGGGATGTTGGCACATGTGTGTGCTTCTCTGAAGCTGCCTATATATAGGTTTATAGATTGTGTCAATATTGTGTCTACATGGTTGGTGTACATGGTATGGGTGTGGGAATATGTGAGCCTGCACATGAATCATAGATCATGCCTCATAGGATGTACATGCATGTAACTGGGGTACATGTGTGTGTTTACAGTCTTTATGTGTACACAAATACGAGCATATAACATCATTGAGTTTTATGCATGCATGTTTATATTCATGGTATGTATGTGCTCAGATAGAGACACACAGAGTACATTTATGTATATACATGTTTATATGTATTCACATGTGTATATAAGCACACACATGCATACATGTCTGCATAGACACAACACAGATATCTGTGTACACACCACATACATAGAAGTGTGTATAGATGCATATATAGAAATGTATTGGTATATATGTAAGTGGACACATGCGATGTATTAATACACACATGTGCATCATCATTGTATACGTGTGTCATACATTGACCACAGAGTATGTCTTATAGCACAAATAAATATATGTACATGTAATTAGGGATGTATGTACATGTCTATGTGTACACAAGGCAAATGTATTATAAGTTTGTCTACATGTAATTAAAGGTGTGCATGCACGTGTATATTTGCCCATGTACACACACATATATTTTTGCCTACACATAGTTATGGACATACATCATGTGTCTATACACCTTTGCATACGTGTGGAGATGTATGTTTGTCCACATGTAATTAGGGACCACATACACCAAATATGTCTGTATACAGCCGTGTGTGCACATGCAAATGTTTTGTGTTTTCTACACACCATTGGGGGCACGTGTACAACATGTGTTGTAAGTTTGCCTACATGTAATTAAGGATGTGCCTACTCCGTGTCTGTGTGTCTAGCTGTGTACACACCTGCGTTGTGTTGTGTTTGTATACATCCGTGTTCATGTGCAGGGGCAGAGAGATGTGGAGATTGTATGCGTGTTTAGGTATATCTGTATACATACACATAGACACATGTGTATGTATGTGTACATGTACCCATTTATGTGGTTCAGATACACACATGTGCACAATACATGTCATTTGCATGTGCACGTACAGACAGACACATGTGTCACACATCACACATTTGTGGGTACATAGAGAAATGTGTTGGCACACACATGCATAGATGGGCACATGTGTACATACACTATTATAATGTGTGTCTGATCACAGATCATGGCATATAGCAGCATACAAATATGTGTGCATGTAATTTGGGGTATACATACACGTGCTGTGTGTGCATGCAATTAAGGGTGTGCATACACACGCCTCTAGGTGTATACACACGTACACATGCACAAATATGCCATGCACATGTGTACATGTGATCAGGGCACATGAATAACACGTGCCGGTGTGACTATGTTGTGTGTTTATGTTCATGTATGTTTATGGGCATGGGTATCTACATGTATGTAGCATACCAATTGCATGCATGTTACTGCTTAGCTATACATTTTATATGGGTGCAGGTATGTGTATATGTGTACACGACAGGCAGGCTAGCTATGTGCACACACGTGTACATGCATGTACACAGCAGACACACACATGCATGCCATGCACACACGGAGGCTGCATACACAGCGCAGGCTCATTGGCCCTCCTTTAATGGCGGAAGCCCCTGAGGGCCCCTTTCTGTGCTAAGTCACGGCTGACGGTCACTGCGAGGGGCCCAATGGCGTTGTTGGTGATTCAGACGTTCTCCGCCGTCACACATGCTTGTGAGCCATCGATCCGGCCTTTCCCAGGAGAGCAGGCAGACGAGGCCTCGGACCTGGGCCCGGGAGCGCGGCGCGGCCCAGCTCAGTTTCCTCCATCATACACGCCCCGCAGGGAGGCTTTCGGGGGTCCGCAGGCCCGAGCGGGCCTCCTCCCCTGGGAGGGGGCTCAGACATCCCAGGCTGGGGGGTGGGGCTCTCGGGTGTGCGCGGTGAGCCTCCGGGCCTGGTTGGCGGGAAGAGCCTGGAGGAGCCCCACCTGAGTCATGGATCGCATCCTCTGCTTAGATCTGGAAAAGGAGCCGAGAGGTCAGCCTAACTCAGGCCTTTTATTTGACAGAGGAAGACACGAAGGCTTGAAAAGTGAGGCGACTGCCTAGCTGTGTGACCCTGGGTAAGTCACTTCACCCCAGCGGCCTGGCCCTGGCCAGTCCCTCTTAGAGTGGTTACTGACAGACCAATAAGGGCTTAAATATTTTTGAAGGAAAAAAGGATCCAACCTTTTACGGAGCCCTGCGGTAAGAAGATGACTCAGAGGGAGTAAACGGCTGGGGTCATCCGGCCCTTCCTTCGGCACCCTGCAGAGACTGCAGGGAGAAGCCCCAGGAGGGGACCCTGGGGGGCCTCGGGGGCCTTCCTTACCAGGAGTAAACAGGCCTTCGTGCTCAGGAAGGGCGTGTGCTCCCAGAGCCCGTGGCCCGTCGCTTCTCAGCAGCAGCAGCAGCGCAGATTGCTTATCGATTTTATAGGTGGGGGCCTCTGCGTGGCCGCCCCAGCTAGTCTGGACGCCGGCCCAGAAAATGCTTCAGGTACAAAACACAATCGGGATGGGGGGAGAGCATCTTGTTGGCTCCCTGGGGCCAGCGGCTGAGATTTCCTTGGAGTCTCCCAGAGCTGAAAAATGAAAGAAAGAACCTAAATCCACTCAGTCTATCCCTTATGGTTCAAGAGAACCAAACAGTCCCAGGAAGGAGAGGGCCCTGGCCAAGGTCACAGAGGAAAGCTGGGTTCGAACCAGGGTCTCCTTATTCTGCTTCCCACCCCATCCCACCCCACTTTCTAGACATCAGACCAATACTAAGAGGTACTAACTTACCTATTCAGTGCCAAATCTATCAAACAACCAAAAAACTTTTTTACTGAATTAGAAAAAACTATAACTAAGTTCATTCGGAAGAACAAAAGACCAAGAATATCAAGGGAAATAATGGAAAAAAAACATGAAGGAAGGGGGCCTAGCAGTACCCGATATTAAACTATACTATAAAGCAGCAGTCATCAAAACAATATGGTACTGGCTAAGAGACAGAGAGGAGGATCAGTGGAATAGACTTGGGGTAAGTGACGTCAGCAAGACAGTGTATGATAAACCCAAAGAGCCCAGTTTTTGGGACAAAAACCCACTATTTGACAAAAACTGCTGGGAAAATTGGAAAAGAGTATGGGAGAGATTAGTTTAGATCAACATCTCATACAAAGATACATTCAGAATGGGTGAATGGCTTGAATATAAAGAAGGAAACTATAGGTAAATTGGGTGAGCACAGAATAGTATACTTGTCAGATCTCTGGGAAGGGAAAGATTTTAAAACTAAGCAAGAGTTAGAGAAAATTACAAAATGTAAAATAAATAATTTTGAATACATTAAACTAAGAGGAAAGGGTCTTAAGAATTCAAAATCACAGGCATTCAGAGTTGAAATGGATGTTAGAGGCCATGGAGGCCAAGTTGCACTGGAACAAAAATCACCTCTCCAGACGGGGGTGCCACCTTGTATGGCTCACGAGCGCCTTATGAAATGTTTATGAGCATTCACATCTTCCAGAATCAGGGAGGGCTACAAACCAGGGCTTGAGTTATCTTTTGGTTGACTGACCAGATTTAAGAAAGACGATGGATGTAAAATCCGTATCTGATTATTTGCCATCTCAGAAAAGGGGAAGGGAAGGAGGACTAGAAGAAGGGAGAGAATGTTGAACTCAAAATTTTAGAAAATGCATATTAAGGGGAAACAAAATAAAAATCTTGTTTAAAAAAATAAAAGGCAGTGAAACTGGAGGAAAAAAAAAAGGATGGAGGAGGCAGCTAGGTGCCTCAGTAGATGGAGAACCAGGCCTCAAGACTGGAGGCCCCGGGGTCAAACCTGCCCACAGACACTGTGATCCTGGACAAATCACTTAACTTGGATTGCCTAGCCTTTACCCCTCTTCTGCCTTGGAACCAATACATAGTAGTTATTCTAAGACAGAAGGTAAGGAAGGAAAGAAGGAAGGGAGGAGGGAGGAAAGGAAGGAGGAGAGGAAGGAAGGAAGGAGGGGAGGAAGGAAGGAAGAAAAGAAAAGGATGATGTTAAAGCTGCATTAAATTTAATTTAAATTTAAAAGCGGGCATGCTTTTTTTTTTGGAGAGCTGTTATTAAATTTTTACAGGCTCCTCTCTGTCTACAACATACATTGATAAAAGGCATCCAAATGGATTTTTGGAGGGTCTCTAGCTAAGTAACACTGGGCAAGTCACTTAACCCTGTATACTTTTTCCTCATCTATAAAAAAGGAGCTGGAGAAAGAAATGGAAAACCCCTGTCGTATCTGTGCCAAGAAAATCCTGGTTGGGATAATGAAGAATCAGACATGACTGAAACAACTGAACAAGTGAACCCACTTCCTCCCAAGGCAGCTGATTCCACTTTGGAATAGCTCTGTTAGAAAGCTGTTCCTTATCTGGATCCTAAATTTGTCCCTCTGCAACTCCCAACCTTTGTACCTAGTTCTTTTTCTTAATTTATGACCGTGAGGAGGAGTCAGGAAGATCTGAGTTCAGATGTTACTCCAAATGTTTACCAGCTTTGTGGCTGATGAAACCCCCATGCTTTTTAAAACTGTTGTCCAACTGTGCCCCTTCCTCACCACCATCTTATCTTTGGAAAGGCAGTTTCTTAAACCCAAGATTTTGAGTAAGGCTTTTAATAATCCCTATTAAAATTCATCTGTTTGGTTCAGTCTAATTTTTTATCATTTTAAAATCTAAATGTAGTCTGATTAATTGAGCAGTTATTTATTATGTAGTTACTGTATGTAGAACATCTTACAGGGGAGATACATTTAGAAAAGATATTTTGCCTGCCCTCTTGGAGTTTATAGTCTTGTAAGAAGATAAAACCCCAACACAGAAAAATATAACACAAATTATTACAGGATAAGTGCATTAGAGATGTGCAGAGTTTTTTTTTTTTGTGAAGATCATTACCAACTAGGGGTTCAGGAAATACTTTCTAAGGGTTATATGCATTTAAGGTGGACTTTAAGGGATAGATAGGGATCCGACAAGCAAAGAGAAAGAAGGAAAAAAGTGTACGTGTGTGTGTGTGTGTGTGTGTAGGGAGCAGAGAGCTGTAGAACTTTAGTGGAGGAGAGTAATATGAGGCTGTAAGACTGAATAGACAAGTTTATGCCTCGTTGTGGAGGGCTTTAGATGCCAGGGAACAGGGCTAGAATTTTAGTCTTCTTACACAATAGGGCAGTAGTACTAGTTTTGAGGTGATTTCTAGTGAAGGAAAGATCCCCTCAAAATCCTTGGAACCCCATCATTGCTGGTCCCTACAATTTCTAAAAAGGCTCATAGGATCCTTGTTTGAAAGTTTGAAGGGCCCTTGGAGATCATCTAGTCTAATACTCTCATTTTACAGATGAAGAAATATTATTAAGTGACTTGCCCAAAGTTATATGTGTATTAAGTAAGAGTGAAAAGATGACTGGCTTCAGAGTGAGAGGCATTGGGTTCATAGCCTGTCTGTTACTTGTGTAACTTAAGGCTGTCTGACTTGTCCTGTCTGGACCTCAGTTTCCCCACCTATCAAATGAGGGGGGCGTAGATTAGATGGCCTCTAAAGACCCTCTTAGCTCTTGGTCCTTGAATCCTACCTGACTTCATCATGAGGAGGTTAATGTAATGGATCATCCAATTCACCTTCTAACTTCTCATTTGGTACCTCCTCCCTAGTCCTCTGCTATCACCATAACCACCAGCCAGCCACTCTTCATGAAGAGATTTCATTTTCTTCTTGTTCACTTATTTGTCACTTCCCTCTCTTAGGAAGCCCATTTTGGGTTTTCTTAGCAAAGAGACTGGAGTGGTTTGCTATTTCCTTCTCTAGCTCATTTTACAGATGGGGCAACTGAGGCAAACAGGGTGAAGTGGCTTGACCAGGTCACATAGCTAATAAGTGTATGAGGTCGGATTTGAATTCAGGTCTCCTCCTGACTCTAGGCTCTATCCACTGAGCCACCTAGCTGCCCCTTGGCAGACTCTTAACTTTGGGCAAAGAGGTTTAGACAGCAGATAGAACACAGTAGTTAAGGGAAATCCATTCACTAGACAGATATTGCCAGTGTGACTTGTAGGATAGGGTATTTTTTTAAACTCTTATTCTTGGTTATCACTTTTACGATAGAAGAGTGGAAAGGTCTAGGCAACTGGGGTTAAGTGACTTGCCCAAGGTTACACAGCTAGGAAGTATCTGATGCCAGATTTGAACCCACGTTCTCTCCAAGTCCAACAGGCACTCTATCCACTATGCTACCTAGCTGCTCCTGCAGGATAGTTTCTTAGGAAATGTTTTTTTGTTTTTATTTTTTAGTGTTTTGAAAACTATATTTCAAGATAACAGATTTTTGTTGCAAATCTTTGTATTTTATTATGCATTTAAAGACATTATTTTGGCAAGGGGTCCATAGGCTTCACCAGGCTGCAGGTGGGTAGGTAGAGGTGGGAAGGGAGGAATGACATCAAAAAAGTTGAGAACCTTTGACACAGAGGACCTGAATTAAATCCTATTTGCAGCACTTAGCAGCTGCAGGCAAATCATTTAACCTTTCTTGGCCTCAGATTCTTCATCTGCAAAATAGGGAAAGAATACCTGTGGTCTCTATACTCCCAAGGTTTTTGAAATTTGCAAATGAGATCATGTATGTTAAATAATTAGCAAATCAAATGCTATAGAAATGTCTATTATTTTTTAATTATTATTTTCTTACTTTTTCATCTTTTCCCCTCATGGAATTTAGATAGAAACAAACCTGGGACAAATGGGTATCATCCTATTATTCTATTACGCTTCATGTTCAATGGAGCATCACACAGGTAGGTGAAATAACTTCTTTTTGTAATTGAATAAAAGCAGAGAGTCTAAGTTATCGTGATCATTATTAATGCTGTTATTATCCCTCTGAGTTAATTCCATGAATTGGAGTCGGTATCATTCAGGCTGCCTGGAAGGTTGGGACCAGAGACTTGTAGGAAACCGAGTTTGACTCTGTTCCCCAGCAGTTGCTAGCATTTATTCCCTCCATCACTTGAAGCGTGAGTCCCAGCCTTAGTGCATTCCTGATAGGGGAGCCTCTAAGCTTCTGTTGGTTTGTTCCCTGATCAGAGGCTCGTCCCCCCATGAGGCCGGGCATTCTCTTGTTGGACAGGTCTGATGATGAGAGCCACCCCTTTTATACGGAGGACAAAGCTCCCTCCTGCGCTCCTCAAACCAGAGAATCTTTCACTCGTAGAACATCAGAAGAGTTCGACACTCTCTACCTCAAAGGGTTTTTGAAAAGAAAGCACTTAGGAAACCTTAAGGTACTCCAGGAATGGGAGTTGTTATGATGACTCCAGAAGGAATTATTGAAGTCATGTGTGGTTTGGAGAGAGTATCAGCTGTGGCGGCACAGAGCTTGGCTCAGAGCCCCAGCTCTCTTGTCTGGTACCTTTATGGCTCTGGGCAAACCCCTTTGCTTGGTTTCTCCCTCTGTAAAATGACAGAATTAGACTTGATAAGTCGTATGTTTTTAAAATTCCGCAGTCAGTGATTTAATCAAAGTATCTTCCCAGTGTAGGAAACCCTGAAGGGGGCCAGCTAACCTCTGCCTGAACATGTCCAGCGATGGGGAGCTCACTACTTAACAGAGCAGAATGTTTCATTGCTGGGCAGATTCTTTTTCTTCATGAGTGACAGAAGAGGCAGGTAAGTAGGTTCTAGAAAGTGGCAGGGTTGGTGTAGGGTGGGGAAAAGGAGAAAAACTTCCTTGGTTATGTTTTGTGGTCTTCAGGTTGGGTGATGTTGGGTATGGGTTTTAACTGCTTTTTCTTTAACCTTGAATAAAAACATACTCAAGTCAATCAATAAGCCTGTGTTCTTGGCTGATGGAGAGACAAAAGACCATTTAGGGGAAATAGTCCTGAAGTTGGAATCAGAGGAGCTGGGTTAGAATGTCTGCTGCCCAATGAAGCCTTTAGCAGGTCGCTTTTCTCCCTGAGTCTGAGTGTCTTTAATTGCAAAGCAAAGGGGTTAGACTAGGTAAGAGCTGTTACTAGAGAAGAATGAACAGGACATGGCCCCAGAGGCAGCTAATAGCAGAGTAAACTGGATCAGGAGTCAGGAAGCTCTGAGTTCAAATCCAACCTCAGATACTTACTAGCTGTCTGACCCTAGGTAAGTCACTTAATTTTTGTCTACTTCAATTTCCTCAACTGTAAAATGGGGATAAATAATAGTAACTACCTCCTAGGGTATGTGTCTCCATATCTAAAACTCTCCCCACTATATCATAGCCCCATGACTTTAATAATTCCTTCTGTTGTCACCATAACAAATCATATTTCTGGAGTATTTTAAGATTCCCAAAGTACTTTCTTTTAAAAAACTCTTTGAGGTAGAAAGTGTAGACCTATTCTGATGTTCTGTGAGTGAAAGGAGATAATATTTGTAAAGCACTTTACAAAACCTTAAAGTGCTATGTAAGTTATAATTATTATTGTCGCTTTGTTGATTAGACATGTCTGATTCTTTGAGATTTTCTTGGCAAAGAGGCCAGAATGGTTTGCCATTTCCTTCTCCAGATCATTTGACAGATGAAGAAACTGAGGCAAACAGGATTAAGTGACTTGCCCAGGGTCACACAGCTAGTAAGTGTTCTGAGATCAGATTGGAACTAAGCTCTCCCTAACTCCGGGCTCTACAATCTACCCTCTGCATCATGTGGTCAACCCAGGCACTCATTTAGCTGCAAAGAATAAAACTGGCTTAGTACCTGTGTAGAGGAAACAATTAGTTGAAATAGGAAGATACCAGACTTCCTTATAGAATTATAGGAGGATGAGTTTTTTGAGAGTTTAGGGGGACTAGAACTATGAATTTTATAGAAATTTAAAAAACTTCCCTTAAAGAAATTTTTCTCTTCCTTCCTTCTTTCCTTCCTTCCTTCCTTCCTTCCTTCCTTTCTTTCTTTCTTTCTTTCTTTCTTTCTTTCTTTC
>NC_058132.1:101401568-101418473 GCF_016433145.1 Gracilinanus agilis
TTTTCTTTCTTTCTTTCTTTCTTTCTTTCTTTCTTTCTTTCTTTCTTTCTTTCTTTCTTTCTTTCTTTCTTTCTTTCTTTCTTTCTCTTTTCTTCCTTCCTTCCTTCTTACCTTCTGTCTTAGAATTAATACTAAGTATTAATAAAGCAGAAGAGTGGTAAGGGCTAGGCAACTGAGGTCAAGTGACTTGCCCAGGGTCGCATAGCTAGAAAGAAATTTCTTTCTTAATGAAGATTGGTGCCTGAACTTATAGTCGTCTGTGAGTGTGCTGAAAGACTAATTACTTATCTGCCCAGGGTTCTGTGGCCTGTATGTTTCAGACCTGAACTCAAGTCTCTCTGACTCTGAGACCAAATCTTTATCCATTATGGCACACAACCTTTCTGGGAATGATCATTACCAGGATCATTGTGGTCCATGCCTCCTGAGTAGTACAGACATTAACAACAGCTGAGTGGCTTTGGTGGTTAAGAAGTGAAGTCCATATTGAATGCAGATCTAGGTACAATTGGCTAAAGAGTTTAAGTCTGGGGAAGAATGTTTTCTGGGGTCAGTGCCAATATCAATAGACTGCCTCCTTTTATCCTAGAGATGTAATCAAGCCTTCCTGAGTGCTTGGAGATCAATCTGTGACTTTGGGGAGTGGACAGAAGCAACTACTGCAATACCAGGCATTGGACTGACTTCTGGACCCCAGATTCGTCCCATTGCCTCCTGTGGTCAGTCCTCCCATGAGTCAAATGATGCTCATAATTTCTGCCCCCGGTCCCCTCACCAGAGCTGCTGAGATAGACAAATGAAATAATGGAGGATAGTTAGAATTCTAGAATCTTAGGTTTGGAAGAAATCTTGGAGGTCTGCAAACTCAACCGAGCAGACATTAGAACATCCCCAGAAAGTAACCCACCTGCTTCTGTTTGGAGACCTCCAGGGATGGAGAGTTCCCTCCCTCAGAAGGGCATTCCTGCCCATTTCATTATTGGAAATCTTTCATCTAATGTCTAAAGCTAGGAAAATGTTTGTTCTGTTGAGCTGAAATCTGCCTCCCTTTTGACTCCTTCATCTGTCCCATTGCTCCTGATGCTGCCTTCTGGGGCCAGGTAGAACCAATCCAATTTCCTTTCCATAGGCCAACCCATCAGATACTGCAGACAGTGATCTTACCCCCCTCCCTTTACTAATGCATACTATACATATAGAAAATGCCAGCAATGGAGATTCTGTTTGTAGATAGGGTTCTAGCTAGGATTGGGATGTTTCTAGGCAAAGGGGGGAGGTTGATAGCTGGTCCCGAGGTGACCTCTGAATTGAAGGAGCTGGATTCGAATGCCTGCTCTGCTACTAGCCCCTGCCCCGGGAGACCTTCAGCAATTTGTTTCCATCTCTGGGTTTCAGTGTCTTGAATAAGGGGATTGGACCAGATTCGAACTATAACGAGAGCAGAATGAACAGGGCGAGATCTGGGAATCGCCTCTGGTTGGTTGGTTGGTTGTTGTCCTTGTGTTTGACTGTATCCTACTGAAGGTATGTCAGGCAGAGTAATGGGTATAGGTAGGGAGAACCTTTGGCTCTGAAGCTTTTGAATGAGTGGAAGAATTTATTTAGATTTTTTACAGCTGAAAGCACGTTAAAATAATCCTTACCTTTGAAGTAGATCTCCCTACAGGCACCATTGGAGAGAGGCATAATTACTAATAACAGTAACTCTCATTCCTATAGTGTTTCTATGATTTCTAAAGCATTTACCTCACAATAGTGCTATTAGATAGTTAGGGCCAGCATTAATAGCTCCGTGTCACCAGAGACTTCCTTCTCTTAGAAACTAAGTATCGGAATTAAGACTTAAATTCTGTTTTCCTTAGTGCAAAGCCAATATTTTGTTTCCAAGACAGAATCAGAACCCCAGAATTTTAGAACAAGGAAGTATCTTAGAGACCATTTAGTCTGGTTTGTACCTGAAAAAGATTCCTCTGCAACATACCCTACCTGTAATTGCTGCTCCTGGGAAGGTTGGAGCTTGGGAGTTCTGAGCTACAGTGGGCGAAATAAGGAAGGGCGAACCGTTCTGGGCCTCTGTTTCCTCATCTGTAAAAAGAAAAGAGAGAAAAAGAAAATCCACTCAGAAGAACTATAAAAATACCTAAAATTTGGGGAGTCTATCTAATAAGACACAAATAGGAATTCCATATGAATAAAACTACAAAACACTTCACAAAAATAAAGATGAATCTGAGTGGTTTGAGAGATATTAACTGCTCATGATTGAGTTAGGGCAATAACAATGAATGTTAATGAAGTTAGTTTACTTATTCATCATCATACCAATCAAACTACCAACAGATTATTAAGATTATTTTATAGAGGGGGCAACTGGGTGGCTCAGTGGATAGAGAGCCAGGCCTAGTAGGAGGTCATAGGTTCAAGTTTGGTCTCAGACACTTCCTAGCTGTGTGACCCTGGGCAAGTCACTTAACCCCCATTGCCTAGCCTTTACTGCTCTTCTGTCTTGGAATCAATACACAGTATTGATTCTAACATGGAAGCTAAGGGTTTTTAAAAAGTGGGAAAAAAGATTATTTTATAGGGTTAGAAAAGATGGTAATTAAATTCATCTGGAGGAACAAAAGGTCAGGTGAATGTTATTATTATTTCCATTTTACAGATGACTTGATATGAACAGAGTGACTTATCCAGAGTTAGAAGGCTAGCTGGTCCATGATTTAGGCTGGATTTGAACTCAGGTCTTTCTGATTCAAGGTTCAGTGCTCTATTCATTGTGCCATCTAGCTGCCTCTGTCATCATAGATTATAAAGCATCAGTTAGAAAGACTTTAAAATATAGAATGTTGGAATATTGAATATTAGAGCTGGCAAAGACCTTTGGGTATACAGTATCAGAGCTGAATGTCAGAACTGGCATGCACTATTAGCATACATGTGTGTAGAATGTCATAGTGGGGAAAGGCCTTAGGATATAGAATTAGAAGGAACTTTAAAGACCACCTAGTCTACCTTGTTCCCCTTTTTTGAAGCTAAGTAGACTGAGGACCAGAGAGACATGACTTGCCCAAGGCCCTAAGTCTAGGCAAGGAAAAGGCAAGTAGGCAATTGTTAGAGTGAAACATCTGTGGTTGTGATGGAAGTGAATGAGAGACATTTACAAATAGGAATAAAACAAAAAATAAATAAAATTAAAATGGTTTAAAATGCATATTTAAGTCTAGAAGGTTCTCTTCTCCATGGTTTATAGATAAGTGCTCTGTGGGAAGTCAAGTGACTTCACTGAAGGTTCAAGGTGTTGAGTGACAGTGACATGACATGGAGGAGGTGGACCTGGAAAAATGGGGAAGATTTAGACAAGTGGGGAGCTGGGAATTTGAGCTCTATCTATGCCAGAGACACCAGGGCAGACCACCAGGCATGAGGGATGCAAGGACGAAAGAGGGTACAGCCACACTGTCTCCACGTCGAGTAGCTAAGCTGCATTTGTCCACCCTTCACATATCTCATCCCATAGAGTTACAGTGGGAGGAACGCCATCCTGTCTTCGCTGCGAGGTACCATATTGGGAATGGACAGAGAGATAGAAACAACCTAGTTCCAGCTCCCAAGAAGCCCACAAGCAAAGGTATGATGTCACATATACTTTAAAAAAGCATGATATGGGCTGATGGGGATATTATTGGGGATCAAGACACTAAATGATAACTCTAGTCCAACTATCAATAATATGGAATTAGGTCTTGATCAATGACACATGTAAAACCCAGTGGAATTGTGTGTTGGCTAAGGAGGATTAGGGGGGTTTGGGGGAGAGGGAAAGAACATGAAATATGTAACTATGGGAAAATATTCAAAATAAAATAAAATTAAAATAATTAAAAAGCATGATACCAGGTAGATGGTGGCAAGGGGCAAGGAGGGACCCAGAGTAATTAGAGGCAGATCTGAGATTTGAACTTGGGTTTCACGTCTCTTAAGGTCAATGCTTGGGATTTCTGCATCGCTTCCTTGTGATCTCTGGGTTTAATAATCACTGCATTTATTCTCAGTGGGTTGGCCTTTTGTGTTGTTTTTATTTACATTACTCTAAAATATGTGTATGCTCTGGTTCTGCTTTCTTTGCTTAGAATCAGTTCATACCAGATTTCTCGCGTTTCTCCGAGTTCCTCATGATCATTTTTTCTGTGTGTGGCATAGTAATATCCCTCTTCATTCATATACCATAATTTGTTCCATTATTATTGGTGGGCACTCGTTTTTTTTTCTACTCTTTTGCTAACACCAAAGTTCTGCTGTTAATATTTTGGTACCTACAAGGTCTTTTTTGTTGTCCATGACTCCTGGAGTTCGTGCCGAGTAGTGGAATCTCTGGGCCAAAAGGTTTGAATAGTGACTTTGTTCACACTTTTTTGAGATCTATTAATGACCCATTCTGATGTTTGGAAGGAGGGTCTGTTGCTGCAGGCCGGGCAAGGAGCAGCTATGGACAAGATCCTGGAAGCCGTGATGCTGTCATCGTACCCCACCAACGTGAAGCAAGGGCTGGCACGGCGGGTGATCGAGGCAGCGAAGCAGCCCATGGACAGTGCGCAGTGTTGGGCCATGCTGGAGCTGTCCACCAAACTCTACCTAGTGGGTGACACCAAGTTCAAGCGGGAGATTGGGCAGGAGGTCCTGGAGGTCTACGGCCGATACCACCTCGAGGCCTTTGTGGAGTTCTTTAATGCTCATTTCCTCCTGACTCTGCTGCAGGAGGGCTATGGGACCCCAGGCCACCCCAGCCCCTACGTGCTAGATTACGTCCAGCTGGGCCTCCAGTTCATCCCTGAGGGCCCAGCCGCTGAGGGGGTCTTTGCCTTACTCCGCCTGGAGGTCCTGAGAAAGGTGTGCGAACGGCCCGGCCCCAGGCAGTGTGCCAAGGTGGCCCGCCTGCTGAGCCAGTACCCACGCTGCATTCCAGATGGCAGACACCGGCTGCTCTTCTGCCAGCAGCTGGTTCGCTGCATCGGGCAATTCCAGTGCCTGGCAGAGGGGGAGGAGGGCATTGTGGAGTTCTTGAGCCATGTGAACCGAGTGAGCGGGCTCTTACCTAAAATTTGGAGGGCCCAAGCCTCCTCCATCCTGCCATCCCTGAAGGAGCTGTTTGCCATCATCTCCTCCACAGGTACTCAGGAGTGGGAGGTTTGTGGAGACGGGGCTGGGCACTGGGCACAGAAAGATATGTGTGTGTGTGTGTGTGTGTGTGTGTGTGTATGGATCCTGGCATTAAACATACACCATAGGACATCAGAGCTTCAGAGGATTACCTAGTCTAGCCTCCTCCCATCTTGTCATTTTATAGATATGGAAACTGAGGTTTAGGGAAGTGGGGAATGTCTTTTTCCAAGTTCGCAGTGTGTTAGCCCTGGGACGAGGACCCGGATCTCCTGCCTGGGCTCAGGGCTCTTTCTCTAGGGCCACTCACAATAGATAACTGTGACCCTGCTCATACCTCCCCACACCATCCATGGAGGGGCACACGTGCCCATTGTGGGCCATCACAAGCATCTGAGAGCAATTTGGGAGCGGGGAAGGTCTAGAATGACAATTTTATTGGCATGGGCAATCTCTAGTGTAGAAACTCCTTCTACCAATCAGTGAAGGTGGACAAGTATGTGTCATTAACTAATTAAAAGCATTCATTAAATGCTTTGTACATACCAGACATTATGTTAAATGGTGGGGATTCACAGAAAGGGGAAGAAAAAGTCTGCCCTCAAGGGGCTCCCAGTCTACAAACAGAGACATCAAGTAAATATATACAGGCAAGATGGAAAATAACCCTGGCTGGGGAAGGCTTTAGTAGATGGGAATGGTGAGGAGGGGGTCCCTGAAAGGTTGCCTGCACAAAGAGAGGATCGACTGAGGCCCTGAACTTTTTTTTTGAATGCCAAATAATTTTTTCTTTAGAATGGCAAGGGAAGGGCTGGAGGGATGGCGGTCACCAGCTGTATGTGATCTTTGTTCAAGGATCCAAAGCCTTAGGTTATCCGTGTGGGATTTTGCAGCTTTCTCCTTGGTCTAGACAAGTGATTCCCAAAGTGGGCACCACCGTTCCCTGGTGGGTGCTGCAGCGATCCAGAGGGGTGGTGATGGCTGCAGGTGCATTTGGGGGTGGTGAATAACTGTAAGGGGGCGGTGATAGTAGGTGACAGGGGTCTAAGTGATATTTTTTCTAGAAAGGGGGCGGTAGGCCAAAAAAGTTTGGGAACCACTAGCCTAGGGTATGCTCCTCCACCCTGTACTCTCTAGTCTTAAAAGATGGTGATCCCAGGAGCATTAGGTGAGTGACATTTCACGATGGTCCCTTCATCATCTACTAACTCCTAGGGTTGCGGTGAGGGAGAATTGCTCCATAAAAGCGCCTTGGCCATCATCACTTTTTTTGTTGTTGTTTTTTTTATTTGTTTTTTACATATTAAAATATTTTTATTTTTGGAAGATATTTGAGGCAATTTAGTATCAACAGCCTCTAGTCCTTATAAAATTGTAGACTTACACAACTTTTATAGCTTGGTTATTTGGGAGAATTTAAGTGCATCACTGGTGTTCCTGACAAAAGAAAGTGGATGGGCGAGGGGAGCCCTGTCTGAATTATTCCATCAACCAAGCTTCTGGCCTCAGCTTTCTTGAACCGTGGGAGGAGGCAGCTCATGCATGTGGGGAGAGGTTCAGGCTCTGGCCTGGCCCCCATGGCCCATGGGTCTGGTCTGATGGGGATGTAGAGGGAGGCATACCCCCGCATCCCTCGTGCCTAGGCAGAGCGCAGATACGTGACCTCCGCAGCTCTACAGCACGTGCAAAGCCAGGGCCTACACAGTCCACTCAAGTCAAGCTGAACCACCCAACATGAGGGAGACCAAAGAAAGGCCAACACGCACCCCAAGACCCAAGCTCTGCACCCAGCTTCTCAGCCGTACGAACAGGCATAGACACAAGCACACAATGCACCTAGAAACTCAATTTGCTGACCTGATTTCAAGGAATAGCAGCCTGTTCTGTGACTGAATATGGAGTGTGTGTGTGTATGTGTGTGTGTATGTGTGTGTGTGTGTGTGTGTGTGTGCACTATATAGACACATAATCATAAAGCGTATCCTTATGCTACATCCACTTCCATAGTCCACTTCTCCCCCATCTTCATCCCTGGGCTTTGCTTCCTCTGCAATTGTGAGGCAGGTAGGTAGAGCGCTGGACTTGGAGTCGGCAAAAGAGTTTAAATTCTGCCTCAGAACCTTAGAAGCTCAGTTTTCTCATCTGTAAAATGGGGGCAGCTAGTGGATTGAGAGCCAGGTGTAGATATGGGAGGTTCTGGGTTCAAATGTGGCCTCAGATCCTTCTTGGCTGTGTGATCCTACACAAATTAAATGGGAGTTAATTGCTTAGCCCTAAGCTTCTAAGGTAAGGGGTTAAAAATAAAACAAAATAAAATAAAATGGGGCTAATAATAGTACCTACCTCCCAGGGTTGCCATGAGGAGTGGAGACGAGAATTCCTGGGTTCTGGTCTCGCCTCAGATACTTCCCAGTGGTGTGACCCTGGGCAAGTCACTTAATCCCTATTTTCTAGCCCGAGCTTCTAAGGTAGAAGGTAAGGGTTTAAATTTAAAATACAACACAACACAACACAACACAACACAATACAATACAATACAACACAATACAATATAATACAATACAATACAATAAAACAAAACAGGGATGATAATACTAGTACTCCTCTCCCAAAGCTGCCATGAATATCAAATAAGATAACACATATAAAGTGCTTTACAAGCCTTCAAGCATAATAGAAAGCATTTATTAAGCAGGTTCTATATGCAAGGCATTCATTTATTGCGTTAGGGGAAAAGGGTACAAAGACAGAAGTGGAAAACAGTGCCCACCCTCAAGGAGCTTACACTCTTCCTGACTTGCCTTAAAATTTGCTCCTTTGGATCCCTAGCAGTTGGGGAGCAGGAATGGGGGGGTTGGCAGAGAGGGGTGGGCTAGGAAATGGGATGGATGCCTCTGTCTCAGCCATTTAGCTCTGGTTTCTGCCTTGGTCCCCAGAGGAGCAGGAGCCTCCTTCCAATGCCTTGGCCAGTGTCGTCCAGTACGTGCCCCTGGAGCTCATGGACGGGGTGATCAGGAACCTCACCAATGATGATAGCATCACAGATGCCCAGATGATGACAGCTATCAGCAGGTAGGAGGCAGCAGCAGCAGCAGGGAAGCCGGGGATGGGGGGAGCTCCTTCACTGACCTTTAGGAATGGAGAGGGCTTTCTGAACTTTGTTGGGGGAAGAAGACTATTAGGAGGGCAGGTTTTTTTTTTTTCTTGGCAGGTGGCCCCAGCTATCTGGGTTCAGGAGAATCAGGGACTAGTCACAACTTGGTCACTTACTGGTTGTATAACCTTGGGCAAGTCACCTTTCCTCTCTAGGACTCAGTTTCCCCTTCTGTAAAATGAGAGCACACCAGATGATCCTTAAGGTCTCTTCTAGCACTGACATTCTTGGGGTCCATGATTCTATTTTGCCCCTCTGATGTGAGGCCAATCCGGGATGGGGAAATTCTCACTGACCAAAGTTTGTCTAAGACTAGATTCTGAGTAAGATGAAGTTGAATTTCCCTGCTTTCTTTAGGTAGCTGCCCAGTGCCTTCCTACTAGAACAGACGGCTCCTTACATAGTTCCTTGGTACCTGAAAATTAGGTTTTGCTCTGTCGTTGACTATTTGTCCTAAAACTTGTCTGACAATTTTCAGCTAGTACCAAGAGACCCCTTAGATCTCCTTGTCCCATTCTTTGTATTTTTGCTCTTTCATGAGCAGAACAGAAAGATCAAATAACTGCCATAACATGCATATGAAAACTGGAACAACCAAGAGAAGAAAAGCATGGTCCCTGGGCAATAATGGCATACAAATTTATGAAGTGTTCAATATTTTTTAAACTTGGTGTCCCATGGGGCTTTTGCTTTTCTACCTTTGATCTCCTTGGGGAACGTGTCTTGCAGTAGGGGCATTGGGTCAGTTACTTTTTCTTTTTTGGTCACTTTTTCTTGCATATTTCCAGATTGTTTTCCAGAATGGTTGGACCAAGCTTCAGCTGCACCAACAGTATATGTGTGTGCCTGTCCTCCCATAGCCCCTCCAATACTGACTGGGGGCATTTTTGTTTTTGACAATTTGCTGAGAGAGGCAAAACTTCAGAATTGCTCTAAGTAACATTTCTCTTCTGATCAGTGACTTGGATCATTTAAAATATAGTCAGAGCCAGCTTGTAATTCTTCTTTTGAAAACTGATTCATATCCTTTGACTACTTATCTTCTAGAGAAACTCTGTGCCTTTACATATTTGTGCTGATTCTGTCTTTGATATCAGACTTTAATCAGTGATGTTTGATAGAAAATTGCATTTTCCCCCTACTCAATGATTTCTCCTTTTATTTTAGCTGCTTTGATTCATGCCAAAGCTTTCAAATTTTATGTCATCAGAACTGTCTTGTGTGATTTCCT
This sequence comes from Gracilinanus agilis, assembly GCF_016433145.1. Taxonomy (NCBI): domain Eukaryota; kingdom Metazoa; phylum Chordata; class Mammalia; order Didelphimorphia; family Didelphidae; genus Gracilinanus; species Gracilinanus agilis. The sequence goes on from NC_058132.1 coordinate 101,411,111, forward strand.
CTCTCCTTTGTTGGTTAGGAATTCTTCCTGTAGCCATATTTTGAAAGGTATCTTTTGATTTTTTTCTAGTTATATTTTCTATATTTCTATGAGGCAACATGGCATATTATATAGAGAGAAATGGCCTCAGGTGCCATCTCCTTGAGACCCTGGGCAAGTCACTTCACCTCTTCCTCAGTTTCTTTCTCTGCAAAATGGGGATAATAATAGTATCTACCTCCAGGGTTGTTATGATAAGGATTAAATGAGACAGAGAGGGAGGGATTCACTTCTACCTGGGATGATAGTAATGAGAGGAAGAGTAGCTATTTAAATTATATATCTATTATTCCATTTGATCCTTATAACCCTGGGTTGTAGGTATTATTATCACCATTTTATAGAGATGGAAACAGAGACTGAGAAAGTTTGTGAATTGCCTTTGGTAAAACAGCTAGTGAATCTGGGAAGCTGGATTTCTACCCTGGATATCTTGTCCTTATTTGTACCCAAGATACCTCCCTGACTCCTGACTTTTTTCTTGTGCACTTCAGAATTTAAGCAGGGCCTTCATGGTGGTTAGGTTTTCAATAAGTAGAGACAGAGGAACTAGGGAATGATGAAGGAAGATAGGAAAGGTCAGGATGTGTTTGGGGAATAGCAAATAGTCTAGTTCAGCTGAAATTTGTAAAGGAAAATGCTCGAGATGAATCTAGAAAGGCTAAACTCTGAACGGTCTTGAAAGTCAGGTGGCTTCTGTACACCCCTGCCTGGACCCCACGTTATAGCAAGCCTCGAGTCCTGCCCCGAGCTGTTTCCCTCTTTTAACCTGGTCCTCTCATAGAGTTGGTGGTTGTTTTTTTGTTTTTTTGTTTTGTTTTTTTTTAATGATGTTGTAGATCAGATTTTTGCATGGGAAGAAAGGATGAACTGGATGACCTCTGAGGACTCTTCCAACTAAAATGTGTCGATCTCTTTCTCTCCACTCTTCCCCCAAGCTGTGGCCTGAGCAGGGATGAGGACTTCCCCAGATAGGTAGAGCAGAGGTACATGCACTCTACCCCATCACAGGCTCATTCCCCTAGGGGGGTGCCCATGCTTGGCTCCATCTTGAGCTTCGTCTAAGAGCTGATAGAGCTAAATAGGAGCCCCACTTTATTAGCCCCTCTTCTTCTGGCTCTCAGATAGAGGCAGAATGAGCAGATTCCTCAAACTGTTGGGGAAATAGAGTGAGCTCCCGCCCCTTTATATTGCCCCAGTAAAATAATTAAGTATTCTCAGGGGCCGAGATGCAAAGTTTGAGAAAATGCCTTAAAAGCTACTGGCAGGGGTTCAAGTTCAAGCCAGACTACCTCCAGAGACCACAGCAAGGAATGGAGAGAAGGGAGAAGTAGGCATAGGAGAAGAGATGATGAACAGTGAGTCAGTGCCAGGTCTGAGGCCGTGTCTTGGGGCTGGCTTGGGATCCTATCCCATTATGGCTCTGCCTGCCTTTGACTTGCAAAGATGAACCCTGTCCAGGGGCTCTGGCTATCACAGGAAGGAAGAAGCAGGTAGAGACAGGGGGAGGAAAGGTTCTATTTGCCACCTGTCTATGGACTTTTGGAAGCACTGAATCTTAATATCCCAGAATTATAAACTTGTACTATGTCAGAAATGTATTCATTATCTGTTAGAAATAGACTCACAGATTCCTGGAATCTTACAAACTTAGAGAATTTTAGAAAAACAAACAAAAAAAAAAGGCTTTCCAGACCTTGAAATATCCTAAAAATGTGACTTTTTAGAATCAGGAATTTAAAAATATTCATCGAGTCTTGGAAACATCCTCGTAGAATCATAGAGACATAGACAGTCATTAAATATTTACTAAGCATTTACTATGGGCCAAGTACTGGGATAGGCACTGGGAATATAAAAGACTAAAATAAAATAAACCCTGCCCTCCGGGAGCTCACATTCTATCAGGGAAAGAGTGTGGACATCTTTTAAAAAAATAGACAAAGTGATACATTGAATCTTGAAAACTTAGAATCTTAAAATAATAGAATTTCATTGCTGAAAGGGACCTTAGAGGCCATCTCTTACCCAAGGAAGGGATGTCTTCTGGAGCATCCCTAATAAATGGTGTCTGGTCTTTGCCTGAATAAATTTATGGTTGAGATGTTCACTGTGTCAGGAGGCAGCTCATTAGGATCATAGCTTTAGAGCTGAAAGGACCTTCAGAGGCCATCTAATTCAGATCCTCACATTTTGCAGATGAGGAAACTGAGGCCATGGAGGTCAAATGACTCGTTTGATTGTCACACAGCCGGTAAATACTAGAGCTTGAGGCCCTTTGACCCTAAATCCAGTGATCTTTCCAGGCTCTATACTGCCCCTCCAGAAGATCCGTTGGTCAGCTACTCTTGAACAACTGTTTTGGTCAGAGTCAAATAAGACAAAAGGTCTGTAGCCTCAGGGAGCTGGTGTGCTGCCTGGAGAGAAAGAGAATCAAAATGACTTCTGTACTGTCAGGCCATTAATCCACAAATATTTATTGAATGGCTATTTAATTTGTTCAACCAGGGGGTGGAAAAAGGCAGAATATGTAATATAAAGGAAAAATTCTAGATTGAGAGTCAGGAACCCCGAGTTCTAGTCCTAACTGCCACTAAACTCCTTGTTCATATTGGCCTAGTCTTTTCCCCTCTTTGGGCCTCAGTTTCCTCATCTATAAATTGAAGGAATTCTTAACTTTTTTTGGTCACAGTCTTTTTTTTTTTAAGGCAGAAAAGTCCATGGAACCTTTCTCGGAATCATTTTTTAACATGCATAAAATAAAATGCATAGGATTACGATGGAAACCATTATATCAAAATATGTAAAATATTTTTAAATATTTAATTTAAATACTTAATTTATATTTTCAACATTTAATTTTGAATGTTTATTTCTATTTCTATTAATTTTATCTATTATACTTAGATATTTTATTTCTATTTTAATGTTTCTATTGAAATATTTATTAGTAACAGAATTTATCCACAAGTTCCAACCCCTTTCCACCTTCCCCACATCTCAGATATTGTCCAGGAGACAGACACCCATTTCACTGTTCATTATCCCTTATAGTTCTTTCCAAGTTGTTTTTTTTAATTAGCTCACTCATCATTTCTTATGGAGTAGTAGTATTCTATCACAATCATATACCATAATTTGATGAGCCATTTCCCAATTGATAGGTGTCCCCTTGATTTCCAGTTCTTTGCCACCACAAAGAGAGATACTATAAATATTTTGCAACGTATTGGTTCTTTTCCTCTTTCCCTGATCTCCTTGGGAAGTAGACTGGTTCTAAGGGTATACACAGTTTTATAACTCTATTGTAATTTCAAATTGCTCTCCAGAATATTTAGATCAGTTCACAGCTCCACCAACAGAGTATTAGTATCTCCATTTTTTCATGTAAATATATTAATTAAAATTTTTTTTAATCCTAGTTCATGGGCCCCAGGTTAAAAACCTCTGTATTGGATGATCTCTGAGCTCCCTTTCATCTCTTATAATTTGTGCATCTTACATACATTTCGAGTTTCTGTTATGTGCTGGAATAATTGGTCCATAGAATTTTAGTGCTAGAAGAGACCTTAAAAGTCAACTGGGGCAGCTAGGTGGCTCAGTTGATTGAGAGCCAGGCCCAGAGATGGAAGTTCCTGGGTTCAAATGCAGCCTCAGACATTTCCTAGCTGTGTGACCTTGGGTAAATCACCAAGCCCAATTTGTCTAGGCCTACAACTCTTCTGTGTTGGAACCAATATATAGTATTGATTCTAAGATGGAAGGTAAGAATTAAAAAAAAAAAGTCAACTAGTCCATGACACAAAATAAAATAAACTGAATCAGAGAAACAACATACACGATGATTACATAAATGAAAGTATAACTCCAAAGCAAAGTTGAATGCTGCTGCTACATTATAATAAAATTTAGCCCCAAAGTAGAAATAGATATAAGAAGGAATTTCCACTCTACCAAACTCACCCTATTTCTTTGTAGAGTAGGGGACTATAGATCTGGAACACAGCCTATAGTGTGAGACATTTTTGGCATCTTGGTTAATTTGCTCAATTTTTTCTTTGGTTCATAGAATTTTCCTCTCTTTTCTTCATAATGATAAGGGCTGGCCCTCTGGGAAGGGCAGGGGTGGGGTGAGGGTGGAGAAGATCTACAATGGGGGTGAAGGCAATAAGAAAAAAAACAAAAAAAATTTATTTTTTAAAACCTACCATTCCAACCTCCCACAATTTACACAGGAAGAAACTGATGGATGACTGGAGAGGGGAAGCAGCTTGCCCAGGGTTGCACAGTGAGTTAGTGGCCCAGACAGGACTAGAGATCAGGTCTTCTGACTCTTTAATCTAATATTTTCTTGTGCACGACAACATGGGAGATACAGAGATGATTTAGACACTAACCCTGCCTTCAAGCAGCTCACAGTCCAGTACGGGAGATAAGACATGGACGCAGATAAGTATGATTGGAGGCAGACTAAAACATTATTCAGTGCCTGCTGTGTGTAGAGCACTCTTGGGTACCAGGGGGATAATGAGATAAATATGTACAAATTGCCTGCTGAAGTCGAAGGGAGGAGAGCTCCCTTCTGTTTGGGGGGATCAGGGGAGGCTCCAATGTAAAGCACTATGAGCTTGATTCTGTCTGTCATGACCCCAGTGGTAATATTGGGGATAGCTCACATTCACTTAGTTTATAAAGGACGGTTCTCCTATCCCCTCTTTTATGGAGGAGGTGCAAGTATTATAAGCTCCATTTTTCAGATGAGGGAATTAGAGCTCAGAGAAATCGGTTGATTTGCCCAAGATCTCATAGCTAAGTCATTGCTGGAGCCAGGATTCTAAACTGAGCCTTTGGCATCGAGTCTTATGCTCTCTCTACTGTATCATGCTGCAGAACTGGTTTCCTGGGGGCTAAGAGCATGTTTTGGGATGACCAAGCCTCTCTCGGGGCAGTGACCTGGAAGATTGGGACCTGGCATGGTGAGGAGTTGGCAACTAGCGGGGTGTGGTGTGACCTCTTCAGTGGGTCTAGACCCTGGAGTTTGGGGGAGGCGGCAGTGGAGTGGATGGAATAGCCCCTGTGCTGGAGAAGGACATAAGGGGTGCACCCGGACCAACAACCTTTAACCTCCTGGGCTGGCCATGGAGTTAGAACTAACCATAGACAAGAGTTGAAGGCTACCTGGATGATATCCAACCACTGACCTGTGCCTTTTTTTTCTTTCCTTTTAATTTAAACTCTCCTAACTCTTTTAGGATGATCGACTGGGTGTGTTGGCCCCTGGGGAAAAACATAGACAAGTGGATCATCACGTTGCTAAAGGGCCTAGCAGCTGTTAAGAAGTTCAGCATTTTGATTGAAGTCTCTCTCTCCAAAATAGAGAAGGTCAGCACCCATTCCAAATACCCTCTTAGGACCGGGCCAAAAAGCCCAGCACATGGAAGCCTGGGGGAAACTAGGGCCATTGATACAGAAATGGATGTGGTCTTGACAGGCTCCATAGTGAGGAGCATTGTGGGTTAGTGAGAAGAAGACTGGGCTGGGAATCAGGAGACAAGGGCTAGGTCCCTGTGTGATTTGGGGCAAGTCATTTCCTTGGGTCTCCTTACCTTTGAAATTCTCATAATTTCTCAGGTTGGATTAGATCATTTCTAAGTTCCCTTACAGTTCTCATGCTCTATGATCTAAAATTCCTCCCAGCTCTGACCTTGTGTCCTAAGGTGCTTCCCAGCTCTGACATTTTGTTTTTTAAGGTCCCTTTTAGCTCTGACATTCTGTGTTCTAAGTTCCCTCCTAAGCTTGGATGTTTTATGTTCTAAAACCCCTTCCAGCTCTGACATTCTGGGTTCTAAGGTCCTCCTAAACTCCAGTGTTCTGTGTTCTAAGACCCCTCCCAGTTCTGACATTCTGGGTTTTAAGGTCCTTCCTAAGCTCTGACATTCTATGCTCTAAGAGCCCTCCTAGTTCTGATATTCTGTGTTCTAAAGTCCATCCCAATTCTGACATTCTCTGTTCTAAGCTCCCGTCTAGCTCTGACATTCTGTATTCTAAGAACCCTCCAAGCTCTGACATTCTATGATCTAAGGCCCCTTCCAACTCTAACATTGTGTGTTCAGTGTTCTGCATTCTGTAGTCTAAGATTTCCTTCAAGTTCTAATGTTCTATATTAGATCCTATACAAAATTCTTTGCTTAGTATTGGGTATAGAAAGATAAATATGACAACATGACACATTTATGTGTCATATTATTATGACACATTATGACACATATTAATATGACCTATTACAAATGAACTTCTAGTCGAATGAGAAAGATATGTACAGAAATAATTATAATATGAAGGAGTGATAAAGTACAAAGGGAGGTCTCTTCCAGCTCTAACATTCTTTGTTCTATGCTCTCTTCCAGTTCTGACTTTCTGTGTTCTAACAGTCTTTATTTCTAAGGTTTCATCCAGTTCTAATATCCTTTGAGTCTGTGAGCTATCCATTAAACAGCTGTGTGCACAGAGGCACCTTTGGCACTGAGGGGGAGGTGGAGTCCAGTAAGATAAAGTCCACTCCTCACTCTCCGGACTTCTCCACCTCCCTGCCAGCAGCCTTCTCACCCTGGTGATACCTCCACCCTGCGGCTCTCTCTTCTGATTGGTGAGTCTTTGGCCCAGTCCACCATTCCATGAGGTGCCCAGGCCATGCTTACTTCACTGCTGACTCCACTCCTTACTCTCTGGACTTCACCTCCTCATTAGCAGCCTTGTTCCCCTCTCTTCACTACTACCCCTCTCAATTTTCCAACTCCCCATTATTGTTGTCTTCTTCCATTAGAATGTAAGCTCCTCAAGGGTAAGGACTGTCTTGTTTACTTGTATTTGTAGCCCCAGCACTTAGCACAGTGCCTGACACACAGTAAATGCTTAATAAATGCTTGTGCTCTCTTTCTCTCTTTTTTCTCTTTACTTGTCCTACTTTTTTCTCTCCTCTCCTTTCCTTTTTTCTCTTCCTTCATTTCTTTCATTTTCTTTCTTTATTCCTTTCTTTTTCTTTTCTTTTTCCCCTCCCTCCTGCCTTCTTTCCTTCCTTCCTTTTCTCTCCTTCTCTCCCTCCTTCCTTCCTTCTCTTTTTATCTCTCTCTCTAATCTTCCTTCCTTCCTTCCTTCTCTCCTTCTCTTCCTCCTTCCTTCCTTCCTTCTCTCCCTCTTTTCTTCCTTCTCTTTTTATCTCTCTCCCTAATCTTCCTTCCTTCCTTCCTTCCTTCCTTCCTTCCTTCCTTCCTTCCTTCCTTCCTTCCTTCCTTCCTTCCTTCCTTCCTTCCTTCCTTTCCTTCCT
>NC_058132.1:101428368-101439219 GCF_016433145.1 Gracilinanus agilis
TTGCATCTATGTCAGTCTCTTTAATAATTCCCCCCTTTTTTTCTCCCTGTTTGGAATAATTTCTTTTCCTGCTTAGGGAATTTTACTCTTGAGCATGCCCCATTTTTTGTGGGCTGACTTTCTTAGAAGGCAAGAGTCATTTTATCTCACCAATTCTTTATTCAAAAAAATTTTTTTTTTCTCCAACTAGAGGAGGGAGTGAGACTATACTTGGTCGAGCAGTCACTTCCTCCTTAGGTATCCCACATTTCTCCTGCAACAAAATTATTTATCATCACCAGAGCCTCCATATTTTCAAGAATAAAGTAATCATTCAGGCAGTTTAAGAATTTGTTAGTTTTTCTGCTTTTGGCAGAGATAATGCCCTAGTAAATCTTTAAGAAGTTGAGTCATTACTACATCATGACTCGGTATGAGATTCATTATCTGTTTCTTGAACTCCTCATCTATTTCTTCCTTTTGTCCAGTAGACATTTTACAGTATAAATGCCCTAGTAGTATTGGTTCTATTTTTTTCCATTAAGTTATCCGAATTATCTCCACTCTGCTTCCCTCTGCCCCTGGTTCATGAAATTTTCTCACTTTAGTGAAACCATTTGAATTAATATTAAAGGGATCATAAGTAACACAAAAATCAAGGAATTTATAGCACTTAAAAAGGTTTTAAAAATTTGTAAATAAAACACACATAAAAGAAAATATAAATAGTATACTACTTCTGTAGTCTTACACTTCTATGTAATTTGTTGACAAACAAATCAGAAGTCAGAAAGAATTTATTAAGTACCTATGGTGTGCCAGGCACTTTGCTAAGCACTGGGGATTGAAAGGGAGGCAAAAACAGTCCCTGCCCTCAAGGAACTCACAATCTAAAGGGGGATACAATGTGCAAGCAATTATATACGGACAAGAACTAATGGGATAAATTGGAGATCATTTCAGATGGAACCAAGACTTTACCTAATAATTAAATTCAATTTAATATTACAGGCATTTATTAAACCCCTACATCATACTAAATCCTGTGCTCTGTGTTAGAGAAAACAAGATAACTAGAACTCACCTTGTTTTAAAAGAACTTACCTTCAGAAAACTATGATAGAAGAGAGCTTAAGAGCTACATAAAGGAAGGGGTCAGGCAGAATGTTATGACAAATTTAAGGAGAGAGACACTATTTCACTTGGAGTAAAGAGGGGAAAGTTAGGAAAAGCAACTTGGATGAGTAAAGGAAAAATTTTATTAAGCATATGCTATGGGCCAGGCACTGAACTAAGCCCAAAAAGGAGATATTTCTTGTCTTTAAAGACCTTACATTCTAATAGTTGGAAGTAACATATGTAGGGGAGTAGTATCGAGTAATGATCCAATCTGGGTAGTCACAAAGATGATGAATGAAGCCACTGAACCCAAACAAATAGGAAGTTGAAGGACATGTCCCTTCTGGAAGCAATTTTATTTATTTACTTGATTACTGTTCCCAGAACTATTGGGATACCAATATGACACACACATGGCAGCAAAGTAGAGGGTAAAGAAAGAAGGCAGAGTGGATGACTAGATGGGATGTGTATCATGCCCTGGTCTGGGCTCACTAACTTCCTTCATGAAAGAGATGACACTTGAGCTGGGCCTTGAAGGAAGGATATAACCCAGGGGTCTGGTGCTATTTCACATCTTTACCAATAAATGGATAGAAGCATAGATTGCCTCCTTCATAAAGTTGCAGATCATACCAAGATGGAAGGGATGGCTACCTCACTGGACAAAAGGGTTGGTATCCCAAAAGGGAGGGATGGCTACCACACTGGATGACAGGGTCAAGATCTTCAAGGGATGGATAACATATGACAGGGTAGGGATCCCCAAAAGATCTTTGGACATGGTAGAACATTGGTGGGATTTATTGGATAAATGTAAAGTCATATACTTGAGTTCACAAAGTCAATTTCCAAAAATATAAAGTGATTTAGACATAGTCAGAGAGCAACTTGCTTGAGAAAAAGAAGCTAAAGACTAGGTGGCTTAGTGGATAGAAAGCCACACTGAGAGACTGGAGGTTCTGGGTTCAAATCTAGCCTTAGACACTTCCTAGCTATCTAACCTTGGGCAAGTCACTTAACCCCCATTGCCTAGCCCTTACCCCTCTTCTACCTTGGAACCAATACAGTATTAAGATGGAAGATAAAGGTTCATAAAAAAAAAGAAAAAAGAAAAAACATCTGAAGGGTTCTAGAGGACTAAAACTCAATATGAGGCAACAGTGTTACATCACAGCTAAAAAAGCTAGATTGATCTTAGTCTACATCAAGATTGGCATGGTATCCAGCACCTGAGCAGTTCTAATCCTGCTGTAATCCTCTACCCTATTTAGGCTACATCTGGGGTGTTATGGTCATTTCTAGGTAGTACATTTTAGGAAGGGTATTTGTAATCTGGGAGTGGGAAATAGAGAAGCTACCCTTTGATTCCCTCAGGACATTAGTCTCAAGGCAGGGGATAGGAAGTACAGATAGGTAGTTTCTTTTTTCAGGAGACCCTTTTTTTGCCCTTGGTATATGTTCTACTCTGCTTCTGCCTGGATATATTGCTTCCTATTATTTCAAATTCTCTAATAATAATAATAATAATGTTAATAATTTCTCATGGTCAGTGACTGAGGGCAGATCAGTTTCAAAGACTATTTAGCCAGTTAGTCAATCAGCAAGCATTTATTAATCATCTAGACATTGCACTCAAGACTGGCGATATAAATACAGAAGAGGGAGTCATTCACAAGTAACTTACACTCTAACGGGGGAAACAAGTTTATATATAAGCACATACAGCATAAATAGGGAGGGAGATAGAAATACCAAACAACTAAATGCAAGATAGTTTGGGAGGACAGCAATAAGAGTCATGAGGATCAGGAAAGATTCATGTACAAAGGAGAAAAGAATGAATAGAGACAGGCTAACTATCTCCAATTAGAATCCTGAATTTTGAGTTGGAAGGGACTTTGCAGGTCATTCAGTTCAACCCTTACTTGGAAGGCTGTAGTGTATAAAAGAGATTAGACTTGTTCTGCTTGGCCTCCGAAGACAATTGGACACAGCAAAGAGACAATTTTAGGCTTCCTGTGAAGGAAGCTTTCCTAGCAATATGAACCATCTCAAAAGTGGAATGGAGGCAGAGGGTTTATTGTCACTGTGGAGGTCTTTGAACAAAGACTGGATAATCACTTGTCAGTGATACAGTAGATGGAATTCTTGTTCAGGAATGGGTTGGACAAGATGACCTCTGAGGCCCTTCCCAGCTCTGAGGTGCCAGTTCTGTAATTCTCACTGTAAGGAAAGGGCATTGTGTACTTTAAAATATTAAATGCGAATTAATATTATAATCATGGTTATATTCATCTTAATAATCCTAGTGTTTGTTAATATAATGATATCATAACATAATTATTATAGAGACATGGTTCTTTTATATTTAATGTTCTACAGGCTGTTGCATAAGTAGATAAAGTGAGCTGGGTCTTTTTTTTTTTTTTAAACTGAATAAAAGCATTGAAATATAAGCTCATCTTCTGAAGGTTCACTGAAAGTATCTTTAGGAGCTTCATTATCAGGCAGGATGTTGGGGATGATATGTTTTTCTTCCAGCCCCCACATGGTTTTTATGTTTTTTGTTAGGTCTCTGTGTTTTAAAACCTTTTAAACTCTACTTAGATTGAGTCTATTATATGATAAGAGCTATTAAAAGTGTTGTTAAATGTTTATGGTTCAATGTTATGTTCAGGCAATTGTGGGTAACATTTCTTTCTGTAATAATGTTTTGATTCCAATACAGTTTATTTGTTGAATTCTCAAGAATATTTGGGGGCTTGTATCTGTAGTCTGTGTATTTATTGGTTAATGAAAGTAAATTTCTAGGGTGTGATTCTGGCCACCTGATCATGTCTTTCTGGGACATTTTTAGGTACTAAATTGTTTATAATTATTATGCTATCATTCTTACCATAAAGATCATATCTTTGTCTTTTATTAAATAGAGAAACAGTCTTCTGACAAGTTGTTCTCCTGTGTAAATATTTATTTAGAGTGCTACAATCTGTATATATCCTGAATGCACCTAGTTTGCATATTCTCTCCCCACTAGATTGTACGCTCCTTGAGGGCAGAAACTATTTGCCCTTCTGTATCCCTGGTGCTTAGCAAAGTACCTGGCATACAGTAGGTGCTTAATGCTTGCTGTTATTATTGTTCATAATGATATTGCTAAATACTTTGTATAAAATATCCAATCATTCAACTGGCTTAAATTTGAAGAGATTCCCACCTTTGCTAGCAGATATGTGATGCCAGGGCAGATGGGATGACTCAGTGGATTGAGAGCCAAGACCAAAAATGGGAAGCCCTAGATTCAAATCTGGCCTCAGATAGGCCTCTTCCTTGCTGTGTGACCCTCAGCAAGTTATCACATTGCCTAGCCCTTACCATTCTTCTGCCTTGGAACCAAAACACAGTATTGATTCCAAGACAGAAGGTACGGGTTTATTAAAAAAAGACTGGTGATGTCTTCAGTTAGGAAAGCTGGGATCATATTTATGTTTGAGAGAAAGTTGGTTAACTGCTTTGTTAGTAATTAATTCATGCACCACTGTAAAACATTTGAGCCAATGGATATTTCTTTTATCTAGCCTTTTGGCTTTCTAGTTTTGCAGAGAAAACAGTGTTACTTTCCTACCTTAATGTAACTGCTCATTAACAGTGTCCTAGAGCTCAAGCTTTCTGTTTTATATTTGATCTGACTTGCTTTTTCATCATTTTCACGTCTTATACAACACATGTAGACAGGCAGAAGTTATCCACATCCTTTTACTTAGGGGATTCTCTCTCCTTTGATTTATTTGCTCTCAAATTTCTAATACAATTTTTGGTTGATGTTGAGGTTTTTTTTGATCTTTGCTCTGCTTCATTTATTCCTTGTCTCAACCTAACTTTTCAGCTTCCAGTTTCAGTTGTTGATTAAGGGTATTGGGCATGCTTGATATATTTTTATTTTCTATATCCCATTCCACACATTTCTTTTCTGTTGGATTTAGTTGCTCAATGTGGCGGTCAAGGTTTCTACTGCATTTACAGACTAGCTGTTGATGTAGACTTCCAATGTCTCTTCCTCGGTCTTCAGTAACTTTCTCAACTTGTTTCTGCCACAATGGTATTCTTAGATAATTCTACCTTTCCTCTTATGGTCTTTGCCATAGCAACGACCTTGGTGTAGCTTTTTATATAAGTCCTAGGCTGTTTTTATACTTTCAAATGTTGTGGAAGAATTTAATCATCCATGATGGCTATAGCAAATGCAAACTTTTTTTAAAATTAATCAATCAATTAATTAATTAATTAGTTTTTTAAAAGCCCTTACCTTCCGTCTTAGAGTCAATACTGTGTATTGGCTCCAAGGCAGAAGAGTAGTAAGGATAGGCAATGGGGGTCAAGTGACTTGCCCAGGGTCACACAGCTGGGAAGTGTCTGAGGTCAGATTTGAACCTAGGACCTCCCGTTTCTAGGCCTGACTCTCAATCCACTGAGCTACCCCGCTGCCCCCTACAAATGCAAACTTTTAAAATTTTTGTTTTTGTGTAGGTGATCTTTATGCCGTTAGACTCCCTTCTTCTTGGTGAGTTCTACCTGAGGCCTCCATTTTGTGGATCTGGGTCCTCAACACCTCCAAAACACAACCTCCATTCCCCTCTTGTCTATCTGCTTTTGACTTTCTTTTTAAAATTTTTAAAATAATTTTATTTATTTAAAAAAAATATTTTTCCATGGTTACCTGATTCATGTTCTCTCCATCCCCTTTTCCATCCCCTCTCCTGGAACTGACAAGCAATTCCACTAGGTTAGACATATCTTATCACTCAAAACCCATTTCCATATTACTCATTTTTGCAATAGAGCAATCTTTTAAAACCAAAACCCCAAATCCTATAACCATATAACAACTGATAAATCATATATTTTTCTTCTGTTTTTCTACTCCCACAGTTCTTTCTCTTGTTGTGGATAGTGTTCTTTCTCATAAGTCCATTGGGATTGTCCTGGATCATTGTGTTGCTCTCAGTAGCAAAGTCTGTTACATTTGATGTTTCAGTTACTGTGTATAATGTTCTCCTGGTTCTGCTCATTTCACTCCACATGGAGGTCTTCCCAGTTCTTATAGAAATCAAGCATTCCTTATAGCATAGAATTATAGAATTCATCATTCCTTATTAGCACTGCTTTTGACTTTCTGGACTATACCATGCCCCTGGGATTTGGGTACTCTTTTCTCTTCCCACCCCCAGATTTATAGCTCCTTTGGTCTGTTGTGCATTCTTTTTATTAGAACGTAAGCTCCTTGGGGACAGAAATTGTTTTTCTTTTTTGCTTGTATTTGTACCCTGGTGCTTATCCTATAATTGACATCCCAAACATGAAGACTTCCCAGACCAGTACAGCTCATCATACTTTCTTTTCCTCTTAGAAAACTATATTGTATGTCTGTATATTTGCATAGCCACTAGGCACATCTTGCATTTTGGTGATGCTTTATTTTTCTTTTGATTAGTGTTCCTTGGAACAGCCAAGAAGTGCAATGTATAGAGCACTAGGTTCTGAGTTCAAATCTGGCCTTGGACAATTACTAGTCCTTTGATCTTGGGCAAGTCACCTAACCCCTATTTGCCTTGTTTACTCATCTCTAAAAATGGGGACATCCTGGAGAAGGAAATGCCAAACTGCTCCAGTGTCTTTGCCAAGAAAATCCCACAAAGAGTCAGACACAACTAAAGAATAACATCCTTGAGTTAGTATTAATTATAGATTTTTAATATTTCAGGTTATTCAGCTTTTCCCTCTTCAGGGAACCTCCTCTTCAGCCTTTCCTCTTATTTCATCCTATCTGAGTTTGTTAATGAAGTCATTTCTTATGATTGACCTGCACTGGGTGACTTAGTGCTGAGGTTAACTGGGGACAAAAAAACAGAAAGAAGTCCTTGCCTATAGTTAGTTGATAAGATCTGTTTTCAGTTTTATTGTGATGCAATATTGGTGCATAATGAAAATATTCATGTCTTTAACCCTTCATGCATACTGATGCTTGCATTTCTATGGTAGGTACTGGGGTCCAGATTTGTTCTGACTTTTCTTGCCTTCTTTCAATATCAGATCACTAGGAGAGCTCCTGGTTCCTCTATCCTCTCAATCAAGTTAATCCCCATAAGAGCTTTAAAGAGGGGATACCCACAATCTCTGCTTACCTTTTGTTTTTCTTCAATTCCTAGGAGCACTTACATCATCTCACCCAGGAAACTAATTCATTCAGTAGAATCACCAGAACCTAGTGGTCCAGTACCTTAGTGTTCTTGTCAGGACTTTAAAACTACCATTGTGGTCTCAGGACCCTGCTCTGACATTCTCTGATTCTGTAATTGTGAGAGTCACCCTGATTGGAGTTCTATTTTACCATTTATTCTTCTCATCTTTTTTTGGCAGAGCTCAGGATAGCAACAGGTCTAGGACAAATCACATACTACTGTGGTTTTTTAAAAAATATTTAATATTCTACAAGTGAATAAAAAAATTACTTTTTTAATCAAATAAAAGTATGAGGCTGGAAAGTAATCCTCTGTAAGGCTCACTGAAATTTTCCTTGGCACAGTCCCAGGAACAGATAGGACACCAGTGCTGAGAATTATATTCCCATATGATTTTTTCAAAAGCCTGTACCTTCTGTCTTAGAATCAATGCCGTGTATTGGTTCCAAAGTAGAAGAGTGCTAAGGGCTAAGCAATGGTGGTTAAATTGCGCAGGGTCAGACATCTAGGAAATATGTGAGGTGAGATTTGAACCCAGGACCTCCTATTTCCAGGCCTGACTTTCAATCCACTGAACCACCTAGCTATCCCCACCCCCAAAATGATTTTGATCTTCTCTGCTATACCTCCATCTACCTTTGAAAACTTTTCATTCCATGTATTTTGGAGATTATAAGTATTTGGTAGGGTCATAGCCATTAAATATGTTCTCCCTAAATTCTTGAGTTTTATGAACCAATGTAATTGTGGGGTGAAAGTTCAGTTTGTGATAATCTAATTCCAGTACATTCTGTCAGTTGAGCTCTTTTTTTTTTTAACCCCTTACCTTCTGTTTTAGAATCAATATTGTGTATTGGTTCCAAGGCAGAAGAGGGGTAAGAGGTAGGCAATTGGGGTTAAGTGACTTGCTCACCATCCCATAGCTAGGAAGTATTTGAAGTCAAATTTGAACTCAGGACCTCCAGTTTCCAGGCCTGGTTCTCTGACCACTGAGCCACATAACTAACTATTCTAGTTCTTAGGTTTTAATGGATCATTATGGCTGTTCTGGACAATAGTTCTCTCTGTGATAATGATATGGTTCTAGAAAAGTTTGTGATTTAGTTTTCTGGGATATATCGAGGTCTGTATTTTGAATAGAGGAATTTGTTGTCTGTCAGTCCTAGAAGGAATCTATGAAGAGGTAGCATATTATTTCAGCTTTGATGGATCGCATGTTTGACTGGAGTGTTGGTTACATGAAGGAAAACATGGTGAGAAGAAGCCAGAAGGGTTGGATGGTGTCCAGTTGCGGAAGGTCTGGGATGTAATAGATGGAGTCAGATTGTCTGGGTTTGAATCCCAATTCTCCTACTATTGACTTTGGCTAATCCATTTCAGCTGGTCCTGGTTTTCTCATTGCTGAAATGAAGAGGCTAGCTTAGCTCTCTAAGGCTCCTTCTGACCCTACATCTTAGGCAACCATGTTTTTATTCAGTGAAGAGCAAGGAGCCAATGAAAGCTTTGCAGTAGAGCTAGGGCAGACGCCTCGGCCTTTTAGCCATGCTGGTCCTGCTGGACATAGAGAACCTAGTGGCTTGGCTGTACCAAGAGAGGAAGAGTACAGGGACACGAGAATCTTGATCTCACACCCAATTCACTTCAGTGCTAAACAATAAACATTGACTAAAACCCTGTTGGGTGCAAAGTTCCATGCTCTGTGCTGAGGGCAATGCAAAGTTAGGTAGTGCCCTGTCCTTGCTCTGATGGAGCTCACAGGAGGGGATAATTCAATTCAACAAAGAATGAGTGCTTGCAGTATGCCAGGTACTGGGCTTATAAGGATACCCTGCCTTCAAGAAACATATATTCTACTGTGGAGATATGACATAGACAAAGGTGAGTTAAGACAAAGTATGTGTACAAAGTCATTTCAGAAGAGAAATGCTAGTCCCTAGGAGTTTGGGAAAGTACACTAGAGGTTGCTAAACAAATTTTTCCCGTGGAATCTAAAGCCCAAGGTTATTATGGCCTTTGGAGGATGGGATGGTGTAGTTAGAGAAGACTTCCTGGCATTTGAATCGAACTTATAAACAAAAACAAAAAACCAAAAATCCTTACCTTCTCTCTTATAATTTATACCAAGTGTTAGTTCCAATCAGAAAAGTAGTAAGGGCTGGGCAACTGGGGTTAAATGATTTGCCCAGGGTCAAGCCGTGGCTAGGAAGTATCTGAGGCCAGATTTGAACTCAGGACCACCCATCTCCAGGCCTGGCTCCCTAACCACTGAACTACCTAGCTGCCCTTTGAACTGGATTTTAAAGGATAAAAAAAAAAGTTGGGTGAGAGCAACTCTATCCTAGAAAGCAAGATGAGCGGAAATGGAGACAGATGAGAACATGGTGAATTGGGGCACCTGAGATTAGTCCAGTTGAGTTAGTTAAATAAATCCCTGTTAAGACTAAACGTATTGGGGCAGCTGGGTGGCTCAGTGGATTGAAAGCCAGGCTTAGAGACAGGAGGTCCTAGGTTCAAATCTGGCCTCAAGACACTTCCCAGCCATGTGACCCTGGGCAAGTCACTTGACCCCCATTGCCTGCCCCTTACCACTCTTCTGCTTTGGAGCCAATACATGGTATTGACTCCAAAATGGAAGGTAAGGGTTAAAAAAAAAAAAAAGACTAAATGTGTTTCCCTAAAGCACAGATGTGCTTTTGTAATTATTAGATTTTGAAATTGGAATGAAATCCACCAGTCTAAAATCCACATATTTAAAATAATTTTTTGATCTTTTGAATTTTGATCCTGTATGATCTTTTAACATTTTCTTTTCTTTTTTTCTGTAGAGTGATACTAATTTCTATTTTTTAAAAAAAATCCCCAAATTCAAGTTTTGTCCCTGCCAAGAATGGTGATGAGATGCTTTAGGACACATTCTATTCAGAAAAATAGTTTGCCACCATGCATATATCTGAGTGGTTGAATTGCCCCTTAGGCAGGACTGCAGGATACCCTCATTTGCCATAAGTGATAAAAGGTAGAAGAGAGAGATTAGTCAAAAGAGTCACTGAGCAAAGCAGGACTTTTGCTGTTTGGGTTCTCTTCTGTGTCAAATAACTCTTCTGCTAAGAAGTAGTAGAGACTGAGGGCATGGGTAGAGTGAGGCATTGTGGGTTTTATTTTATTTTTGTTTCTTTACTCAAGACACCAAGAATTGTCTTTAAATATCTGAAGAGCTGTTATGTCAAAGGGAGATTCAGAGCATAGCTAGGTGGTATAAGGACCACCAGTGGCTCAGTGGGTAGAGTGCCAGGCCTAGAGATGGGAGATCCTAGGTTCAAATGTGGCCTCAGACACTTCCTAGCTATATATATTATGCCACAATAGTATAACATTATATTATTACATATTTTATGTAATAATATATGTAAAGAGAGAAAAAGAGAGAGGAGAGAGACAGAGAGAGGGGGGGAAAGGAGAGAGGGAGAAAAAGAGGAAGAGAGAGAGAAAAAAAATGAGAGAGAGAGAGAGA
>NC_058132.1:101454068-101481777 GCF_016433145.1 Gracilinanus agilis
AAGAAGAGAAAATAGAGAAAAAGAAAAAGGAAAAAGAGAAGATGATAGAGAAAAAGAAAGGAGCACAAAAGAAAGATGAAAATGTGGAGAAAAAGAAGGAGGGAGAAAAAGAGGTGGAGAAAAAGAAGGAAGAAAAGAAGGAGGTAGTGAAAAAGAAGGAAGAGAAGGAGGTAGAGACAAAGAAAGTAACACCAAAGAAGTATGAAAAATTGGAAAAAAAGGAGGTAGAGAAAAAGAAGGAGGTGGAGAAAAAGAAGGAAGAAAAGCAGGAAGTGAAAAAGGAGGAGGAAAGAAAAGAGATGGAGAAAAAGGAGGTAAAGAAGAAGGAAGAGAAGGAAGTGAAACGAAAAGAGGAAGAGAAGGTGGAAAAAAAGAAAGAAGAAAAGGAGATGGAGAAAAAAGAGGTGAAGAAGAAGGAAGGAAATGAAGTGGAAAAAAAGAAGGAAGTGAAACAAAAGGAGGAAGAGAAGTTTGAAAAAAAAAAGGAAGTGGAGAAAAAGGAGGAAGAGAAAGAGATGGAGAAAAAGGAAATGAAGAAGGAGGAAGAGGAAAAAAAGAAGGAAGTAAAACAAAAGGAGCAAGAGAAGGTGGAGAGAAAGGAAGAAAAGAAGGAGATGGAGAAAAAGGAGGTGAAGGAAGAGAAAGAAGTGAAACACGAGGAGGAAGAGAAACTGGAGAAAAAGAAGGAAGAAAAGGAAATGGTGGAAAAGGAGAAAGAGAAGGAAGTAAAGGAAAAGACAGAGAAAAAGGAGGGGGAAAGGGTGGATGAAAAGAAAGAAGAGAAAAAAGAGGAAGAGGAGAGGGAAAGAGAGGAGAAAAAGAAGGCAGAGGAAGGTTGCCTCGGCCCAAGGACTGGTGGGAACCAGGGGGCACCTTGTGTGGAGCAGATGTGTGGCCCCGAGGGCTCTCGTTCGGTCCCAGATCTTATCAATTACTTTCTGTCTCCCGAGACGCTGACGGCAGAGAACCGCTATCACTGTGAGCACTGTGCCTCATTGCAGGATGCAGAGAAGGTGGTGGAGCTGAGTGAGGGCCCCCGCTACCTCATCCTCACCCTGCTGCGCTTCTCCTTCGACCTGAGGACCATGCGTCGGAGGAAGATCCTGGACAACATCTCCATTCCCCTGTTCCTTCAGCTTCCTGTGGCGAGCGGGTGCCCCCAGCAGGACCAGGACCAGGTCTGTGCAGCCTATGACCTTTGCAGTGTCGTGGTGCACTCGGGCATCTCTTCAGAAAGTGGTCATTACTACTGCTATGCCCGCGAGGGAGCGACAGCCACAGTCAACCCACCCGGGTCCCCCGGACTCTCGTCTGCCGAGAAGCTACCGGCCCCGGAGAGCCAGTGGTACTTGTTCAATGACACGCGGGTCTCCTTCTCCTCCTTCGAGTCAGTGAGCAACGTCACCTCCTTCTTTCCCAAAGACACAGCTTATGTGCTGTTCTACAGGCAGAGAGCCAGAGAGGGGCTCGCAGCAGAACCCAAGGCACCCAGACCCCACAGTGAACCAACTCTGCACAAAGACTTGATTGAAGCCATATCTAAAGACAACATTCTTTACCTGCAGGTGAGCAGAGCAGGCTCCCCAGCAAGCCCTGCCAAACTCTTTGGGGGGGCCATCAAGTTGATTGGGGGAACCTTTCTTTACTCTCCAAGTCTCTAGGGTGCTTATCTGTAAGATGAGAATAATATTATTTATTCTGCCTCCCTCCCAGGGTGGTTATAAGCCCTGTAAACCAGTTGGGAGTAACTTATTATTGTCCTAATCATATTTATGTCCTTTAGGACATTCCTACTGCCTTGCTATCCTAACCGTATATCTCTTGTATTTGAAGTGAAGCTTGCACGGAAAACATTTGTGCCTCGATTTATGCATCAGCTGTGTAACCCTAAAAGGTGTATTTGAATCCATTAAAAAAAAATCCCAGGGGGCAGCTGGTGGCTCAATGGATAGAGAGCCAGGCTTAGAGATGGGAGGTCCTAGGTTCAAATGTGGTCTCAGACATTTCCAAGCTATGTGACCCTGGGCGAGTCACTTAACCCCCATTGCCTAGCCTTTACCACTCTTCTGACTTGGAACCAATACACTGTATTGTACTGATTATAAGATGGAAGGTAAGGGTTTAAAAAAACCTAACCCCAAATTTAATACCCTCAGGGTAGGAGCTAGTTAGAGAGTTACACCACGTTCCATCTCAAGAAGAGATTTTAGAACACTGTATTAGAACAGAGAACATAAAATATTAATACTAGTAGGAATTGTAGTGTTCAATCTTAAAACATTTGGACATAGAATGTCAGAACTGGAAGGGGCCATTAGATGAGACCATAGAACATATAGAATGTTAGAAAACATCAAATATTAAAGCTAAACACAACCCCAGAGATCATCTAATTCATTTCCCTTATTGTTTCCACGATGGAAAGGAGGCGTAGAGGGAAGTGCCATTAAGTGTCCTCGTCATACAAGCAGGTCAGTGGCACTGCTCACACTCAAACCAGGAGGCTTCTGGGGTTCAGTGTTCTTTGGATTTCACCATTCTGACTCTTTAGGGGTCTTCTGTGGTGGTCGTGTCCTATTAAACTGACCGACACAGAGAACATTTCTCCCAGGACAGCGCCTTCCCACGGAGCACAGATACAGAAAGGTGACTGAAATCAGCTCTCTCTACCATTCCCTTTGCAGGGAGACCAAGAACTGGTCAATGAGTGTCCCTCTGTGTCCTTGTGGGTCCACACCTGCCCAGTAAGGCAAAGTTTTTATATGAAGTGGGCTTCAAAGGAAAGGAGGGTCTTCAACACAGGAAGTTTAGGTTGAGGAAAAATTCACTGCTCTAGGTAAGGGAATGAGTAAAAGCCAAGAGAGAGGTAGGAAAAAGCATCACGTGAACAGGGGATGGAGGGTTCTCTAGTTTCGGGGGAACACATGCTGTTAAAAGGTGGCTTGGAGCTCGATGGTGGAGACCCCTGAAGGCCGGAGTCTATAGCTTTTTCCTTTAGATAGTGGAAAACCATTGCAACAATGATATGTTTAGAATCTAGGAATTCAAATATGTGTGATCTAGGGCCATAAGTCCAGATCTGAGGAACTTTAGAGCTTCTAAAGAGGTTCTTCACCTGGGGTCCATGAGCTTGTGGTTTTTTTTTAATTGATGACTACATTTTAATATAATTGATTTCTTTTGTAACTTCATCTATTTTATTTTCTATCTTTAAAAACATTTTGAGATGCAGTTCATAGGCTTCACCAAATTACCATGGGTGGTGGGGTCTATGACAAAAAAGAGGTTCCTTTTCTAGTCCAATTCCCTTATTTTACTGTGGAGGAAACTGAGGCCTGTGAAGCTAAGGCTTGATCAGGGACAGGGAGGTAGTAAGTATAGGCAGGATTTGATCCCGGATCTTTTGACCCCCAGGCCAGGGCACTTTCCACCACACTCTGCCAGCCCTTTTGGAGGCCATGGGCTGATTGGACCTCCTCAGGAAACGTCTTTAGGAAGAACTTTCTGGACCAAGCAAGAGGTCACATTATATGACCTCATTATGTTTTGAATCAAAAATAGACAACATAGATCTTGTGTCCAAGAAACATTCAGTCTGATACGGCTGGGGGCAGCTAGGTACCTGAGTGGAGAGAGCATCAGGAGGTACTGGGTTCAAATTTGAGCTCAGATACTTCCTAGCTGTGTGACCCTGGGCAAGTCACTTAACTGCAATTACTTAGTCCTTATCGCTTTTCTGTCTTAGAATTGATACTAAGATGGAAGATAAAAGTTGTTTGTTTTTTTAATCTGATACAGTTGGACTCAGGGGGTGAGGGTAAGGGGATGGGAGAAACCGAAAGAAAAGGAGGAGAGTGAAGACATGGGGAGAGGGAAGGCATCAAAGAGGGCTTCATGGAAGAGGTGGCACTTGGAAAATGAAGATGATAGGGCTGGGATCTGTGGCTAGAGATGTTACCAGAGGTGTCTACTCTCCTTGACCCCCAGGCTGCTTTATGGTGTCCCCAACTCCTTCTGGTAGGAAGGACAGAAGTCAGGACCAACAGATTCCAACCAACCTGGCCTCATGGCTGTAGATGAGGCATGATCTTCTCTTAGAAGCCATGGTGCCTCTCTTAAAAGAGACGGATCTGAGCTGAGAAAAATGCAGACCTCTAAATCTGAGATGTCCAACCCTGGAACAAACCAGCTGTCTTTGGAAAAGAGCGAGCTCCCCATCAGAGTTGTTCAAACAGGCTGCCCGCTGTGAGAATCACCTAGTCATGTCTCTGGGCTTTGGGTCACCTGTAAAAGGAGGTGGATGGATGAGGATCTCCAAGCTCCTTGAGGCTTTGACGTTCTCAAAATTCCTATAGATAAGCACGAGGAGCAGAATTCTTGGCCCACAGTTCCCGTGTACGTCTATAGCTTTTTTTGAGGTTCACTATATTTCTGTGATCTAGGGAGGGCTCATGTTATTATGGCCACATTCCAGACGTGGAAACTGAAGCTGAGCAAGGGGCTTTACTGACACTAATAGGCAGGAAACATGCTCTTATTAAGTACCCACCTGGTGCCAGGCACTGTGCTACATGCTTTACAATTCTTATGTGATCCTTACGATAAGCCTGCTAGGTGGGTGCTACAATGATCCCCATTTGACAGCGAAGGAAATGAGGCAGACATAAATTTAAATGACTTGTCCAGGGACACTCAAAGCCAGACTTAAAGTCAGGTCTTCCTGACTCTAGGCTCAGAGCTCTCTCCTTTACCACCTACCTTTTAAGTGGCAGTGATGGGACTCGAAGTCCAGGACTCTTTCTGTCATGGTACCCGGGGAACAAAGAGCATCTGGTGCTTCCAGGCTTCTGCCCATTCCCTTGAACCGTTGGAGGGCCAGGAGCCCTTGTTTCATGCCTTAGATCAGTGATTCCCAAAGTGGGCGCCACCGCCCCCTGGTGGGTGCTGCAGGGATCCAGAGGAGCGGTGATGGCCACAGGTGCATTTATCTTTCCTATTAATTGCTATTAAAATTTAAAAAAAAACTTAATTTCCAGGGGGCTAAGTAATGTTTTTTCTGGAAAGGGAGTGGTAGGCCGAAAAAGTTTGGGAACCACTGTCCTAGATCTAGGATACACTCAATGCTCCCAACCAGTGCTGAGATCCTCAGATTCCCTGTCTTCTGGTGTAATTTGTTAAACCTTCATTCCTGATTTTATACACACACACACACACACACACACACACACACACACACACACACGCCCCAATCTTTATTATTGAAGAGTTGGGCTGGACCAACCTGGAATTAGAATGAATTCTAGTATTTTGATTTCTAATTTTTTTCTGCTACAACTTAAGAGCTGTTCTTGGTGGTATCAGGGCATCTCAAAAGAAGAAACATTAGCTAACTAGGTGGCTCTGGGGATTGAGAGCCAGACCTGGAGATGGGATGTTCTAGATTCAATCTGGCCTCAGACACTTCCCGGCTGTATGACCCAGGGCAAGTCACTTGACCCCAGTTGCTTCGCCCTTACAATTCTTCTTTGAAAAAAAAAAAAAAAGAATAACAACAAACCCTTACTTACCTTTCATCTTATAATCAATCTGTGTATCAGTTCCAAGGCAGGAAAGCAGAAAAGGGTCAGGCAATGGGGCCTCCAGGCCGGATTCTATCCATCGAGCCACCTAGCTGCCTCCCCCTCACCTTTTCCACCTTAAAACTGACTGATATTTGGTATTGATTCTAAGATAGAAGATACCGGTTTTGTTGGTTTTTTTTTTTTTAAGTGAAATGCCCTTTCTGTAACTGTGTGCCTCCCATTGGCTTATTGCCTGAAATCCCACAATTATTTTCCTTGGAGTCAATTCCTGGCCTCGTGATTAACTAGCTGTGTGACCATAAGTGGCAATCACTTCCCTTCATTGGGTCTTCAAAAATGTATAAAAATGAGGGGGTTGAATTAGATGATCTTTAAGACCTCACCTTGCGTTAATGTTCTCTAATTCTATGAAGAACTAAGGTGGAGTGATCAAAGCTTTGCCTCAGGGCACCGAAATTTAACGGATATATAAATCAAACACATGCACTCCAGCAGTAGAGATGCCACTAGAATTATTAACTCTCCCTTCCATCCAACTGGTTTTATCTTAATTATCCCCCTTGTTATTTTCAAATAAATTACATTAACTGAAGGCACAATTTGGATTGCTCGCCCAAGGATGCTTTTTTAGGTCTTTGCTCCATCACCAGAGCTTCTAGTTATGGTTCTAGTTCTATGACAATCTTAGGTGACTTCTCACTCTTGTGGGATCATCTTTGATATCCAGTCCTAATCATGAGCTTCTGTTTTTCTTTCACCCCCTTTCCCTGAAAACCCCTCTCTGTCTCCAGGAGCAGGAAAAGGAGGCCAGGAGCAGGTCAGCCTACATCTCCACGCTCCCCAAATCTCCCCCTTGGGGGAGGGACTTTGACGAAGACAAGGATGAGGATGATGAAGGCTCCCCAGGGGGCTGTGACCCTGCAGCTGGAGGCAGTGGCAGCTCCTTCCACAGACTTGTCTTCTAGGGGTCTTGACCCCCATCCCATGCACCCTTCCTGGTCCCCAGCCTGCTCTGTGACACCCCTTCCCTTGCAAGGCCAACTCAGGCCCCCTTTTCCTTAGGACAGTCAGGGTGGGCTCAGAGGTTTCCCCATGCCCTGAGGACTCAGCTTGAGCAGGGTCCCATCCTCCAATCCAGGAAGCCAACTTGCTCTTCCTAACTCCAGACCTGTTCTTCCTATCCCTAGCTTCCTAGCAGGATTAGGAACAATGGGAGAAAGGGAAGGAGAGGCAGATTTCAGCTCATTCCTAACCATCAGAGCTGTCCGATCCTGGAGCAGGCTACGTCTCCATGGGGAGTGAGCTCCTCATTGAGGGAGATATTCAAGCGAAAGGCAGATGACCACTTGTTGGGGATTTCTATTCAGATAGAAATTGGACTAGATGACCTCTGAAGCCCCTTCAAGCTCTCAGAATCTGTCACTACACCTTCCAGGGGAAGGACATCCAAGAAAGAGCTCCTGACCCTTTTTTGGAGGGGTAGAAGCAGAGGTTAATGGTTCAGGCCCAGCCTAGGGCCCGTGGGAGTGTGGGCTTCTGGTCGGATTGTTTAAGGAATTGAGACATCAGGACTGGACTCTTGAGAGTACAAGCTTAGTCCACATGAGATCCATTCCAATGCCATAGAAATGTCTATCCTTCCTGGTTTCACTGAAGCTCTGGCTGGCTAATAACAGCTATTTCAGGGTCCTAGAATAGTAATAATAATTTGACTCGAGTCCATAGGATGACCAGTCAAAGACAAGTGCTTTCTTTCCCTGGACCTGGTTTATGAAGCAGTTACAAAATGACATGATCAGGTCTGGGGAGAAGGGACCATCGTTGGCCTTCACAGCTCTAACATTCTGCCATCATGCAGCATTTGCTTCTATACCTTTCACCCTTGGACTTCCCCATCACTCACAGATACTCCCTTCATTCATCCCTGATCACCCACCCTGACCTCTCAAAATCAGGAAGATCATAGAATGGAGAAGGGTGATCGAGGGAGTATGGGTGTCAGTGTAGCCTTTCTTTCCCTCCAGTACATGGGACTTAGAGACCCCCCACTGCACCCCACTCCACCAAGGGTTCCATGGAGAGATCTCAGGGTGTCTGTGAGCTTGGACAGGGGGAAAATGACCTCTTTATTTTCATTCAATGCTGAATTTAGCATTTCCTTTAGTTTAAGCATGATTGTGGGAAAGGGGGGTCTTATCATAGGATTCACCAGATAACCAAAGGGATTCATGGGCACCATAAAGGTTAAACCCTTTATCCTCATATGCTCAACAGGTCACTTATTTTAATTGGCTTATTCATTCCATGGGCCTCTGAGGAATGGCCTCAATGACAAGTTAGGGGATCATTAGAGAACAATAAAATTGAGAGCTAGAAGAGAACTCATCTAATCTAACCCCCATATTTTACAAATGTGGAAACTGAGGTACAAGAAGGAAAATAACCTGTTCAAGCTCACAAAGAAGCCAGGATTCTTCCCCAGTTTTTGCTAGTTGCATGTACAGAATCATGGAACCAGGGATTCCAAGTGGCCTTGTCTACTCATCTCTGTAACCCTTGCTTCCCTCTTCTCTAGGACAGGGGAGACTCTGCCTGGGCCTTTGGCCCTGGTTAAAATGTGGCAGATTTACCCATAGTTGCAGTTTATTTTGTTAGGAAAGAGAACAGTGCAGCTGTTTTGCAGCTGGGAGAGAGTAGTGGTAACCCAGCAAACGGTTCTGTTCAGGATGTGGTGGTTATATTTCTGTAATGTTTACACATCCATTAGACCAGTTAAAGCTGGAAGGGACCCTGGAGATTATTCTGGTCTTACGAGAGTCCGCGCTGAAAGGGCCTTAGTCCAGTCTTGTTTTACAAATGAGGAACTCAAGGCCACCAAAGGAGAGTGACTCTCCCAGGAAATAAATAGCAGGACTGGAATTCACACCCAGGTCCTCTGACCCAGCATTCTTTTCACTAGATCATGCAACCCATAGTTTATCCTTACAACATCCCAGGGATATTGGTAGTGTATTTTATTCCCTTTTTTATAAATGAGGAAACTGAGGCTCAGAAAGGCTTAATCTGGGAGTGGCCCCTACCAGCTTGCTATGGTGCCTTGCTGTGATGTTTGTCCATGTGAAGATCTTTGTCTTTTTTTTTTAAATTGGGGAGGTGGGGGGAGCATTTTATATTACCAGCTTAATATGTTGTATGCAGGGACTTGGCGGTTCAAAGACCTAGTTCTGTCACTTGCTCCATATGGGACCTTGGGAAAGTCATGTCCCCTCTGATCCTCAGGGTCCTTATCTCCCAACCTCAGGGAGTTGTTGTGGGGAAAGCCAGAGTGTAGAATGCCTGAGCTGCCATCATCAGCCATTAGAGGAGTAGTAAAGGGGTCTGAGGGACATCATGGCACTCTGGCTACCGAGGAGGCTGAGGCTGGTGGATTGCTTGAGCTTGGGAGTTCTGAGATGCCCGAGGGATAAAGCTGAACAGGTGCCACACTGATGTAGTGAGGTCTGTCCCAGTACTGAGAAGGGAACCACCAGGTTGCCTAAGAAGCGAATGGACTCGGATCAGACCTGTGCAGATTACCGGTGAGGTTCAGCCCTTTACGGTGGACCCTGTCTCAAACTAAGAAAACTCCAACCCAAACAATGTCATCCAGGGGGGCTTTGGTAGATAGGCCACAGATCCAGGAAGCTTTCCTTTGGTTGGCTTGTTTGAGATAAAAGTGAATGGGAAAGGTTCAGAGCAGAGTAACTACAGGGGAAGGGAGAGGCCCAGAGGGAGGCACTGGGGAAAAGGGAATCCTCTTTGGAGAGGACAAAGGCAAGCTTTGTGATTCTTTCCCCCTAAAATGGGCAGCCTATTCTCTCTCCTTTAGCTCCCAATCTTGGGTTTTCTAAATCCCAATTTTTGGCTTTGCTTTCCCAAGGACGGTGATGCATAAGAATAAAGCCATGATTTCAATGCAGTGTAACAGCTGTTGTTCCCAAGTGGACTCACCAGGCAGGTGCCCTTTACTACTGAGGGGAGGGTGCTGTCCCAAAGTGAAATGGGCTCTCTGTAGTATCTCATTCAATAAACATCTGCCCAAAAGTCTGAGTTGGGAGGGACCTTATGCTTGAGACTAGGATTTTTTAAAAAGCAGCTTCTATTCCATAGAAAGGGGAGGGAGGGGAGGCAGGTGGGACACATACACAGGTTTAGTGGGAAGGGGAGAAAGGGAGCCGAGGGTCCAAGTGCTTTAGCGGGAGGTCCAGCCAGGGCTCAGAGAAGGCTTCACTTATTGAAATGATCAAGCGGAGTCTGGATGACCATTCGTCCAAGTTCTTCCAAGTTCTTGGTTGGATTGTTCTGAGAGTGAAGTAGGTGGTCTCTAAAGTTCACAGGAGTCAAAGCTGGAAGGGGCCTTACAGCTCGACTAGCCCAAGCCCTTCTTTTTACCAAGGAGGAAATAGGCTCAGAAGGAATAACTTCAAGGCTACACTTTTCACCCTAGTAGTAGAGGTATATTTGCACCCAGTTTTGAGATCCTTTGGGTCCATGACTTCTTCCCTTCCTCTTCCTCGTGCTTGAGTGGCCTGAAAGAAGCCTGCAGCTTGACCACCTGGAGCTGGCATTAGGGCCAGACTGGATTAGGAAACTCAAAACCCCAGGGCTCTTCTGACCCCCTCCCCACTTCATGAAAGCCATTGTTAGGAGGCAAAGTCTATCTGCTTCTCACCTTCCCTTCCCCACACCCCACAATCTATCTGAGAAGGAATGGTGGAATTCCTCCCAGGCTGGGGCCTGGGCCTGTCAGACTATATATAAACAGTCCAGAGGCTTGTGATAATTGCTAGTCTTCATCCTCTTCCTTATCCCCTGGAGCTGAGGAAATACTAAGGGTTTAAACTTGGGAACGTTTCCAGGGGGAAGCTCCTCTTTCTCCCTTTCTTCTGCTTCCAAGCCCGACCACAGCACTGTCCCCACGGAGGAGGGAGGGGAGGAGAATGGTGGGGAGCAGAGGGGTCAGGGATGAGGCAGCCTCCCAGGTAGCCCTGTTCAGTGAAAGAGAAGAACTAGCCATCTTGGAGTTAAAATTCCTGGCTCTGACTCATGGGGACAGTGGGATGTTATCTCCCATTCCCCAAGTCTCAGTTTTGTCTGTAAAATGGAGATAACCATTTGCACAAAAGTAGGGAGGTAAGAAAAAGAAAGGAGAAGATGGGAGATCTTCTGAGAGATCTCAGATAAGGGAGAGGAATTCGGCATGGTAACACCAAGCCTTGCCCAGGGATGGAGCCTGGACCAACATCTGTCTGAAGAATAGAAAATACACTAGGTTGGCCTAGCAAAGTTCAGTTCTGCCTCACAGTGACCAGTCAAGTCACTTTAATAAACCTCAGTTTCCCTATCTGAAGAATGGACATGATTAACAATTGAATATACCACACAGGATGGCAGGGACTATATAGTCCATTGGACAGGAAATAGGATGCAGTAAAAAAATAAAACAATAGAATGGAGTTTAAATCTTAGGACCCAAGAGTCCAAATCCCAGCTCTGCCACCATGACGGAGTGACTTAACCTCTTTCAGCCTCCGTTTCCTCATCTGTAAAATGAGGGGGCTGATCAGACGACCTCTTAAGCTTCCTTTCTAGCTCTCTGTCCGTGATCCTGTGATCTATGTGTTAGGCAGCAATACTAGAGTGGGTTCATGTCCTAGTTGTGTGTCTTCTAGCAAATCACCTCAACTCTGTGGGCCTTGGTCTCCTCCTCTGAACCATGGAGATAAGACTCGCACTGCCTACCTCCCAAGGTCTTTGTGTGAACCTTAAAGCATCTGAAAAATGTGAGTGGCGAGTGTGAATGTGTGGCGGTGCCTGGCTCCTCCGTCCGACCACTCTCATCAGACACAGACAGACGCGGTGAATCCGATTTCTCTCCGCCTTTATTCTTGCCCTGCTGTCCGTGGCAGTTAACAAGGGGATTCACTTTCACTGGGCCGGTACCATATTTCATCAACATCAGAAACATTAGCTACGTTAAACCCATCCCCGCCCTCCTCCCCCTCCCACCCCCAACCTCAAGACCTACTTACAGGATAAATACATGTTACAAAGGCTGCTTCTTCATCTTCTTTTAAAGGAAAAGAATAAATTAATAACTTAGGCCACTGGCCACCAACAGCGATTTGAGGAAACGTGTCCATTTTCAACAGTTAACATCTCAGGTACACAGTGCACTATAATCCATTTCTCCTCCTTTGGGAGGGGGATTTGGGGGAGAGTTTCCTACAAAGACTACTCTTCCCCCACCTTTCCCCTCATACCCCAGGAAATGGTTCTAAGATTCGAGACACAGACACCAACATTAGAGACAAGAGCACAGCACTGGGTATCCCCTTGTGGGACAGGCTTGCAGATTCCTCTGCAACTACCCCTCACCACCACCCCAAGACAGAGGTTTGGCCTCCCGCCTTTCCAGATCTCTTGGGTTCTTCCTGCTTGTTGCAGAATCTAAGAATAACAGGAGCTAAGAGGATCATCTAGTCCATGGGAGGGGGAAAAGGACCTTTATTCCTTCTGTTGGCCTAGACTTGAGGGATCATGGTCATTCTCCATCACCCTGAGTAGGTGGAGGGGGCTGTTTCCTTGGCTCCCACCCTTTGCCCATTTTTCCATTGCTCTGTCTTGGCCCTCAAGGGCTGTAGCTGGTGTATCCACTGTTCTCCATCGACACATACACCCTCCCTGTTGCAAAACATCGCTATTACCTCATTATAAACAACACCTCCTAGGGAGATAAGTGCAAGGAAGATGCTTCCCTTTCCCTACTGTTTTGCAGGAAAAAAAATGGGCTCTTCTAACTCCAACCCCTGGAGCAATCTCCAGTCAATTGGCATTGAGCTGGAAGGTTATAGTTCATGTCATTCATGTATAATATCTGCCTATCACCCTTTCAAGCAAGACCCAAAGACCAAATGCTGGCTCTCATTCTGTGTATTTGTGGGTGAATTATAGTTCTAGAGCTTCAAACCTGGCAGGTGTGGAAATGTGGCTGAAATCAGGAGAGAAAGAAGACTCATTTGCCAAGCCAAGACTTGAGTGGTTCTTGGGCCACCAACCCAGCTGGGGCTCAAATAAGTGAAATACTGTCCCCAGCTGTTTCCCACTGTTCCCACTTAGCTTTTTTGGGTGGGGGGTGGGAAGAAAAATGTTCTTCCCAATGGTAGGTGGAGGGCCTTGGGACTTGCTGCTCTTCATTGTTCTTTGGTTTTTAGAGTCAAAACAGGTGCTTCTAGGAAAGTGTGAACACTGCCTGCTGTGCTGCAAGGATGAAACAACTGGTCTCTGGACCCTGGCTCGATTCCCTCTCCTTAGCACCAGGAGAACCCATGCCTTTAACAGAAAATGTTAGGGCTGGGAGAATCTCAGGCCCAAAATGGTAGAACCAGAAGGGCTTTAGGCCACCCACTCTGACTCCCCTGATTTTCTGGCTCATTTAGGGTACTCTCAAAGTGGGTCCCAGGCAGGTTTAGGAGGACACCATGTTTTAATATGTTCAGAGCCAAGCAGCCACTAGAACCTGGTATCAGTGACTAGCATCTTGGCCATTTTTTCATTGTCATATTAAAATGATTTGGAAAGGGGAAAATAATTGGCCATTGTTTCTTAGGGTTGTGATACAGAATTCTTTTCTTTTTTTCTTTTTCTTTTTTTTTTTTAACCCTTACCTTCCATCTTAGAATCAATACTGTGTATCGGTCCCAAGCCAGAAGAGAAATAAGGGCTAGGCAATGGGGGTTAAGTGACTTGCCCAGGGTCACACAGCTAGGAAGTATCTGAGGCCAGATTTTACATCTGTAGGGCTGGCTCTCAATCCACTGAGCCACCTAGTTGTCCCCATGATGCAGAGTCTGCTTTCTTCTGCAAGGAGCTGGTTCCTCAGCCTCTCCCATTTCTGACAAAGTTTTATGAGCTAAGAGCAAGAAGGGTGCCCTTCCTTGCCCCTACCAAACATGGGCTCCCAGTCTGACATTGTAAGAGTCCCCCACATTGAGGTAATAGGCCATAACTTGGTCACCCAGAATCAATTCGGATTCAACCCTAGTCCAATGAGGTAGGTTGCTATCACCCCATTTTCATGATGGGGAAACTGAGGCACAGAAGAATGATATTTACTTGATCTAAGGACCTAAGCCTTGAAGGTATGTCCCAGACTAGCTAATACCCTTGGTATTGGCTATCCTTGAGGTTTTGGGTGTCATGCTCCCCTATTTTCCCACCCTTTTCCTTGATGAGAATTGGGTCTTCCCCATTTCTTAATATCCTGGCCAAGAGGGCTGAGGAGGTGAGAGAGAAGAAGTGAGGTTGAACAGATAATTCTTTCTGTTCAGAGAAACTCTGGGAGCAATTGGGCTACTCCTCTAGTGTCTTGGAAGAGACAGACAGCAGCATGGGATAGAGAGAAGAGCATTGCATTGGGCTTGAGTCTCAATACTCCTCTTCCTCCTCCTCCTCCTATTACTACTCCTACTCCTACTACCTATAAACAAGCCAAATGTTTAACTTCTTTAGGCCTTGGTATCCCCATCTTTGAAATAAGGAGATTGGACTAGATGGTCTCCAAGGTCCCTTCCAGCTATAAGTCCTACGAAAATTACCAGTAACAATACCACCAGGCCAATCTTAGGACAGTGCCTGTCCTACCACGGGAGGCAGCCCACACAGGCTGTCTTCTGCTTCCTTCCAACACAGCTGCAAAGCAAGCAGACCCCTGACCTGACCTGGGCCCCAGTCCCTGGGGCATGCTGTACATCTGTGCAGCGCCCCCTGTCCCTAAGGCTTCCCATTCTTTGACATGTGCCTGTCCCTTCCAAAAGACTGGTGCCCTCCTCTTGCCCCTGAAAATAAAATCCAGGCTTGGCTTTAAGGATTTTTGCCTTCTCTGAGTAGGGACCAGGGAAAATGTCCAGGTTGACTCTGGAATAGAGGCCACCCAAACCCTCACAACCCACCTGTACAGTACTACTCCTACAAACACGGCATCTCCCTAACGTACACAACATCAGTCCTATCTACATTTCCCCTTCTCCATGTGACATTCCCTGGCCCTCTTCCCGAGCATTCAGCTCCATCCCTCTCCCTTGCTGCATTTCTTCCATCCTCTCCTCAATGAATTTCTCCCACATGAACAATATCAACAAATGCACAACAGGTGCATTATCCCCAGACACATGACATTACCCTCTTCTACATTTCAGCCACGTGCAATGCATTGATCCACTCCCATAAAGCATCATTTAGATGCTTCATTGACTTTCCAAAATCCTTCTCTTCTATTACCTCCCACCTTCACACATTTCACCAGCCTCGGCCCCTCCATATACCCCTCCTCTCATGGATGCATGTTCCAGTGGGAGTCCAGTTTCCCTCTAACAGTAGGTGCCTCTAAGCACTGTGGTCCCCTTTCCTAGATTGGAAAAACCTTCCTCTCTCCTCTAGGGTATCCTCTCCATCCCCCCCCCCCCAGAATCCCACCATCCAAAGTCTAAAGGATCACCTTTTGCTCTAGCCCCCAAGGTGTCTATGGGCATCCCTTCCTGCTGAGTGGCAGATGCTCTCTCAGCACACTCATCAAATGCCCAGACCCACAGTTTCAGTGTCCAGAGTTTCAATGTCCACAGCTCCCAGGTGCTCAATATCCTGGTCTTGGTTCCTCTTGGTCCATTGGGTTTCACTCCATCATGGGCAGCTGAAAACAATGGGGCATTGCAGATGTGAGGCAAGCCCCTGATCCTTGGTGCTGGGATGTCCCCACTTTGCCTCAGGACCTGTCCTTGACCACTGTGGCTTCTGGGGGTTACCCAAACAGATCAGCAATGTTCCCTCACCAAGAGAGCCAACTTCAACCAAGACTGCCCACTTCCTCCCCATTGGGAAATATGCTCCCTTGCTGAAACCTATGGAGAGAGACTGGTAGAGTCTCTTAAAACACATGAGCTCAGGGCTGAGAGAAGTGGGTCAGAACTATGAGAAGTTGGAAGTGAGGGAGCAGGAGCTTCTCGGACACAGAGTGAGTGGGGGGCTCTGAGTTCTGGATTCCAGGGAGGACAGCCAAGCCTGGCTCAGAGGAGGATGTCCAGGGCTAGGAAGTAGAGGCAGCTGCAGAGACGTCTCAGCAAAAGCTTAGAAGGGAGAAAGGCAGGGAGGGTGGGTTCTGGGCATTCTCAGTATTGCTCAAAGGTATGGTCCTGAGCTGGTGCCCAAAGGCCAGAGGGAGAGAGCCCTGCCCAGTCCCAGGATGGGGAAGTTCCGTAAAACACTTCCTCCCCCATGAAGAGGCCTCAGGCTACTGAGAGTCTAGAAGACTGGGCCCATGGAGCAGCCCAGGGACCCTAGGGAGGAGGTGGAGAGGGGGAGGCAGGAAGAAGTTGGCTACTGGAAGATCCCCTTCCCCAGGTCGAGGACCTGCCTTGACCTTCACAGCTTGCCCCCCTTGCTGGGCTCTGAGGATTGCCGGACATCTGTCCACTCCTGCATGGTATTCTGCAAGGCCTGGGTCTTTTCCTTATCCACTTGCACATAATCCACTTTCTCATCTGATGTGATGGATGATGTGGATGGCTGTGGAACAAAAGTAGAGGCAGCATGAGTCCCGGGGGGGTCGGCCCTTGCCCTTCCTCCAAAAGCACAAACTTCTTGCTTATTTTCCTGAGCAGATACATTCTACTATACAAGTTATTTCAGAGGTGCAGAGAGCTCCTAATGAAAAAGAAGGAAACTCTACCAGTGCAGGGTCAATATCTTCTCTGCAACTTAGGGTCTTGGAAAGTTGCCTCAGTCACCAAAGAGTTAAATGACTTGCCCAGAGTCACCCAGCCATGATGTATCAGAGGTAGAATCTGAACCCCTCTCTGAAGCTGGCTTTCTTTCTACTACCTCATGGCTGCATCTGGTGGCTTCCATTGCCATGGAAGCTCATGCTCCTCTCTTGGCCAGGACACAGGTGGAATTAGGGAGGCGTGAATAACTAACCTCTCACCCTCATCCCCAAGGACTGCTGTCAGCCAGGAAGTTATGGTGCAGACCTGGGGCAGCTGGAGTGAATATCACCCCCAGTTGTGAGTCTTTTGGGCAAGAAAAATATAAAATCCATTTTTAGGACGTTGGCAGAGAGCTCCCGAGAGACTCCAAATAATCTTCCTGAACTTCTTTTAGATGGCCTTAGGACATGCCTTTACCAGGGCTATTTGACTATACTTTTATTAAATGGATGGCTTCTTTGAACCCTGGCATTCTGAGTGATCCATCTGCTGATGGCATGACTAGTCCCTTACCCTGTACCCAGAGACCCAGCATGGCGGCCCAACCAGTCCCTGAGACCCCTACCCTCCCTTTCCCTCTCAGTACCTTTCGGTGGGGGCTGGGTGAGCTTGGCTGGAAATCCAAGGCTAAGTAGTCCACACTGCCTGTACTTTTCTTGGGAGCAGGGCTGTTCGTGCCACTGGGAACAGGTGATGCTGACACAGGATTTTGCTGTCACCAAGGGACAAGGGTGGAAGAGATGGTGTCAACAAGCAGGGAGTTCTCCATCCCTCTTCCCACCCCCAAATCCCTTGAGGATGGACTCCTAGACCTTTAAGCAAATGGAAATGGAGGGGAGCAGGCAGTACTCAAAAAGGAGAGAAATTAGGAGAAAAGATGGCTGGGGGAATCAATTGTTTAGTTTGCAAAAAAAAAAACAAACAAAACAAAACAAAACAGATCTTTTGTGAATCAGTTCAGTCTAAGAAAATTAAATTTAAACCTAAGGGCACAGAGACCTCTACCCAGTTACTCCTGCCATGCTTCACTGTGGCATGGAGGGACTCCTTGGGCTCTGGAAGACTCTTTCAACGGAGTAAAAATTCTGGCAGGCTCCATTATCTAAGGACCAGCAGAGCAAAGCTGGGAGAAGCTCATCACTGGATCATCTTTCTATCCTCAGCAAATCATTAAACTGCCAGCTAAGGTAAGGAGGAAAGAAACCCCTGGCCTCCATGAGGTCACAGATCTCAGAATTATTGGAGTTAGAAGGCTCTCTGATGGTCCTTTGCTTATACCTCTCTAAAGCATTTGCCATTTAATATCAGATCTTTCAGCTCCAGAATAACTGCCCTGAGGTGGAAGGGACCTCGGAACATAAAATGACAGAGAGGAATAGGAACTTAGAACACAGAACAACAAAGCTAGAAAGGACCTTGAAGGCCATCTAGTCTTCTATCAACCCAGTAGGCCAAAGGTGACCAGATGGCATGTGAACTCATGTCATAGAATTGAGAAGATCAGAACCAAAGGAGAACTTAAAACACTGATTATGAAAATTGAAAGAGACTCTATAAAACAGAATAACAATAATAATAAACAGTAACAAGCATGTATATAGTATTTTACAAAGCAGTTTGAGCTTGAAAGGACCTTGGAATAGAGAATGTTAGAAATGAAAAGTACCTTCACAAAAGTACTTCAAAAATACCTAGAATGACAGAATTAGAAGGGACCTTCGAAGGCCGGCTAGGCCAGACTCCTCATTGGTCCTAGGAGGGAAGATACTTTCCAGGTCTAGGACCCTTATTCCCCTTCTGGAGAAGCCATCAAGAGAGATGTAGGTTATTTCCTCATTTAAAAAATACTAACTACCTCCCAGGCCTCACCAACTCTTCCTACTTGTGAATTTAATTGAAAATAAAAATTATTTGTGTGCATCTCTTACTCTCTCACTCCCACCATGGATTATAAGATCTTTGAGGGCAGGGGACATTTCATACAACTCTGTACCTCCTGGGCCTAGCCCAAGACCTGGCACAAAATGAGGATTCACTAAAAATTTGGTGAATGCTTGAATGAACAGTCAAATTTATGCCATCTTTGTCAAGCATGGACTAGGCTTAGGTGCTGTAATAATAAACAGAGCCTTTTGTCCCATCCCCCTTGCACAAATCCCATCCTTACAGTGCCCAGCATCATAGCACCCACATAGGACATCCAGATCAGCCTTTCTTGCTTGTTAAACTTAATGGGCCCCTTCCCTACCTCTCTCTAAGATGGGGTCTTCCCAGCAGTACTTACCATGGGGACGTAATTCTCCTCACTGTCTCCTGAATCAGTGCTGGTGATGCTTTGGGTGGAGACGGGGCGGCAGGACTGGGAAGAGCTAGTATTGAAGGTGTGACTGTTTGTGGAAAAGAGGAAGACACACAGGGAATTAATACCAGAAAGCCAAAAATGTCAAATAATGCTTTTAAAAAGATCCTTGAAACTCAAAAAGCCTTGGTTATTTCTACTTTATATGCCATGGATTTTTTTCCTATGTCTTTTTTTTTAACCATAACTTTCTGTCTTAGAATTGATACTGTGTATTGATTGTAAGGGCTAGCCAATTGGTTAAGTGACTTGCCCAGGGTCATGTCTGAAGTCACGTCTGAAGTCTCATCTTCCCACCTCTAAGTCTGGTCTCTCAATCCACTGAATCAACTAGTTCCCCTTCTTATATATTTTGTATTAGTAACCCAAAGACAAGGTTTTGCTATCAGCATTTAATTTTAAATAAAATTTTAAGTAAAATTTAATTTTTAATTAAAAAATTAAAGACTTTTCATAGAAGGAAATTAATAAAATAGTAATACTTTTATGGATCAGATGTGTCAAATGATGAATCTTAGTCCTTCAAGATATTCTTCTTTTTAAAAATTTAAACTCTTATCTTCCATCTTAAAGTCAATACTCTGTATTGGTTCCAAGACAGAAGAGTGGTCAAGGCTAGGCAATGGGGGCTAAGTGACTCGCCCAGGGTCACCCAGCTAGAAAGTGTCTAAGGCCTTAGACTCGAGTGAGGAGGGATGTTAGAAAGCTTCTCACCTAACCCCTCTCATTGTATTCATTATTTTTTGGTCCCACAACTGAGAGATAATCATTAACATTCACAGTTAGACTCTGGTTTCAAGAAATAACTTATATAAAGCATTTTTGAATTGTAAAATACTATAATACATGTGAACTATTATTATCATCGTCATCATCATTGACCCCACAATAGGGGGGGAAGCTGCCAAAGCTCATTCATTGACAGTGGGAGGCCACACCACAAACACAGACACTTGAATTTCATTCATCCTCAAATTGTGCCAAAAGTGATTTCATGTTCATGATTTAGATGAACCCTTACTGCAGCCCAGAGACATGGGCTGCCTACGTACATCTTCCTTGTTTTCCCTTTTAGCGAATGAAAATACTGAGACAACAGAGACATCAAGTACAGAACCAGGACCAGAGCCCAGATCTCCCAGCTTCCTTCCCTTTCCTGCTCCTCCCTCCCAAGCCATAGCCCACTTACATCGCTCTAGACCAAGACTTGGTGACTGGGGACTTAAAAGGAAGCTCATCGATGACCGTGTTGTTTCTCAAGTCCAGAGGAGTGGGCTTTGCTGGAAGAGAATGGGATAAGGATGTTATGTGGAGTACTGGGAAGGGTCAGCGATGTTCAGAGCAGGAAGGGGCTCTAGGAGACCTAGTCTAGTCTATTTTATAGGTAGAGAAGTATCTTATCCTGGGGTCTACAGTGAGGATTAGAAAGGTGATGTGACTTGCCCAAGGTCATATCGAGGATTAATAGCAGAGGAGAGCCTTGAATTTGGGTCTCTCGACTATCAACTTCTCACGCAGGAAAACTCCAGCGAAAATGTAATCTTATAGAGGAATATTTTGGGGAGGCTCCATCCTTACCTTTCCTGTCAGGTTTGAGATTTCGGTTGACCGGGGGAGGCTGGATCTCACTCCCCCGGCTTGGCCCCCGATGGACCGACAGAGCAGAAGGGGAGAAGCTGAGGTGGTCAAAGTGATGAGGCCCGGGGCTCATAGGAATGTAGACGCTCTGAGAATTGTCATTAGATCTCTCCATGGCCAGCAGGGAGGAGGATCCAGGGTTCATGGGTACATAGTTGTCTTCTGAATTGGAGCTGTCTGTGTGTCCAACAGCGGCTTTCCCTGTCTAGAAAGAGGGAAAAGAGATATAAGAAGCATCACTGGAGAGGGACTTGGGGAAAGAAGATGGAGAGGGACATGGGGAAAATGGATTTTTTTTTAGAAGTAAATGTTTTATTTTCCAACTAAATTCCAAACTAAATTTCCAACTAAAGGCCAGTAAAACAATGATACACTGGAAAAAATGCAGCAATAAACATTTTGTTAAAGACTGATCGAATAAATAAAAACCACAAACCCTGTGTGACTGACCATCTATGTAGTAGGTGGAGAGGAGATTCCTCTCCTGAGTCCACAAAGCAAAGAGAGATGGGTTTAAGCTGTTGCAGTAGGGAATTAAGTTAGACATGAGGAAGACTTTCCTGACAATGAAAGAGAGGTTAATCTTCAAAAGAAATCATGAAATGGTGTAGTCATAGCTTGCTTGTTCTTTATCTATCAGCCTCAAAGCTTTAACAGGAATAAGGAAAATAGAAGATTCTCCCACAAATAAATATTCCTGGGGATTTGGATTGGCAAGTGTGAGTCCACAAAGATGAAACATGGAGCCCATCAGTGGCGGGGGGGGGGGGGGTGCAGGGTACCGGTGACAATTATGAGCAGGCTCAGTCAGTGCAATTCACAGTAGTGATGAGTGTTCATGAGTGCTAACAACAATAATAATAATAGCTAAGGACGGCCAGGCGGTTCAGTGGATGGAGAGCCAGGCCCAGAGATGGGAGGTCCTAGACTCAAATCTAGCCTCAGACACCTCCTAGTTATGTGACCCTGGACAAGTCATTCAACCTCCATTGCCTAGCCCTTTACCGATCTTCTGCCTTGGAACCAATACACAGTATTGATTCTAGGGTGGAAGATAAGGGTTTAAAAAATAATAATCATAGCTAACATTTACATCGTGCTTACTATGGACCAGGCACTATGCTAGGTGCTTTACAATTATTATCTCAATTAATCTTCGAAACAACCTGAGGAAACAGGTAGCTATTACTATCCCCAATTTTATAGTTGAGGAAACTGGGGCAAAAAGGTTGAGTGACTTTCCCAGGGACACACAGCTACGAAATCAGGTCTTCCTGATTCCAGGTCTAGCACTCTATCCAAGGCACTAGCCGGCTGTCCCATATTTTATGAGTTTCTTTGGCTCCCTAAGGGCCTGGTTGAACCCGCTAGGGGTGGATTCTATGCCATGTCCCTGGGTAAGTGGGCTTTGGGTAAGGAGGGCCTCCACTAATTTATGAAAGGGATGCAAATTAGGTGAGATGAGGAAATTATTATCCAGAAAATAGTACGATGTTGGGGAAAAAAAAGAAAAGCAAAGATCTAGACTCTAAGGGCATGTCGTAAGTGGCTACTTAGAAAACTGGGACCTAGTTGTATAAATAATGGTATATGACAGTAATGGGATATTATTGTCCTGTAAAAAATGGCTGAAGAAATGATTTCAGGGAGTCCTGGGTAATATGACTTGATGAAAATGGAGGGAGCAGAACCAGGAGTACAACTTGAGGTCAGCAATACTGTAACAAAAACAACCGTGAAAGACTAAAGAACTCCAATCAATGCAATGACCAGCCTCATAGGCAGAGGACCTCTAATAAAGTGTGTTCCCCATCTTTTGACAGAGGAGTTCGGCACAAAAACTACATAACAAGGCAGAAGATAGAGCAGTAAATAGACTACTAGTTCTGAGTTAAAATCCATCCTCAGATATTACTAGCTGTGTGACCCTGGGCAAGTCACTTAACTTGTCTACCTTAAGTTTCCTTAACTGTAAAATAGGAGCACCAATAGCACCTTGCATCCTTGTGAGGATGAGGATCTTTTCTTCCATTCCCTCCTCCCCCACCTTCCTCTTCCTCTTTTCCAAAGAAATGCACATTTTTCAACATGGACCCTATGCTGACTCATTTTGCTTTCCTATATTTATTTGTTCCAATTTTTTTTTCCATTTAAATTTTTAATTGGAGGAACATTTTTCAAGGTAAAGTGGAATTAGCTAGAGTGGTGCCAAAAAAGGGGGGAAGATCATTGTATCATTTTTTAAGGTGCATGGAAGACAATAGAAAGCAATCAGGAAGGAAGCACAGATAAGAAGGACAGTTTTGAAAGTAACATATAAAATTTATTATATGCTTTTTCTTTTTAAAGCAAGCAATCTAAAATGAAGTTCATGGTTTCATACAGAATCCTCTTTTGTGTCCTGCTGTGTTTATGGAAATGTTCTCTTCTTTGGAAAGTTTAGAATAAAAAATTAATAAATAAAAAGGCAGCAAGACAATGTTTCTCCAAAGTTTACCTATTGTGAACACCCAAAGAGGGGCCTTGGTGAGGTAGTTTCCCTCTTTCTAGCCAGGGGACCATAGCAGAGGAAACAAATCCAGTGCCACCTATGGGCCTCTTGCCAAGTCTCCAAACCCCATAGGAAGGAGACACTCACTAGTTTCCTGAATTATTCTAGGCAAGACATGGGGGGATGAAGGGAAAGGGAAACAAGTTTCAGAGACAGCTGGGCCCCACTTACCACAAAGGAGTTGAACCCATCATTTACAGACTCTGAAGACTGGCCACCTTGTGGGTACTCATATGTCTCACAGGAAGAAGCTGTGACAGAGGGACAAAAAATTAGTCTGTACCTATCTCTTAGAACCCCAATTGTTGCCTTTCCAGTCATCTCTATCTTAACAACATTCATTGATTTCATTGGGACACTTTCTTGCCCAAATGTCTTGAAAGTCCTTCAAGGCTCAGCTCAGAGGTGTATATCCTCCATGAAGTATCTTTAGGGCTATGTGGTGAGAGATCACTGGACTTAGAGTCAGGAGACTCAAGCTCATTTCTTGGCAGTGACATTTACTTAAGTAATCTTATCATTTTGCCTCTGTGTGATCCTGGATAAGTCACTTAACCTCTAGGTTAAGAGTAGGTTTCTTAATATAAAAGATGAGGATAATAACACTTGCATTCTTTGCCTCACAGGATTATGGAGGAGACTACTTGGTAAAATCTTAAATGGCAAGAGAAATGGGAATTAATATCATTCTAACATTACATCATCATTATTTTTACTCTGGCTCGCCAAAGCTTTCTTCAACAAAATCCTATGGTACATAAGTGTCTGCATCACACACTGTGGTGCCATTTTGTATCCTTTACAAAACTTCACATCTGGGGTCTCTTCTGTTCAATTCCCTGAGGGCAAGGTTTGGGTCTTCTTCCATTCTGTATCCAACACAGGCCTGTGCTCATAGCAGGATATCTGACCAAGCCTTTCCTCATTCAGCAAATAGCCACTGAGTGGCTGCACTCCATAAAGCTTTAGTATATTTTGGCTGATAGTTTAGGAAGTATTGGGTGAGGGGGCAAGAAACCTAGCTTCTAATTCCAGCTCTGTCACTGATGTGTTATGTGATCTTGGATAAGTCATTTGAACCCTCTGGCCCCCAATTTCCTTCTCTGTAAGATTTAAAAGGCAATTAACATTCATTCAGGCTCTATCCTAGAGCTATTGTAAACATTAGGGATAGCGAGGCTGTGGCTTACATTGGTACAGGATGTGTCCTCAAGGCAAGCATCACAGGATCTTTTAAAGACTGAGATAAATATACAGGGTGTCCCAAATTATGTCTGCTAAATTATAAGCACCTTGGAGGCAGGGGATGTGTTTTACTAATTTTGTATAAAAACTAGAAGAGAT
Organism: Gracilinanus agilis; assembly: GCF_016433145.1. Taxonomy (NCBI): domain Eukaryota; kingdom Metazoa; phylum Chordata; class Mammalia; order Didelphimorphia; family Didelphidae; genus Gracilinanus; species Gracilinanus agilis. The sequence continues at coordinate 101,478,342 of NC_058132.1, forward strand.
GATGTGTTTGGGAGGGAATAGAGGGCTTCCCTTGGGGTCAGGATAACCTGGATGTCTTATTCTCTTTGTATAATAACAATAAGTGGTGATAGGTTTTTGGGGGATAGAGAGCTACCCTTGGAGAGGAAATGATCTGGATTCAGGACCTGCCTCTGACCCTCAGTAAATCCCTGAACTGCTCTAGGCACCCAGGCAATTCTCTGAGACCACAAACTGTAGCCCAGGTATAGCTTTGCATTATTTGGGGAGTTTCCTTCCAGAGAATAATAAATAAATAAAAATAAAATCACAGGTCCAGCAAGGCTAATCAGTGGCATTTCTGGAGAGCTTTACTGTTGTGAAAGAACTTGCCCTCAACCAATTCTGTGAGGCTGAGTTTTATGATCCCCGTTTCACAGATGGAGAACCTGACTTAGAGGACAGAAAGGATTTGCCCAAGGTTTCATGGGCTTTGACCATGCTAAGTCATTGAGCTAAGCTTAGTGGTCTCTCTGCACATAGTGGGTTTTTAATAAATTTTGGGTTAAATTTATTAAATTAATTTATATTTTTATATTTAAAATTTATATTTAAAATTATATTTAGAATTTATATTTATAAATTAAATTATTCATTAAATTAAAAATAAACATGGAACGGAGTAAGGAGGAAACCGCCTGATTCAGCACTTGACATCTACTCCCATGCCAACAAGTTCCCCTGAGCTCACATTGCTCTATAAGGGATTTAGGGGTAAAGAAGCCCAGATGTGGACCAGTAATTCCAGGATGAACCCAACCCTTCCCCTGTCTCCAGTTAGATGAGCTACTTACCTCGGTGGAGGCGACTGTTGTCCACCGCTGGGAGGGTGTTGCGCCGGGGGATAGTGGCAGCAACTGCCCGGCTGCTCTCCCCATTCTGGGTCCGCTGCTGGGGACTGCCCCATCGGGGTGTCTCCGCCTGACCTGGCTTGGGGGGCCGGGGTGGTGGAGCCACTGAGGAGTCCCCAGAGGGCCCTACTGTGAGGGTATTGTGGTTCTTGTCCAGTGTGAACGTCCTGGGGATCTGGTAGGCTGAGAGTGGGGTTCCTGGGGCGTCTACGTTGTCCAGCAGGAGGTCCCCAAACTCTCGACACAGGGTGTTGTTGGGGGTCTTAAAGGTGTACACGTCCTCGTTGTCTGTCTCGGAGCCGGTGAGGCTGCCCTTGGTGTGGGTGGCAGAGTGGGAGGCCAGGCTCTGAGGGAGGTCGTAGGCACTGTCCCGAAACTCCGAGTTGTGCCGGTTGGGTTTGGGCAGGCTATAAAAGCCATGCACTTGGCCGCTGACACCATTCACACAGTGCCCGTTGCCTTGGGCGAGTTTCTGCACGGCTGTGTCACTCCTCATGAAAAAGGAGGCTCTGGTGCCCTGGGAGAAACTGGCACTCCTGAGAGGAAAAAGAGAGGGCACTAGGTTAGAGGTGGGAGGGGGATGTAAAAAGACCTCTAAAATGGGGAGGCAAGAACATTTGATTTTTCAATCCTAGCTCTCTTACCACTGTGGGATCTTGGACAAGCCATAGCCTCTCCTAGCCTCTGTTTCCCCTCAGCTCCTCTGGGGGTTGGATGAGATGATCCTCCAAGTTCCCTCCAGCAATACATTTTTAGGTTCGAAGAGACATGGTAAAAGCCCATCACAAGAAGCAGCATGGCAGAGCGGACAGGGCATTGGACTTGAAATTCAGGAACATGAGTTCAAATTCTGCCTCGGACACTTAGTAGCTGTGTGACCCTGAATAAATCATTTAACCTCAATTTCCTTGCCTATAAAATGAGGGGGTCAAATTCAACAGTCTCTAAGACTCTGTAACACTCTAAATCTATGATCTGAGGACTCAGATTGGGACTGGAGGGAGGGGGAAAGGATTGAAAGAAAGTATGTCTGTCCAGTATCATTTCATAGTCATGTAAGCTCTAGGCAAACTGGAGTACTTGCTATATTATTCCTTGATTTTATGCTTCCTTCACTCATTGCTATCTGTTAAAATCAATCTCTCTCTCTCTCTCTCTCTCTCTCTCTCTCTCTCTCTCTCTCTCTCTCTCTCCCTCCCTCCCTCCTTCCCTCCCTCCCCAAAATCCTTACCTTCCACCTTAGAATCAATATTATGTATTGGTTCTAAGGCAGAAGAGTGTTAAGGACTAGCCAATGGGGGTTAAGTGACTTACCCAGGGTCATATGGCTAGGAAGTGTCTGAGGTCAGATTTGAACCCAGGATCTCCCGTCTAGTCCTGGTTCTCAATCCACTGAGCCACCCAGCTGCCCTCTGTTACAATCTTTCATGGCCAAGTCCAGGTGTCCCCCTCCTCCAGGAAGTTTGCCTTAACCATACCTCTGCTGAGAATAATAGCCTTATAGGATCTCTAGAGTTGCAAAGGGCCTCCCAGGTTTTTCTAGTCTAATTGGTCCATGGACATCCAACCATCTACAATGTCCATAAGAGATCATGCAGCCTCTGCTTGGGAAGAATGGATGATGGGGAAATTCATCTCTTGTGGAGGCAACCTGTTCTACTTCCCTACCAGAAGGATTCCCTTCCCTCCAGCTGAATCGTGTTTATAGGTTTTACACACGTGTGGCCTCTCCCTCCCTCTCCCATTCAGAGGACCTTTTGCCCAGTTCTCTCCTATGTGTACCGCTTATTTGTACTTGTGCACAAATAAAAACGGGCAGCTAGGTGGTCCAGTGGATAGTCTGCTGGGCCTGGAACTTGGGAAACACCTGAATTCAAATCCAGCCTCAGGCATTTACTAGCTGTCTGTCCTTACTAGCAAGTCATTTAACCCTGTTTGCCTCAGTTTCCTTATGTGGCAAGTGAGCTGGAGAAAGGAATGGCAAACCAGTCCAGTGTCTTTGCTAAGAAAATCCCAAATGGGGTCACAAGGAGTCAGACACGACTGAAAAATGACTGAACAACAACACAAAGCTGACATTTATTTTTCAGTCAATGAGTCAACAAGCATTTATTAAGCAATTATATGTTCCAAGCACTGAACTAAGTGTTAGGGGTACAAAGAAAGATGAAAACAGGCCCCGTCCTCTGTGAACTCAAGTAGGAGAGGCAGCACAGAAAGAACTAGGTATATCTAAGAGGTACAGAGATTTCAGAAAGAGAGGAATTAGCAGGAAATAGGTCAGGAAAAGCTTTCTGCAGAAGGTGAGATTTTGAGCTCAGGCTTAAAAGAAGCTAGGGATGGAGCTGTGAGGTGGCTCAGTAGATAGAGAGCAAAGCCAAATCTGCCTTCAGACACTTATTTATTAGTTGTGTGACCCTGGGCAGGTGACCTTACTCCGATTGCCTTGCCCTTACTGTTCTTCTGCCTTAGAAGCAATACTTAGTATTAATTCTATTGCGGGGAGGGAGGAGAGGGGTGGGGTGTGGGGGGGAAGAGAGATAAAGAGGGGGAAAGAGGAGAAAAAG
>NC_058132.1:101484724-101495255 GCF_016433145.1 Gracilinanus agilis
GAAAGAAAGAAAGAAAGAAAGAAAGAAAAGAAAGAGGTAAGGAAGAGCATTCTGGGGACAGAAAGTAGCTAGTGCCTATAGGCACAAGATAGGATGGAGATGGAGATGGACAACCATGTGTAAGTAACAGCAAACAGCTAGTATTCTTTGCATCCTCAGGGCCAAATAAAAGGGCTATTCTTGTCAAGGTTGAATCAGAGCTGGAGAGGGACCATGGAAGGCATCCACCCCAACTTTCCCCCCAGGGTGGTAATTCCCTTTTATAACAGGAGATCATTCCACCTCTTCTGACCTGGCACCTCTCCCAAGGCAGGGGAGCGAGCAGCTGTGACCCCAATCTTTCCCCACCTCCAGACAAGTTTTCCCTTTCCAAATCCTAGGCAGATGCACACAGATATAAATGTAGACACACAGAGAGACATAAACACAGACATGTACCTACTTAGGCATACAAGACATAAACACAAATACACAAAGTATAAAGATCTAATATTCTAGGCCCTAGGGTAAGGTAATTAGAAGCACACGTACACACTTAAAGGGCTTCCATGAAGAAGAGACACCGACTGAATGTTCTGCTGGGTTCCAGAAGGTAGAACTTTAGCCATAGAAGGATTCATTGCAAAGGCAGACTGGGCTTAATAAAAGGGTAAAAACTTGTTAATAAATATTGTTGACCAAAGTGAGAATGCATTGTCTCATTAGGGACATGGAAAAAGCCTTTAAGCCGAGGCTAGCTGACCAACTTTTGGGGAAGACAAAGAGAAGACGCATCCTCATTTCAGGTATCGTTTGGACTTGATGGCTTCTGAGGTCTTGTCCAACTCTAGGATTTATTTATTTGTGTGCGTGTGCAGACAAACTTGCAATCGTAGACACATACAGAGACATACAAAGTAAACAAACCCATACAAAGACACACAGAGATGTAGAGACAAACACAGGTAGCCATACACCAACCCACGTAAATTCAAACTAACAGACACAACACAAAGACGTATGTAGGTCAATCCACCCACAGCTTACTTCTATTAGCAGCTTGGCTTTTTTCCAAATGGTCCTAAATGGCGCTCCCAGGTTGCTATTTGGCCAATCACTTGGTTAAAAACTTATTGACTTAGGAAAAAGCTTCAGCACATGAAAAAGGGTGGGGAGGGAGCAGATGGAGAATGTCTGGCACCCATCACTGACAGCAGTGATAATATTCTGTCTGGCTACAGAGACACACCCAGGACACCAAGAACACTAAGGAACCAGCGAGTCTTCTCTATCCTTGGATGGAAAAAGAGAAAAACCAAGTAGCCCAACAAAACACCCCCAGATTGGCAGATAGATAATTTGTTGAATGTTTCAGCCCCAGCTGAGGTCTAGGGGTACAAATCTAATCAAATAAGACAAGTCCTTGTCCTCAAGGAGCTTACATTCTAAACAGAGAAGACAACACAGAAAAAGCAGGAAAGAGGATAGCTTAGAAATTATTGCCCCCTTGTTTGCAAACCCAATGAATGGGCCAACAAGATTGGCTTGAACATCCTGTAAGTAGTGATGATGGAGTGCTAGGGAGGGAGGGAGAAAGAAAGGGAAGAAGGAAGCCTCTAGATAAGACAACTTCTTCCTCTTTGAGACAAAGGATTGGCCCAGATCACTGGTTCCCATTTAATGGTTCATGAACTTCATGCTGATAGTTCAAGGACTTTACACAAAAAAACCTTTTAATGGTGACTTAAGCATTAAATAGATACAGAATTGTATGAGGAGTGTAATAAATTACCCTAGATGCTCACAGTACATCTTTGCCCTTCTGCTTAGAGTTGCTATTAAGGCTTTAGAAAGCCTTTAAAAAAAGAGAAAGAATATAAAGTGGTCCTGAGACCAAAAAACTTGACAATGGCAACTGTAAGCAATGAGGAGAAGCATTGAGGATTTCTCAGCAGAAGGACACAGTGAGAGCTGGGCTTTAGAGTGGGTGGTTAGATTCCATGACAGGACTGTTAGCTCCTCAAGGGTTGGGAATACAGCTGCTATTTCCTTTGGATCTCTGCACAAGGGCTATGTACAGGGCACACAACATGTGGCTGGTTATCCAAAAGCAGTCGAGATCTTTTATTGTTGTTTGTTGTTGAGTCATTTCAGCATCATCTGACTCTTCATGACCCCATTTGGGGTTTTCTTGGCAAAGATAAAACTTTTTGACTGGTTTTCCATTTACATCTTCAGCTCATTTTAAAGATGAGAAAACTGAGGCAAACAGATAAAGTGGCTTGCCCAAGGTCCCACAGCTAGAAAATGTCTAAGACTGGATTTGAATTCAGGAAGATGAATGAGTCTTCCTAACTCTAGGCTGGGCACTCTATCCACCGTACCACCTAATATCTCATTACTTGAAAGAAAACTGAACTGGGAGTAAAGAGACCTAGTTTGTGACTCTATCTCTAGTACTTATATACGACGTGATATTCAACTAATGCCTTGTCTGGGACTCAGTTTCCTCTCTCCACAAAATGAAGGAGTGAGGTGAAATGCTTTCTATGTTCTCTTCTAATTCTTAATATGTTACATTCCAGAACAGGGATTCTGAACTTCTTTTATGACAGGGATCCCTTTCTCTCCCTGATTCCAAGGGACAGCCCAGCTGCCTCTGGTTCCCTGTGACCCACTATGGAATGAAGTTGGCCACTGAATATGGTGTAACGGCCTCTCAGCGGTCCATTGCACATCCCCCTCATCCTGTGGGGACAAAGTGATGTGTTGAGATCTATTTATCATCTCTGATAATGATGGCTTAGTTGATAAGAAAATAACGGGACATGGGAGACGATCCTGACTGTTAACTCATAGCTGATTCTCTAAAGTGCCATTGAGTCACAAATTTATTATATATGAAAATTAAAACTCCCTTTCACCCAAAAGCACAAGGAAAGTTTCCCACAGCTGTGCAGAGCTGCATTTTTAACCTAGACAATACAACAGGCTTAGAAGCTTCAAGGTGAAGATAAGAACCAGGCTGGACCGTCAGCTGCGTGATTATCAGCAAGCTAAGTCTGAGAATACTTTTCTCAGGGGCAAATGCCCCTGCTAAACTAAGGTTTCAGCCTTGGCTGCATTTCTGACCAAAGGGGAAGAATGTTAACCTCTTAACTACTGGTTTGCTAGGAACTTAAAGCTTTTCAATAAGGCCACAACACTTTTCAACAAGAAACCACAAGGATCACAAAAAGGATCAAAAGAGGAGTCTCAGATTTTTATCTATTTTCTTATTGGCTTCCCACGGTGATGGTCTGGGAAAAGGCAAGACAGCCTTCTTAGTTGTGGCTCCTCAGGGGACAAGATGCATCTCCAATGAAGAGTGGAAGAGGGTAGGGTCCTCTTCCCAGCTGTGCTGATGAACCCTGATTACATGGTAGCTAGTACCAATGGGGCCATGCCCAGGTGATCTGATGCCCACATCCCTGATAACTCCCCTGCCTCTGATATCTTTGAATATGGGAAACTTCATGAGCTTGAAAGGTCTGGAAGTCACTAGCAATGGATGGTGGCATCTCCTGGAGCCACTGTGGTTACAGCTGGGGTAGGGGCGGGCTGGCAAGCTAGGGACCTCCATCAGAAAGAGAGGCTGCTGGAAAAAAGACTGCCCCAGCTTGGCTGTTTCACCCAGACACTGCCAAAGAAGCCGAAATGTAAAATGGCTAATTAAAAGCATTTCCAAGTGTTTCATGTCCTGATGAGGCTTAACTATCAGCCTCCCAACAGACTGTAATAGTTATAAATGAATAAATCCTGCCCAAATGGTTCTGTTAATTAATACTGGGAATCTTTCCATGAATGCCAAAATAAACTACCTGTCCCCTACATGACTGATATTTGTACACTGAGTACCCTTTACTACCCTTTTAGAATTGCGACCTATAACTTTTAGCATTTTCCCCAAGATGACAGGGTGGAGGCTTATTAGTGAACTGCTGAGTATGAGATCAAGATGCCTAATTGCTCTAATTAGAGGAGGGCTCTCGGAGTACTTAACTGGGTCCACAATCATATATCTTGATAAAAGACAGGTGGATAGAATAATAATAGCTAAAATTTACGTGGCACTTTGCAGGTGGCACTGTGCTAAGTGCCTTACAATTGCCATCTCATTAGATCATCACAGTAACCCTGGGAAATAGGTGCTATTATTATCTCTTTCATAAATGAGAAAACTGAGGCAACAGAAGTTAAGTGACTTATGTAGGGTCAGAGAATGAGCAAAGATCTGAGGCTGGGTTTGAACCCAAATTTTCCTGACTCTACTCCGGCATGCTCTATGTCGTTCAGTCATGTCCACCTCTGTTATCCCATGGATCAAATAATATCAGGTCCTTTTATGATCTACTATCTCTCAAGGGCTGTCCAAGTTTGTGTTCATTGTTTCCATGACGCTATCAAACCATCTCAGCGTCTGTCATCCCTCTCTCCTTTTGCCTTCAATCTTTCCCAACATCAGAGTGTTTTCTAATGAGTCCTGTCTTCTCACAGCTGCCTAGCCCCAATTCGGATGAGCAAATTTTTCCTTATGACAAAGCAAAATATACCTTCTTGCAAGGTCTATCCACCACTCCCTAGTTTTGCCCTCTGGGGCTAAGCAGAAAAAAACTTAATAATCCTTTCTCTGCAAGAAAGCCTTTCAAATACTTGAAGGCTGCTCCTACGTCAGTTCTCTTTTTCAGGCTGGACATCCCAAGCTATTCAGCTGATTTCCATATAGTATGATCCCAAAGCCCTTCACCATCCTGATTTTCTTTCTGGATGTTCATCAATCTCATTCCTTAAAAATGGGGCACCCATTATGGAACACAATAATCCAGATGTCTTCTCATCAGGGTACTAGAAGTTAAGTCTCTTGATGAAGCCGGGGAGTTATTAGCTTTTTGGGATGCCATATAATACTGTTGTCCCATCCTAAGCTTGTAGTTCATGAAAAACCCCAAATCTCTTCCAAACTGCTATCCAGCCACACCTTCTCCATTTTGTGTTTGTGAAGTTGCTGTCTTGAACACAACTCTAAGACTTGCCTTTTTATTCATTCATCCATCCATTTATTTATTTATTTGGTTGGTTATGGCCCTCTCTTTGCTAGGCCCTATCATTTCAATAGGCAACTGCCAGTGAAAAATATTATTAAATTATTTCTTTAAAGATTTGGCCTCACCGTCTAGTCTATCAAAATCTTTTGGAATCATCCATGTATTGATCGTCTCCTTTATTTTCAGTCACCTACAAATTGACTAAAGCAATCCAGAATTCAATTCAGAGCAGCTAAGTGGTGATAGAGTGCTGAGCCTGGAGTCAAGAAGACTCTTCTTTCTGAGTTCAAATCCAGCCTCAGATACTTACTATCTTGCTATATTAAAGTTTATTGAGTTATAAAGTTAATTCATTTATTGACCTTGGCAAGTCATTTAGCCCTGTTTGCCTCAATTCCTCATCTGTAAAATGAGCTGGAGAAGGAAATGGCCAATCACTCCAGTATCTTTGCCATGAAAACCCCAAATGGAATCATTAAGAATCAGACATAACTGAAATGACTCCACAACAATTTGACACGCATGACATCTATGCCTTTATCTCAAGTCACTCAGAAAAGTATCATACAGCATCCATCCCTGGAGCACTCCACTAAAGGTCTTACAAAATGAAAGCAAACCAGGAATGACTATTTTCTGGGTCTCACCATTCAGCTAGTTCCAAATCAAGTTGGTAGGACTGTCTAGTTCATATCTCTCCGTCTTTTTCACAAGAATGGGATGAGAAACTTTGTCAAATACTTGATCAAGACTTAGGCAAACTCTTTCAATAGTATTCTTTTACTCTATCAGTCTAATTAACTCTTTCCCCAAAGGAAATGAATTGCCCAAATGCCTGAAATGAAGAGAGGTAGGCTCTTTGTGAGCACCAACCATCTTGTTAATATGATGTTCAGGAATTTTGCCAGGAATCAAAGGTAAATGGAAAGGTCACCAGTTTGTAGACATTTGCTTCTATTTTTCTGGAAACCTAGATATTTGCCCTTCTTTAGTCCTGGGGTACTCTCCCTCTCCATACTCTTTCAAGGATCAGTGAAAGTTTCCTAACAATCACACCTGAATTCTTTTAATAGTTTATTCGGTTATTAGCAGTCATAATACTAATATTACAAAATGCAGGCATAATATATTACAATTCTTTGTGACCTCATTTGGGTTTTCTTGGCAAAGAGTATTTTGCCATTTTCTTCCCCGACTCATTTTTTTTTTTTTAACAGATGAGAAACTGAGACAAACAGGGTTAAAGTGACCTGCCCAGAGCCACACAGCTAGTAAATGTATGGGACCAGATTTGAATTCAGGAAGATGAAACTTCCTAATTCCAAGCCCAGTGCTCTATCCAAAGGGCCACCTTCTTTGGGATGTAGTTTATCTATGAATTCACTAAGGCCAGGTAGCTGAGTACTCATTTATCTCTTAGGATACAATCCTACTTATCTTAGATCAATACAATCTTGAACAGAATCACTCTTTACTTTTGTATTCAGTCTTTATTACCTGCCCAGGCTTCTATTCTCTTTTAAAATTTCAAGTTGGCCAGTGAGTTTCCAGCATACCATCATTTTAACATTAGACAACTTTCCCCCTTTCCTGATCAGATTAATTTCATTTGTGTCTTCAGAATTGGATTCCTGAAAACTTATTATCTCTGGGCTTCCTTCTCTCATTTAATTTCAGGCCAAGAGATCTTAACTCTCATTTTATTCTCTCAAAATCTAGGGTACATAACAGACGATGCCTGGATTTTATCTCCTCCTCTATTATAAATTCAAAGATGGAGTAAGTTATCCCCTCACCCTATAGATGCATGATTCCCATCATATCTAATTTGGCAAACAATTACTTCCTCTTTATTAGTGAGATTCAATTCCAAAATACTGTAGCATATATTTTTAAAGGCGTTCCCCAAAGTCACTCCTAGCTTCTCGCTTAAAAAACCAGGAATAGAATTGGGCAGAAAGAAGAGACAATAACCATACTCATTCACTGACATGGGGAAAATGGAGGAACTTTAGGGTTGGAAAAGTAGAGAACTCTGAACTCAGAGCCATTTGGTAGTTACTGGGCCAAAAACCATTACATGAGTTATATGGTTGAGCTTTCAGAAATGAATGGAATGCTCATCAAATGCCAGGATGAGATCTCTGGCAGGGGAATCTAAGTCCCCCAAATAGGAATGAATCCAAAGAAGATTAAACCTTAGTGTATTAGCTAGTTGGGAATACCTTACTCCTTATACTAAAGAATTTGGTTCCCTAGGGCTGAGGATGAAGAGATAAGAAGTCTCAATAGGGAGGAAGAAAGGAGAATTAGAGAGTTAAGGTTTTACTGGTGCCCAGGTAAAGAAGGATTTCTATCTTTTCTAAAGAACTGTTTGGTGTTCAAAATTCTTCCTCACCCCCATGAGGGGGTTTTACCTTACTTTTTTTTTACCTTACTTACGGTTTTACCTTACTTCCTCTCACATAAAGCCTATCTGATCCACAGGCATTCATTTCTGGTCCTCCATGATCTTAGTGCCTTCCATTGAGATTATCTCCAATTTATCCTGAATTATATCTTGATTATGTGTAGTTGTATATTGTTTCCTCCATTAGATTTTGAGCTCCTTGAAGGTAAGGACTACCTTTGTTTTTCTTTGTATTTTTAGTGCTTGGCAAATAATCAGTACTTAATAAATGCTTGTTGACTTGACTGCCATGCCATTAATTGCCTCTGGCTGACCCACAGAGAACCTTGAACTTCAGTAACTAACTATCCATTGGGAGCCCTGTCCTGTGAGTTGGGATTGGGGTAATACCCCTAGCAATACAGGAAGAAGAAAATGTTATTAAAGTAAACTGAGGGAGCAGCTGGATGTTTTAGTGGAGACAGAGTGAGATCTGAAGTTGGGAGTACCTAGGTTCAAATCTGACCTCAGACACTTTCTAGTAGTGTGACTCTAGGCAATTCACTTAACCCTAATTGCCTAGTCCTTATCACTCTTTTGCCTTGGATCCAATACTTGGTATAGATTCTATAAGAGAAGGCAAGGGTTAAAAAAAAATAAAGATAAACTGAGAATTTATTAGCTACTCTACTTGTGGTAGAAAGACAGCACACTTCAGAAAATGTTCATATAATGAAGATCTTGCACCACCACTGTATAGTACCTCTGTGCTGGGCTTGTGGTCTTTTTCCTGAACTCACCTATTTCCTCCTTCCTTTCTATAGAACATTCTCAAGACACTGACCCCCCCTCCCCTTGTTTCTTCCTTCATTTATTTCCATCCCCTATCTGATTCCAGAATGGATGTAATGCTACTCTCCACCCCTAATATGTCTGTCTGTCTGTCTCTCTCTCTCTCTTCTATTTCTTTGGACTCAAGTATGCTTCCACAGCATCATTCTAATCCTGGATCTCCTATTATCAAGGCTCATGATGTCAAATCTGCCTTCTTGTGTCATGCTCTCTAGTTCACCTTGCAACTTATATCCTGGGTTGGGGGGGTGTAGACAACTGAAGCCATGAGTTTTATTGCTGGCTCCATTCTAGTCCGAGGACTGTGTCTCTTGTGAATTACTGGACATTTCTCTAGCTGTTCTTCACTGAAGTGCCAAGGTCAGTAGATTGAATGTATTTCTTTTGTTATAAAGAATGGCTCTCTGAGAGGGGAGGGAATGGAAGGGAATAGTGGGAAATGTGGGCGACATAAAAACAAAGACAGTTAAAAATCTACAAAATAAAGTATGATGTAAACATTTTTTTAAAAAGGGAGAGGGAAGAAAATGCCTTCTTAGGATGTGACCCTTTCCCACTAGTGTTTCTCCACTAGCCTGGGAAAGCAGACAGTTCCTACGTGAGCTGTAGCTTGAGTTTTCATTATATATATAATAATAAATAATATGCGATTATAGATTATATATAAAATTAGTATATGATATATAATAGCACACATTATATATTATTATGACATATTATTATATTATATAATTTATATTAATTTATATTCCCTAATGAGAAACTAGCCTAAGAGTCAGCCTACCTTAGTGGAAAGAGCACTGGACGTGTGGTCAGAGGGCCTGGATTCAAATTCTAATTCTGGTGCTTACAATGCTATATGACCATGGGCCTTTCTTCTCTGGGCTTAGTCTTCTCATTTGTGAAACAAGAGGGTTAAGCTAGATGATTTCCAAAGGACCTTGCCAGCTCAGACACAGTGCTATCTTGATTCAGTGAACAATACATGTGGTACCCACCTACCAGAGCTTGTTGTAGGTATCAAATGAGGGGATGCTGCTAAAGCACTTTGTTGCTCCAAAGTACTATGTAAGTGATTCTCTATTTGCACTCCTTTGAGCTCAGTGATTGTGGCCAAGGTGCAGTTTGTGAATGTGGCCACAAGATGGCGGAGGAAGCAGGGTTCCACAGTCATGGAAGCTGGAATCCCTGCCAGATGAGAGCAGGTGTCTGGCCCCTGCCCTGAGAACTTTCCCCCCAGAGATCCAGAAGTTCCGAGTTCCGCCCAGGCTGGGAGGCATCAGTTCCTGGTCCCTCCTGTGCAATCTCCTGTTCCCATCAGCTCCTTCCCCTGGGGCATCCAAGGAAAGTTTTGCAAAAATCTTACTGCGTTTCCCATGTCTATGTTCAGGTTAAGAGAAAACAGCTTGGAAAATCCCAAATCTGGTCAGTCCTTCAAAAATTCCTGGATGCCCTCTGCAGGCAGGACCAGAAGGTAATTATGGAGAAATGGTTAGAAGCATTCCCCACTCCTCTCTTTTATTCCAACAACATTTCTTTTCTAAAGCTGCTTCATTGGCAGCTCCATGCAGAACAAGGTCTGTCTACTCAAGCATCCCACCTGTCCCCTTACTCAGCTTTTTCCTTAAAAACGGCCTAGTGCTCTGTTCCTTCCTCCCAGGAAGCTCATTTCAATTAATGTTCTATTCCTTCTTGTTTTGACCACTAAAAACTGCTTGGGAAAGACACTTCTTCTCCATGGTCTGCCTCCTTGGGAAAGACACTTTTTCTCCATGGTCTGCCTCAGTTTCTTCCTCCAAAGTATGAGGATGCTAGGGTAGATGCCTATGAGGGGCCTCCCAGCTCTCACACTCAATGCTCTATGTTCTAAAGCTCCTTCCAGCTCTAATATTATATGATCCTATGTTTGAAGGTCCCATCCAACCTGGCTAGTCTAAGTGTGTGTGAGTCTACCTAAGAATTAGAGGGACCAGGGGCAGCTAGGGAGCCAGGTCTAGAGATGGGAGGTCCTGGATTCAAATGTGACCTTAGACACTTGCTAGCTGTATGATCCTGGGTAAGTCACTTAGCCCATATTGCCTAGCCCTTACTGCTCTTCTGCCTTGGAACCAAAACTTGGTATTAATTCTAAGGCTAAAGGTAAGGGTTAAAAAATATATTGTTAGCCTGTAGAAAGAATGCCTTAATCTAAAGGACTGTAGGGTGAGGCCTTCTAAGTGGCATTCCT
>NC_058132.1:101496700-101629369 GCF_016433145.1 Gracilinanus agilis
TATATATATATATATATATATATATATATTCATTCATAGATATATATATATACATACACACACATACATATATATTCAGAGGCTGGATTTTCTTGCTGATCTCTTGTGTGAGTTGTGTCTGATTTGTCATGACCCTATTTGGGGTTTTCTTGGCAAAGATATTGGAGTGGTTTGCCATTTCCTTCTCCAGCTCATTTTAAGGATGAGGAAGTTAAGGCAAAGAGGGCTAAGTGAAGAGTCCAGGGTCACTGAGACTAGATTTGAACTCAGGTCTTCCTGACTCTAGCAACTCTACCAATCACGCCACCTAATTGGGAATAAGAAACTGAGTTCAAATTCTGGTAAGACTAGGGGGTACCGTTGCTTCTGCTTTCTATGCCTCCCTTTCCTCATCTGTAAAATCTATATTCTATACTAATTACCTCACTGAATCGTGGAGGGAGCAAAGGTGGTTAAAAATGTTTTATAATTTGTTTCGCTATAGCACAAGATCACAGATCATTTCATTTCAGCATCTCTCTTCCACATTTGTGAGTCTTCTTATTCCATCCTCAACAACAACACATGCCTTGTCCTCCCCACCTCCTGTCTAGAAGAGTGTGGCTAAGCCCATGAAAGTTGTTTAATAAATGCGAACTAATTTGATCTAAGCCCTTGTGGGTCTGGATGAAGAATAAAAAAATAAAAAATTAAATTTAAAAATAGATAAAATTAAAAATAAATAAAAATAAATAGAAAATAAATGGAAAACAGCAATATTCTTGGAAGTTCACAAAATACTAGACACGTGCCACTTGTCCCCACTTTACAGGTGAGAAAATTGAGGCTCAGAGAGGGAGGTAGCATCTTGCTCAGTGGTTATACAGCAAGATAGCAGGGCCAGGGATTCAAACCCAGGTCTCCTGGTTCCAACGTCCAGCTCTTTGTTAGAGTGGTTCAGCTGGTCTCTGCCAGACAGAGATGTTTTTGTTGTGGGCTGGGTGTTTTTGGACAGTGCGTCTATTCTTAGACTGGCTTTGTCGTTTGGATTCCATTTTAACTCTGGGAGAACAGTGCTCGGGTTACGGGGTTTTGCTGTCACCTGATCCTCCGGCCACAGACCATCGCCTTTTCAGCCAGAACCTGACTGGTTCTCACATACTCCCGTTAAGTCTCCCCCATCTTCAAGGGGAACCTGGGGCTGCTAAGATAGCCATTCCTCCTGGAAATGGGGCTCTCCCCTCTTCAGACCTCAAGAATCGAGCCAGTCCAGTCTAGCTGCCCAATCACAAATCACAAACCATTCATTGTTGACCTTTTGCCATTTAGAGATTGCAAACACTTTGCAAATCAGTTTTTTGTTGTTCAGTCGCATCTGAGTCTCCGTGATCCCGTGGACCATCGGCCATTGGGCCCTTCTATCCTCTTCTGGCTCCCGAGGTTGGCCAAGCTCATACTGCATGTCACTAGCACACGTTCATTATTCTAGGACACAGGATTTCACTGGCGTGGGCACTCCTTCTACTGATGCACGACAAGCCCACCCTCCTTCCATAGTAAATGGTCCTCCCAAGCTGCAGTGAGTGAGTGAATGATGCTTCGGGCACAAGCTTCTCCACATTTAGTTAGGTGGGCTCCCCCTCCCTCAGAGGCCCAAACATTTTGGGGTGGTCACCCCAATTGGTTCTCTCTCACCAAAATGAAGCACTTTCCTAGAGGGTAAAGCGATTATTAATTCAATTAAATAATTATTAATAATAACAATGGCTTCCTTTTATATAGCACTTTATGGGTTACAAAGTGCTTTTTATATATGATATCTTGTTTGATTTTCACAACAATGCTGTCAGGTAGGGTGCTATTAATCCAGTTATAGAGATAATGAAACTGAGAAAGGTTTGGTGACTTTCCCAGAGTCACACAGGCAGTAAATGTCTGAGGCAGAATTCAAATTCAGGCTTTTCTGACTCCAAGTCCTGCCCTCTATCCACCATGCTACATGACTGCCTTCTCTGTGAAAGACCCAGAACTTGGCATTAGGAAGACAAAGATGAAACTAATATAGTTCTTATCCTCAAGCAATTTAGAATCCAAAGGTATCATCGATCAACCAAACTCACATTTAGTAAGCACCTACTATGTGCTAGGTAAGGATAGCAAGGTGGCTAGGGTCTAGCCTGAGAAAGACTCATCTTCTTGGGTTCAAATCTGGCCTCAGATACTTAGTAGCTGTGTGACCCTGGGCAAATCATTTCACCCCGTTGGCCTAAGTTTCCTCATCTGTAAAATGAGCTGGAGAAGGAAATGGCAAGTCACTCCTGCACCTTTGCCAAGAAGACGCCAGAGAGTCTGAAATGATGGAGCTACATCATTACGTGCTAAGCACCAGGGATGGAAAAAGAGGCAAAAGGGAATTTCTGTTCCTGTCCTCAAGAAACTTACAATCTATCATCATCATTATTGACTTCTTAGGAATCACAGTAGAAAAGGACCATAACGACCCCGTCCAACACCTTCATTTTACAAATAAGGAAACAGACCTGGAGAGGAAAGAGGATTTGCCTAAAGTCACAGGGATAGTAATCAGAATCTGAACCCAGGCTTTCTGACTCCAAATCTGCTGCTCTTTCTGTTAAGCCAATTTTACAAAATCAGCCTAGCCACTCATACTAGAAAAACAAACAGATGAAAAATAATCACTTAGATTATATTGTGGAAGGAAATGGAGATGGTCAGCCACATTCTGAATTGAGCAGAGAGAGGTGAGGCTGGATCTTCTTTGGGAAACTAAGCATATATCCAATCCCCCAAAGCCCCCTGCCACAA
This sequence comes from Gracilinanus agilis, assembly GCF_016433145.1. Classification (NCBI taxonomy): domain Eukaryota; kingdom Metazoa; phylum Chordata; class Mammalia; order Didelphimorphia; family Didelphidae; genus Gracilinanus; species Gracilinanus agilis. The sequence goes on from NC_058132.1 coordinate 101,499,506, forward strand.
AAGCCCATCTCTTTAATGACGGTATTTCCCCAGTGCAGCAATGTGATGGCAAATCATGGATGACCAATATGGCCGTCCTATGCTCAAAGGAAGCCAAAGGACAATGGAGAGAAGTATGGTGGGTGTAAGTGGATGGCAACAGATTAGTAGCGATGACTTGCACAAAAGTAGCATCAAAGACAGCCCAAAGGACTTGCAGATTAAGAAAGGGTGACCTAGTTGAATATTAAGAATGGGGGATAAGAGACTATAAGCTCTGAACAGGAGAAGACCTATATCTTCTTCTTTTCTAAAACCCTTATCTACTGCCTTAGTATCAATTCCAAGGCAGAATAGTGGCCCAAGCTAGGCAATTGAAGTGACTAATCCAGGGTCACACAGGTGGGAAGTGAATGAGGCCAGATTTGAACCCAGGTCCCCCCAACTCCAGGTATGGTGCTCTATCTAGTGAGCCACCTATTTGCCCCCTATGTCTTCTTCATCCTTCCATCTCCCCAAGCATCAGATATCTGTCTCTATAGCAGGAGCCTGTGCTTAATAGGTATTTAATAAACATTGGGTGAATTGAATTGAAATGGAGTCAGAATTGATGGTGAGCCTATGAAGATGGGTAGAAGAATGAGGGGTCCCTCAATTAGTACCTTAAAATCTAGCAAAGGGCTGAGATGTACATATAGAAAGCTAAAACACAAACTGTTCTTATTTATTATTGCTTACATCTGTAGATTACTTTAAGACCTGCAAAGTGTTTTGCATGTAGTATCTCTTTTGATCTTCACAACTATCATGGATGGAAGTGTCATAATTATTATCCCCATTTTATAGATGAGGAAAATGAGAAAGATTAAGTGACTCACTCAGGATGGGGCTGTTGTCATTATCATTCCCATTTTAAAGATAAATAAAACAAGGTTAAGAAAGATCAAGTGACTTGCACAGGGTCACACACTATTTGAGATAAGTTTTGAACTCAGGTCTTCTTGACTCCTGGTCTTGAACTCTACCAACCTTGTCACCTAGAGACCTACCAAAAGACCAGACAATATGGAATAAAGTATTAACTGCAGGATGGGATAGGATGATGACATCATAGAGACTGACTCATCTACAGACATTGCCTGACAGAGCCAAATGAGAGGCCACAGATAGTATGCAAAGATCCCTGGAACTCTACATTGAAGACCTGTGTTCTGTTCCCAGTTTGCCACTCATTAATGACCAGAGAAGAATCCTGGAAAAACTCAACTCTCTGAGTCTCAGTGGCTTCATATGTATTGTGAAGATAATCATCTCTCCTGTCTTTATAACTCCTAGGATTGTTGTGACAAAAGTGCTTTGTGAGCCGTTATGGCCTGATACTTCTCTCTCTCTCCTCCTCTTTCTCTTTCTTTTAAACCCCTACCTTTTCCTTAAAATTAATACTATGAATTGGTTCTAAGGTAGGAGAGTGGTATGGTTAAGTGACTTGCTCAGGGTCACAAAGCTAGAAAGTGTCTAAGTCACATTTGAACCCAGGACCTTCTGTCTATAGGTCTGGTTCTCAATCCACTGAACTATCTAACTAATCCCACCTATAACACTATACTCTCTTGACGTCTATCTGTCTGTCTGTCTGTCTGTCTGTCTGTCTGTCTATCTATCTATCTATCCATCCATCCATCCATCCCTCTATCTATCCGATCCATCTATTCATCCATCCATCCATCTCTCTTTCCTTTTCCCTCTTTCCCTCTCTCTGTGCCTCTGTCTCTCTCTCCCTATCTATCCATCTATCTATCCATCTAATCTATCTATTCCATCCACCCATCCAACCATTTCTTTCCTTTTCCCTCTCTCTCTCTCCCTCTGTGCCTCTGTCTCTCTCTCCCCCTATCTATCCATCCATCTATCTAATCTATCTATTCCATCCATCCATCCAACCTTCTCTCTCTCCTTTTCCCTCTCTCCCTCTCTCTCTGTTGCTGTCTCTCTCTCTCCCTATCTATCCATCTATTTACCCAATCTATCTATTCCATCCATCCATCCACTCAACCATCTCTCTCTCCTCCTCTCTCTCCTTCTCCCTCTCTCTCTCTGTCTCTGTCTCTCCCTATCTATCTATCTACACATAACCCATGCACATAAATACATATGAGCTATGGTTGCTGTTCTTGGAATCACAGAACATTCCAGCCACAGAGTTCCCAAAGTCTCGTTCTTCCTGTCCTGTGTCTTTAACCAGCCCCTGGAACCTCCCCAAGGCATTTTTCTTGGATCCCCTGGAAAGCGAGGCTTTATTTTTAACACAACCAGCGTCCCAGCTGCAATGACATTCTCCCTCTCCGATGTGTACATGCATATACATGGGCTTGACAAGACACATGTTAAGATGATTAGAATGGAATGTCTCACTCTGCTCCAAGTAATCATGTTCCTTTTCAAAATATTAGTGTTCCACTTTAAATCATCACCAGGGAGACAGGAAATAAGCTGGAACCTTCCCTCCCTTGCTCCCCCCTCTAAGCCCAAATTTATGCTTTGAAACAATCAAGGAGGGCGAATGACAAGCAATGAGTCTGGAGAGCTCATCTGTATTATTATAATTACTCATATTCATAATCATCATAGCAGGCAATGAGTGCCAACAAGGTGCTATGTAGAATACAGAATGAGAAGGCGCCGAGCGTCTTTGGAATAACCATCCTCGGAGCCTCTAAAATGACCCACTTACAGTCTCAGCTACTCATCTTCTTCATCTTCTCTTATGACAGAGAATCACAAGAATTTAGTGAGGAAAGGAAGCCTGGAAGAAAGAGTATCAGGGCTGAAGGGACTTCAGATCATTGAATGTCACTCCTTGACAGGACCTGAAAATGGAGACTTGTCAGAGCAAGAGGTGACCAAAGGACATAGGACTTCAGAACTGGAAGGAGCCTTAGAACCTAGATATTAAGGAGCTGGAAGAGATCTTAGAAGACAGAACATCAATGCTAGAACATGGAATGTCAGCGGTAGAATGTCAGAACTAGAAGGAATCTTTGAACCTAGAATGTTATGGAAAGGACCTGAGAACACAAAAATCTCAGAGCTAGAAGGAAAACCTAGAAGGAAAGCTAGAAGGAAGTTAGAAGAGAGCTTAGAATATAGCATCACAGAATCTCAGAGCTAGAAGTAGATGTCAAACAAAGAATGTGAGAGCTGGAAGGGACCCAAGATGTTATGGACAACAAAAACAAGAAATTTCTAGGAGAAAATGACTTGCCTAAGGTCACATTTAAGTTAGTAGCAGAGATAGGTCTAGGGGTCAGAATCTTCTCATTCACTATTAAACTATCCTGATCTCCCACCCCACCCTTATCATGGCTCAGTGTATATAACCTTATAGGAGTCATATAATTTTTCTGACCTCAATTTTCTCATCTGCAAAATGAAATATTTGGACTAAATGACCTCTAAGGTGCCTTCTAGATCTAATCTTACATGGATCTATTTATGTCCAGCCAGGTGTTACTTACTCAAGGGAATTGGAAAGGGGAAAGCATTAAAATGGGAGCTGGGAGACCTGAGTTCGGACCCCATCTTTTCCACAAACACTGTATGACACTGGAGTGGTTGCTTAAACTCTCTGGGCTTTAGTCTCTTCGGGTGCACAATGATGTTGGACTAGACAATGTTCAAGTTCCCTTCCAGAGCATCCTGTTCCCAGTTCAGGAGTGCCATATCAACTATGTGTAGGGCATGGGAGGGGGGGAGGGAGAAGTACCAATGTGCACACAATACACTTTTAAATTTAATTTGTATTAATATTCTCTAATTCCTTTTTTAAGTCTAGACCAGGGGCATCAAATGTTCCAGTGCTGTGCCCACAATACGCTCTATTGCTGCCTGAACCAAATTAAAATGTTAATGAGAAATATTTAGCAAGATAATGAAAGATACAATTGAACATAGATGATGCTAACATATGGTTATCTAAGTCAATATGGTGGTCACAGAGATCCTTATATATGGTTTTCTGGCTTCTGTTTCTATTTGAGTTTGACACCACTGGTCTAGACAAGCCACAAGATAGTGATCACACCCAGATTTGTTGCATATTTCCAAGGTGTAAACGCTCACCTGATTCTCCTTCTATTCACTTTCTAGACTTCTCTACCGCCAAGACAGCAGCCTTGACCCTTACCCCTCCATCCTCTTTCTTTCTAGCTCCCCTCTACAGAACAGGCAGGGGCTATCTTGTTTGCTAGTATTTGTGTCTCCAATTGGTGGCACAGTCCTTGGCATACACTAAGTGCCTAAAAAAATGCTCTATCGTTATTTTATAGATGAGGAAAGGCGAGATTCAGAGAGGAGTGACTTGACCAAGTTCACAAAGGTTCCGAGGTGGGATCTGAAAGCCAAGTCTTCGGACTTCAAGAATGGAGAGTTCTCTATAATTCGGTGCAAGTTCCTTCCAGCCTATAATCTGAACTTTGTTTTTCCTATTTACAACTTATATCACCAGGGTCAAGTCAGTTAATCTTTCTGGGCCTCAGTTTACCTCATCTGTAGAATAAAAATGGGATGATCTTTTAAGATCCTTTCCAGGTCAAAATCTAATGTTCCTATGAAGTCCCTATCCTCAGTGTCCCCCAAGTCTGATTTCTGAATGCAGCCCTTAACAGATAAAGTTAAAGGTAAAGGGATTGGCTTGCCCGAGACCACAGAATAAGTGGGAGGGACATAGGGAGCTCTGGAACTAGAATTCCAAACTCCTGACTCCTTATATGTTGTTCTTCCCACTGGACCTGATGGGCAGTTTCCTCTTCTCTGGGAAACTGGTCACTGGCTTGCAGCCTCCGGCCAGGGCATCAGGTTTGGTGGCTTCTAGCGGAGAGCCTTGAGGGGGAAAAATGCAACCACCAACAGGCCTGGTCACATGGCTGGCCTCACAGCTCTGTTTACAATTATCGGGTCTCCAGTGGGCGTGAAAACATCTGTCCTTGCTTGGGAGAGGTTTGCGAGCTAAGGTCTGGGCCAAAGGGCTGGCCTGGGTTGAAAGGGAAGGCCGGGAAGGCTCTTCTGGATGACGCCTACAGGAAGAAATGTGGGCCAGTTGCCACCCCAGCTGAGTGGGCGCAGAAGGACTTAAGGAGGGGTCAGGGAGGGTGGCAGGCCTTTTTTTAGGGCCACAGGGATCTCCCGTGCAAATGGCACACACGGGCAGCTCAGGGCAATGCGTCTTAGCTGGAATTTCAAGCATCTCCAAGATTAGCTCCTACCTACCTGAATTTATTGAATCGTTGGCTTTCTCCAAAAGGACAATGTTCCTCCTTGAAGCAGCTGAGTAAATGAGAGAACACATATTCCCCAGTTCAGGACTCTGTCCAGGAGAGATTGTGGTGCTTGTTGTTGTTTGCCTCCTCTGAGCTCCGATTGTTTTAGAGGCAAATACAATTTGGCCGAGTGGAAGGAACAATGGGCTAGAGTTCAGGACCCCCAGGTTTGAGTCTGAGCTTGGCCGCTAATTACACCATGACCATGGCCAAGCTGGGAGCCTGATCTGTGTCTCAGTTTCCTCTACTGTAAGAGAGGGCATTTCAAGACTATAAAAGATTGCTCTAAATCATTAAGAGGACTGAAAAGCAGATGTAGGTGTAACAGACTAAGGGGCCAAGCAAGACTGCATTTGATGGAACTCAGAGGACCCAGGAGAGTTGGCAGGTGGGCTGAGAATTCTGGAAACAGAAAACCAGCACTCTGGACCTTTTGGGGAAGGAGAGGGGGGGTGTTAGCTGATAGATGGGGTGTGCTCAGGTCACCCCCCTAGCTGAATGGATATGGGTCCAATCCACTCACTCTACCCCTCCTTGCTAGGGGTATAGCACACGAGGAGGTTCCCCAAAAAGGTATACCAGGGTAGAGAGGATAGAGGAAGATGTTGGGAGTTGATTGAGACCCAAATGGTTCCCCTCAATTACCCAGAGCTGGTTTATTTGGGGGCAAGTCTCCCCCTATCCCAAACTGACTACCCACCAATATGGACTTTGGGTTCCTTTCACACACCAACCACATGATGCTGCCTCCCACCTTGAAATCACTCTTCTAACTCTGTCTTAAAAATAACCCAAATGGGGTTTATTCAGGAACAAAGGGATTCAGGGAGTAAGGGGAAAGATTTCAGGAATGAGGAATGAAACTATTAATAATCTATTCTCAGTCTCTTCCAGGGTCGAGCAGGAACTAGATTTCTTCTGTAACTTTCAATCTTAGTTAACTGACTCAGGACCCCAGTAAAACTCCTATCCTAAAAGGTTATAAATGGCTAAAGAGGGAAGCAATAACTAAACCCAAGATATGCTTAGTTAGCCCCCCAAGGGCCAACTCCCTCCCACCAGAGTTTCTGGTTCCTTGGCCATAAGGGAAACTGCAATATTTGTCTTCCCAGATGTTCATTGAAGAGGTAGCATCAATGAGGTTGCTATAACAGCAGAAGATCTGGTAAAATCTCAGATTTAGGCTTTTTGAGATATTCGGGGTCCCACAAAACCACTGCCTCCCACCCCCCTCTCCTTCCCCAAAAGGAACAGAGAGCAGTGAGTGACTGCTGGTTTTCTGTTCCCAGAATTTTCAGCCTCAGCCCAACTGCCAGCTCTCCTGGGTCCTCCAAGTTCCTTCAAATGCAGTCTTGCTTGGCCCTTTAGTCTGTTACATAGGGAACAGCTAGGTGGATCAATGGATTGAGAGCCAGGCCTAGAGATAGGAGGTTCTGGGTTCAAATCTAGCCTCATACTGTCTAAATGGAGATTCTGAACCTCGGACTTCATCCCCCAGAAGTCCCTTATTATTTTACCAAAATTCCCTTTAATCTCTCCTGCACCTGTGTGGTCACCTTATTGTTTTATAAGTTCTGTAGCTCCTCCCTCTTCCTCTCTTCTTCATGAGCACAGCTAAAGTTAGTTTAGCACCTTTTCACTCTAGTTTTTTATGTTAGTTTATTATTTAATAAAACTTTATTAAATATAATGCCTTAGTTATTGAATATTAATTTTCATCTCTACAATACACTTCCTAGCTGTGTGACCCTGAGCAAGTCACTTAACTCCCATTGTCTAGCCTTTACTGCTCTTTGGCCTTGGAACCAACACATAGTACTAATTCTAAAATGGAAGGTCAAGGTTTTAAAAAAACAACATGTATTTTGCAAACTTCAAAATACTATATAATTGCTATTTATTTTTAAGTTTCTCATGGGACAGTTAGGTAGCACAGTGGATAGAGTGTCAGGCCTGAAGCCATAAGTGCCTGGGTTCAAATCTGGCCTCATACTTCCTAGCTGTGTGACTCTGGACAAGCCACTTAAACCCCCTTGCCAAGCCCTTACTGCTCTTCTGTCTGGAACCAATACACGTTATTGACTCTCAGACAGAAACTAAGGATTTTTTTTTATTGTCCTCATACATTTAGCGCCAAATCTGCATAATTCATTACAGGGGTACAAAGATAAATGAGAAGACTCAGTCCCATGCCTCAAGAGATTTACAGTCTAGTGATTCCCAAAGCTTTGGAAGACATTGCGGCACACGGCAAAAGCATAAGCTTTGGAGTCAGAGGATGTGGGTTCAAAGCCCACCTTTGATGTCTGCTGCCTGTGTGATTTCAACTGCTTGAAACTCAGTTTGCTCATTAGTTAAGAGGTGGGGAATTGGATGAGGTGGTTGTTGAGGTCCCTCTCAGAGAAGCTCAGGATTTTAAACTTAAAAACAAACCTATTAAACTATTCTTAAAATAATTTTTAAATGCAAAAAATAAACTATGCAGGATTAGAAAGGAAGTTCATTTAATTTTTTCCCCATCCATATTTAGGGCCCCCCCTCCCCAAGACCTATCCATAATCTTCTAATCTGTTGGTCTCCAATCAATTGAGAGACAGGAACAAAGATAGGCAACTAAGTAAGCAATCAAGAGAGTGCTACACCCTACCCAAGCAGTGTTCAGTTCAGTTGTTTCAACCATGCCCAACTCTTCATGACTCCATCTGGGGTCTTCTTGGCAAAGATGCTGGAGTGGTTTGCCATTTCCTTCTCCAGCTCATTTCACAGATGAGGTACTGAGGCACAGATAACTGACTTGCTCAAGGTCAACATGGCCAGTAAGTGTCTGAGGCTGGATTTGATCTCAGGAAGAAGAATCTTCCCGACTCCAGGCCTGGTACTCTATCCACCGAGCCACCTAGCTGCCACAAAGCAGGGTTAAGAACACTCAGAAGTAAACGAGTTGGGCATGGAAACTATAACGGTTGGATCTGTTGATTTTTAAGCAAGAGGAGAATCAGAGAAAGGATGGAACCATGGCTTAAGGGAAGGGGAAGAAGATGACTGAGGATATGGAAGAAAGATTCCGTTTCCTCTAGTTGAATGACTTGGAAGCAAGGACCAGGAATGTTTCCTCTATAAAGGGGGAATGAGATTCCCACTGGAATGGATGCAACAAAAATGGTCAATAGGGAATTTAAAGTCAAGATAAGTGAGGAGCTGGTACGGGAGCCGGTGCTGTCAGTGAGTTCAAGTTACAAGGCTGGAATGGACTACATCCTGAGGCCAAAGGCAGATAGATGCCAGCCAGTCATTTGGTCAGTCAGTCAACTAGTATTTATTTAGCATCAATTAGGTGCCAGGCACTTTTCTAAGTGTTCTATGTGGCTCCTGAGCCCTTGATAAAGACCTTTGAGGAACTGTGGAGAGCAGGAGTGCCATGAAACTGGAAACAAGCAAATGTTATTCCAGTTTTCAAAGAGGGGAGGAAGGACTATTATAGGCCAATGACCTTTTACTTCAATTCCTGGGAAAATTCTAGAACGACCCATTGACAAGAGAGTTTGTGAGCTCTGAAAAAAAGCAGTGATTACTCTAAGCCAGCATGGGGCTCATTAGGGATATGTCATGAGAGAATTATTTCCTTTTTTGACAAAGCTATTGGCTTGGCTGCTCAGGGAAAAGTTGTGAATATGGTACATGACAAAGTTTTTCATTCTCTGTGCAGATAAGTAGGAGAGATATGAGTTAGAAGATAGTATTGTTAGGTGGATTTGGAACTGGTTAACTGTCAGGACCCAAAGAATAAGGACCAATGACAGTGTGTCAACCTGGAGAAAAATCTATTGTGCTTTGTTCTTTGTTTTTTGAAGAGGACCAATGAGATCGTGGGTGTCCCTCAAATTGGATTTAAGTGAGGCGGAATTGTACGAAATCTTTGGCTTCACTCTCCCAGTCACTGAAGTAGTCAAGGGGACTGGTGATGGCACAGGAGGCGGTAACGACCATGGCGTCTTTGGTGTTGGCCCAACCAGCTCCCTAAAGATCTGTTGTTGGCTTTGTTTCGTTCAACTTTTTTATCAGTGACTTTAGTGAAGACACAGAGGATGAGCTCATCAAGCCTGGAGAAAAAAGAAGGCTGGAAATGGGAGCTGATACCTTGGATGCCCAAACTGGGGTTTAAACAGATCTTGATAGATTGGAACAGCGGAGATGCAGATGCTCCCTCCGCCAACACCCCTACAACCTGGTAAGAGCTCATGCCTGAAAAATTCAGCACCAACGGCCAGACTCTCTAAACGTGGCTGGCTTTCAGGAAACAGATGTACCAGCTGGTCATTGGCTGCCTATACTTAGAGCAGTTCCAGCTTGATAGGATTTGCCAGAGCTTGGGCTCTCCTGGCACAGGTGACTTCTCAGATCACAACAAGGCATCAGAGTAGGGCTCTGGGGGAGATGAGGGGGTTAAACCTGTCAAGATGATGGCTTTTACCACACAAGCTGCTTGAGGGTAGGGTCTGCCTCATTTTTTATCAGAATCCACAGCACTTGGCAAAGTGCTTGGCACATAATAGAGGAGATAAAAGCTTGCTGAAGATGCAATTTAAAAGAGGTTAATGTAAAGTCTTACACTTAGGTGCCTCACCCAAAAAATCTATTTTATAGGATGGAGAACTGTAGCTAGAAGGAAGATTATACGTGATGTGATCACTAAGAAACCTACGTGTTCCAATGGACTGAAAGCAGCCCAAGAAGCCAATTCTACTTTAGTCTGAATTAAGAGAGGCAGGGTATTCCTTTCCTGTTCAGACTCCATCAGTAGCAATAATAATAATGATGATAGCATTTATAATAGCACTTACTGTGTGCTAGGAAGTGTGCTAAAGTGCTTTTCCAATATTAACTCATTTTATTCCCTCAACAACTCTGAAAAGTAAGTGCTATTACTATATATTACATAATAGATATAACAGATATGTATAGAATATATTATATATTCTACAAATATGGAAACTGAGGCAGAGAGAAGTTAAGTGACTCTCGGGGTCAGAAGCTAGCAGACAGGAAGTTGGTTTGAATTAAAATCTTCCTGATCACACAGGATTCCTTCATTTAACAAATAAGGAAACGGAGGTTAAATGACTTTATCCAAAGGCACCCAAAATAGGAAGCATCAGAAGTAGAATTTGAATCCAGGTCCTCTAAGTCCAAAGAATCTACATGGCAAATAACTGTACAAGTCTTGTTTTTTTTCTCCCTATCTTTATATCTGGTCTCAAACTCTTCTCTGAGTTCCAGTCTTTCATTTCTAACTGTCTACTAGGCATCTTCATCCAAAAAATTTCTTAACCTTTACCTTCTATCTTAGAATCAAAACTGTGTTTTGGTTCCAAGGCAAAAGAACAGTAAAGGCCAGGAGACAGGAATTAAATGACTTGCCTAGGGTCACAGAGATTTGAACTCAAGACTTCCTAGTCTCCAGGACTAGTTCTCGATCTACTGAGCCACCTAGCTACCTCCCAAATACACATCTGATCCCCTCAAATTCAACATGTCAAAGATTGATTGCAGGTCCAGTGCTTTCTGTGGGTCCATTCAGCTACCAGATACGCAGAGATGAAAAGCTAGCTTGTATCCAGGAGCATGATGGGGATAGTAATAAGAGGGGTCCCGTGGTATAGGAGGGCCAGCTGAAGAAAATGAGGGAGTTTATTTAGCGAGGACCAGAAGAGGCATGGGATAGACAAAATAGTCGTCTTCAAGTATCTTTTTAGATACATTTTTTGGAGAGTGAACAAGATGATATGTTTTATTTTATGGTGGTAGCTAAAGAAAGATGCCTGTATTTTAAATACCAGAAAATATTCATTCAACAAGCACAGAAAACTGTCTTCATCACCAAAGTGGCCATCAAGCTAATACAGAAATGTGGTAGAGACAGCACATCATTTAGTTCCACTTGAAAAGATTTTTAATTTAAGAAAAACAAGCCTTGAATTGGAACCTGAACCAATAAGTTATATGTTTTAAAAGAAAATAAAAGTTGACACAATTCAACTTACAAATACTATTTGTTTAAAAAGTGATTTAACGGGTGGCTGGGTAGCTCAGTGGATTGAGAGCCAGGCCTAGAGATGGGAGGTCCTAGGTTCAAATTTTGCCTCAGACACTTCCCAGCTGTGTGACCCTGGGCAAGTCATTTAACCCCCATTACCTAGCCCTGATTGCTCTTTTGCCTTGGAACCAATACACAGTATTGATTCCAAGAAGGAAGGTAAGGGTTAAAAAAAAGTGATTTATCGACATCAATGGACAGATTGTGATTAAATTAAGAATATTTTCTTTGAAAAATTGAGTGAAATAAATGGCAGCATTTGTTTTGATTAAGTAGTGTTATGAGTAAGATTAGATTAGCTAGTTATTAGGTATTGATTATATATTGATTAGGAAGTACCTAGCAGGAAGGAGCTGGAGCTGGGAATTCCAGGTTGGAATGAAGGAGGAGGAAGTCTATCTGTGTTCTGTGTGTGAACTCCATTAGTGGTAGGCAAAAACTGTTGCCAGCCTGGGAGACCTCAGAGCAAAGGACACCTTGCATCCTGTTTTCCCCTGGGATCCTGTGTGGTGTGGCATTTAAGGAAAGAACAAGAGAAGAGGACAGTGCTTCAAGCAAACCCCTTACTACTTGGTTCCTGAGACAACTGTAGCTCCTGGCATCCAGTGATCATCAGTGGATTGCAGTGAGAATCCCAAAGCCACAAAAGCCTCAGCTGTACTCAAGTCTGGCAGGTTCCAGGTTTGAGGCAGAAACCCAGAGACTCCAGTATAGCTCCTTGGGCCCTGTTAGTTAGATAGCTTAGATTAGTGTAGTGAATAAGTCCTTCCCTGTCCCTTTGGGATTTCTCACTGCAATCCACTGATGATGTCTGGATGCCAGGAGCTACAGTTGTCTCAGGAACCAAGTAGTAAGGGGTTTGCTTGAAGCACTGTCCTCTTCTCTTGTTCTTTCCTTAAATGCCACACCACACAGGATCCAGGGGAAAACAGGATGCAAGGTGTCCTTTGCTCTGAGGTCTCCCAGGCTGGCAACAGTTTTTGCCTACCACTAATGGAGTCCACACACAGAACACAGATAGACTTCCTCCTCCTTCATTCCAACCTGGAATTCCCAGCTCCAGCTCCTTCCTGCTAGGTACTTCCTAATCAATATATAATCAATACCTAATAACTAGCTAATCTAATCTTACTCATAACAGTAGGAAAAAAATAGGACTTGTTCTACTTGCCCCTTTGTGGTAGAATGAGGATCAACTGATTCTAGAATCACTCTGGAAAGAGCATTTTGCTTGGCCTAGGAAAAAAAAGTCTTCATGATCAGAATAGTCTATAAGTGGAGGGAGTTGCCTTGCAGGGACATGAATTCTTTTCTTTAGAAACATTAGAGTTCTTTAAGCAGAAGTGAAAAATCATCTGACCGGGATGCTCAAGGCCAGGGGTTCTTAATAATAACAGTAATAGTTAACATTTACACAGTGTCTGCTTTGCCCTGCACTGCTAAATGCTTTTCAGTTATAACATTTGAACCTCACAACAATCCTAAAGGACAGGTTCTATTATTGTCCCCATTTAATAGAAGAGAAAACTGAGGCAAACAAAGACTAAATGACTAGCCCAGGATCACACAGTTAATAAGTGTCTGAGGCTAAACCTGAACTCAAGTCTTCCTGACTCCAGCCCCAGAATTCTATCCACTGTCATTTAGTGTTACCTAGTTAACTTTTCTTTGTGTCATAAACCCCTTTGGCAATCTGGAAGAGACTATGGACCCCTTTTCAGAATAGTTTTTCAAATGCAAAAAAAAAAAAGGCATCACATTAGAAAGGAAACTAGTTTTACAGAAAAAAAGGTGTAATTATTTCCCTTCCAAATTCAGGGATGACTTAAAACCTATCAGACCAAGAATCCATGGCCTCAAGTTAAGAACTCTGTTCTAGTCAAACTTCCTGCTTTGATTAGATGGTTTCTGAGGTCCCTAATCTGAATCTAAGTCACTGATTCTCCTGCACCAAACTAGGGACCCATATCCACAATTTACTCATAGAGAAAAACCATTTCAGCCTCCCCTCTCCTCCCTTACCTGACATAGCAGCAACACAGGGGAAAAGTCGCTTGGTGCAGTAAAAAGAACTCTGAACTCGAAGTCGTGATGCTTATTAGCTGTGTAATGATGAGATCTAGATCCCATGGCAAGCTCTAAGAGGTCTTGTAGTCCAAGTCCCTCATTTTACAAATAAGGAAACTGAGGCCAAGTGATTTTCCAAAGGCACACAAATGGAAAGTATTAGAGACAGAATTTGAATCCAGGTCGTCTGACTCCAAAGAACCCGAGTGCAAATAACTGAGTCTCAGTTTTCTTCCATATCTAAGTCCCAATTTCTTCACTGAGCTCCAGTCTTACATCTCTAACTTTCCACTAGATATCTTCACTCTCATGTGCTTTAAAAAAACAACCAACCCTTGAACTTCTGCCTTATAATTAATACTAAGTATTGGTTCCAAGGCAGAAGAGTGGTGAGGGCTAGGCACTAGGGGTTAAGTGACTTGCCCAGGGTCACACCGCTAGGAAGTATCTGAAGCCAGAATTGAAATTTGGTCTTTCCAAATCTAAGTTCTATCCACCAAATATACTTCTGACACCTCAAATCTGACATGTCTAAACCAGGTCTCAGTGTCTTTCTCCTTAACTTGTCCAGTCTTCTAACTTCTCCAAAGGGCTCCACCATATTGCCACTTAGTCTCAAAACAAAACATTATAATAATTATTGGCCTTACTCCTCTCATCTTAATTGCCACGTCCCCTTGGTTCTTCCTCTTCATCTCTTACTTCAGTCCCTTTCTCCCCACTCACAACTGCCACTACTCTAGTAATGGCCCTCATCATCTCTTTATTTGGACTATTTTAGTAGGTTCCTAATTGGCTTCTCTGTCCCTAGTCTCTCTCCTTTCCAATTCATTCACTGTCCATGTGGGTGCCAAAAAACCCAAAATCTAACGTGTATCTCTGATTGTGCCATTTCCTTTCTCAAAAACCTTCACTCACTCTTTAGTCTAGGATAAAATACAAATTCTTATTCTGTCATTAAAGATTGTCTATAATCTAGTTCCAACTTAACCTTTCCAGACTTATTTGGATGGTATATTATGATAGAAAGACAATTGGATTTGGAATTGGAGAGCGAGGGTTTGGATGTGAGCTCTGTACTGCTTGACCTTGAGCAAGTCACTTAACCTCTATCTGTCTCAGGTTCCTCAACTGAAAAATGTCAATAAATATAGCATCTTCCTCCCAGGGTTATGGTGAGGATCCAAGGAGATAATATTTATAAAGCTCTTAGCATAATGGCTAGTCCACATGGATGCTTAAAATATACCCACTTATATATATGGAGGTGATAGAATACTATCAGAAAAGGGCTCTGAAATGGGGGTGCATGGTCCCCTGGACACCCCAAGTCTCTAAAGGAATCCCAGAGCACAGAGTACATGAAGAATTCTTTTATCCCAGATCCCAGCAATGTAGAAGAAAGGGTGACCCTGGTGCAATCAAAGAGACAGCGATATAAACAAAAGATTCTCTAAGAGATGCATTTCCTCCTGTTCTAGATGCATTTCTTTTAGTTTTAGCAAGGATGCCTACCTTTCCTTTGCACCTCAAATACCACTATTTTCTCTAAGATATGGGACTCACCTGCCTTTATGATCAGGGTTTAATATATCACAAACAATGTATATTGATGCTTATATCCCAGACACCAAGACTCACAGGAATGCCACTCAGTAGTCTTTGTTCTTTCTCCCCCCCCCCCCCCCGCCCTTTCCCATCTTCCTTCTGGTCCAGAAATCTCTGTTCCTGGATCCCTTCTCCCCAACAGAGGTAGACCTCACCTGCACCTGCCTCCTCACCTTTCATTCAATAAGTTCCTCTTTTTTGAAAGATTCCCCAGATCCTGGTAATCCTTTAAGTGGGGACCCTCCTGAACCAGAATATCAAACGCTCTCAAGATAGTTTCAAAAAAATTTACAAGAATTATATGAATGGATACAAAGTGAAATGAGCAGAACCTGGAGGATTATTCAACAGTATGTAAGGACAGACAACTTTGGAAGATCCAGGTCTCTGAATAACAAAAAGAACAAGGGGTCACCAATTCCAAAGGACCCACTTGGGGGGGTGCTATCTGCTTCCTGATAGAAAAATAATGTACTCACAATGCAAATTGAAGCATATTTTCTTTCTTTTTTGTCGGCTAATGCAGGAATTTGTTTTGCTTCATTGTATATATTGTAACAGTTTGGGGTTTTGTGCCTTCTCAATAGAAGGGGAGGGAGTAGGGAGAGAATTCCAAACTAAAAAAAAATTTTAATTGAATAAAAATAAATAAAATAAGAGTTTTAGACAAAATGATCTTAATAACTGTGTCCAATCTAATCTATAATCAACACATTCCTTTTCACATCCTCTATATTCTAGCCATAGTGGTCTCCTAGCTGTTCCTAAAGTTCAGTCCTTCATCTCCCATCTCCATGCATTTACACAAGGCTCCTCCTCCTCTGTTCAAATCCTGGAATACATTCCTGGGTCCATCTCTTTGTCTGCTGAGGTTCCCTTCTTTCTTCCAGACTCCACTTGAATGATCCCTACTCCAAGAAGCCTTCCCTGATGAAACCTTGATTATCTCTATCATATGGCTGTTTGTGAAGATCAGAAGAGACGAGGGAAGGCAAGGTAGTATGTACAAAGGTCAGATAGCCATCCACATATCCTTTACTCCAATCAGATTCAGCTTTGTATTACACTCATCTGTGCACCCGGCATATCCCTCTTAATTGACTGCAATCTCCTGGGAGTCAGAGACTAGACTAGGTTGTTGGAATCTCTCCCCTTGCAGTTTAAGCAGGAGCTTACTACAGTTGGTTGAAAGTGAATTGAAAGATCCTCCAGGACTGCCCTGAGCATCAACTGAGATTAAAACCGCTAACCCAGGACTCTTTTATTAGGGTGTTTAGGATAAGTCATGACTTCTAGGGGGATTTGAGAATCTGCAAAGTCTTTTCTTAGCTAAAATCTCTTTTCTATCTCTAAAACAAAGAAAGTCCAGGAGAAAAGGCTACCCACTGGGCTATGGGGAAGACTAAAGACTGTGCTAGGACCCAGGGATGGATGTTAAGTGTGAAGCAGAAAGATCTGGTCGGGGAAGGAGAACAAGAGGAAATGCCATTTGTTTTCAAGAATTTGAAGGGCTGTCACTTGGACTAAAGATAAGGCTTGTTCTGCTTGGCCCCAGAGGGCAGACCCAGCAGCAAAGGGTGGAACAGACCTACACAATGATTTCTACTGGATGTAAGGGGAGGTGGTGGTGGTGAGGGAAACTGGATAGCATTTATATAGCACTTTAAAGTTTGAATATGTTATCTCATTTGACCCTCACAATACCCTTGGGACACAGGTACTGTTATTATCCCCATTTTATGGATGAGGAAACTGAGGCACAGGGAGATTTAGACAAAGGTCATACAGTTAGCAAAAGTCAGAGGCAGGATCAGAATTCAGGTCTTCCAGACACTCCAGGTCTAGTGCTCTATCATTCCTTTCACCACCTAAAATAGTACATTCACAAAATCGTAAGAGGAAGCCTCAGGAGGTCAAAAGTTCCCCTCTTAATGGAAGTCTTCAAGAAGAGTCTAGATGATGATCACTTGTCAAGGATGTTATAGAAGGGATTTTCATTCACCTCTAGGTTAGATATGGGTTTAGATAGGGGTTCAGCAGAAATGGACCTGGAGCCAGGAAGACTCAAATGGGGTCATGAAGACTCGGACGTGATCGAAAAATAACTGAACAACAGATGTATTTAATTAGTTTAGATGACTTCCAACTTTGAGAAATTCTGTGGGGAAATAACACTGGTATATGAAACCCTCCTGAAGGAAACTAGTGCAAACATCATTATCTTCATCAAAAAGATGAGTATATCTACGTTTACACAGAGAAGTTAAGGGATTTGCTTAAGGTCACCCAGCTATAGCAAGTGTGGAAGTTGGGGCTCAAATCCAAGTTCTCTCACTTCCCACTATAGGATTGCTGTTTTCCATCAGCTAGCTGCCATTCTGGAAAGCCCCGAAGCAGAACCCTAGAAAGATAGGGCATAGGGCAGGCAAGGTTTGATAGGAAACAAGAGAATGAAATAACTAGAATGTGGGCTTCTGTCTGAAGAGGGCGCATTTGGGGATTGATCTTTGTTGAGTGGAGTCTGGGTAGCTGCAAGCAGGATAAAGGTTCTGGAAGGTATTAAAAAAATGATGATGATGATGAAAGGAAAATCAAGTCAAGTGAATAAGCATTTATTAATTGTTTACTATGTGCTAAGCTCTACGGAAATAAGAAAGTAAACAAAAAGAAAAAAATAACTAAAAATAATTCTTGCTCTTAAGGAGGTCACAGCCTTAATGGGACAGATAATAACTATAGGTATCTATTCCACAGCAACTTTCCCATTATGGTTTCCATATACTGTCAAGTCTGCATAAGAAATTAAATGAGAATTGGGGTGGGGAGGAATCTTGTGGAAGCCACAAGCAACACTTGAAAGCCAACCGACAGCACAGAAAAAGTTTATAAGCTCAGAAATGCATGAAATATATAGAGTATTATATAAGATCAACATGTTTTGTTTTCCACTACCATAAATATACACTATTTCTTTTACTGTAAACACTCTATAAAAGAAAAAGAAAAAAACCCAGAGTTCTTCTTTAGTAAGAAAGGAGGGCCAAAACATTTTATACAGATTTTCCAGATTGCAGGGAGCACTGCTTTCCTAAGCCCATGATGTGGAAGGGACACCTGGTACATATAAAAGGAGAGGGGGAAGAGTGCTCAAGGGTAAGATCCTGCCCTCAAAGTTCATCAGTTGATTAATTCATCAATCTTTTCTTTCATTCATTTTAAACATTCATTCTTTCATTTCACTCATTCACTAATTTACTCTTCCATGTACTTCATTCATTAATTCTATTCTATTCTATTCTATTCTATTCTATTCATTCATTCATTCATTCATTCATTCAGAGAGTAGCCACTTGAACAAGGCTATTGTTTCTGGGTGAAAAGGATGGCAAAGGTAGGGTACAATCTCATTTTCAAATTCCTGCATAGAGATATTCAGATCATAATTAATGTCTGAGAAGCTCTCTAAGGGCCTTTCTCTTTGGATGAAAAGCACTCATCATATACTAGAAATATTAAATGTGTGTTTAACTAAGTTGCCTATAATTAGCTACTGATGACTATATTACCCATGTGTGTACCTAGACATTAATGGGGTTGGGGAATAGAGAAATGCTGAGAAGAAGGAGAAAAATAGGGGGGAAAAATAAGGAGGCTCAGTGGATTGAGAGCCAGCTCTAGAGACGTAAAAGTTCTGGGTTCAATTGTGACCTCAGACTCTTCCTAGCTATGTGAACCTAGACGATTTATCTAATCCCCATTGTGTAGCCCTTACTACTGTACTGCCTTGGAACCAAAACACAGTAATGATTCTAAGACAGAAGGTAGGGGTTTAAAAAAAATCTTGGAATGGGAATAAGAGTCATCACAATGTAATGTAGAAGGAAGAGCCTACCTTGGGCTTGATACTTGGGAATCATTCTCCATCCCACTGCCTGGTCACTTAGTTGCAAAATCTCCTCAATTCTATCTACCTAAACTTCTCTCTACTCATACAACTACCACATTGGTCCAGGTCCTCATTAGCTCTTACGTGGATCTTTAAAACAGTCTTTTCATTGATCTCTCTATATCTAGTTTCTTATCTCTTTAATCCATCCTCCAAACACAGCAGCCAAAGTAGTATTTCTAAAACACAGAGCCGACTGCCCCTGCTCAACAACTCCAGTGGCTCCTGATTACCTTTAGGATCAAAGACAAATTCCTTCAATCCTGGCTCTAATCTAGTTCATTCTCCTTTGGAAGCTTATTTGCTACATTAGTCCTTTTCACACAATCTTTGGTCTAGCAAATTAGCCTTCTTGCTATCTCTAATACACAAAAGAATTCCCATATCTCATCCACATGCCTTTGACCTGACTGTACCTCATGATGCCAATCCAGTCCATCTTTCTTGTGTCTCCCTTTAAATCCTTAATCTCTTTCAAGGCTCAGCCAAAATACCAACCCCTGCATAAGATCTTTCTGATCCACTCTGAATTCTAGTGCTTCCTCCCCCAAACATCTTATATTTATCTTATGTGTATTTATATTGAATAAATTTATATGGGTAATGGTATAGTAGAAGTTGTTATTCAGTTGCTTCTCTTGTGTCTGGCTCTTTGTGACCCCACTTAGGGTTTTCTTGGCAAGCGAATGGTTTGCCATTTGCTTCTCCATCTCATTTAACAGAAGAGGACACTGAGGAAAACAGGGTTAAGTGACTTGTCCAGGATCACAAAGCTAGTGTCTAAGTTCAGATTTGAACTCAAGAAGATGAGTCTTCCTGACTCCAGGTCCAGGACTCTATCCACTGAGCCCTGTAGCTATCCAATCCAGTAGACAGAAATCTGATCCCAAAGTTCTAATCCTGCCTCTGAAACATATTAGTTGGGTGACCCAAGGCTGTCAGTTGCAAAGCAGGTTGGTATATTGGTAGTGGAAGTTTCCTCATGGGGAACTGCCCATACCAATGAAATCACAGATCCAGTTTTTTAAAAGTGTGAATAGCTTCTGTTTTCCTCTGTGGAATATGAGCTCCCTGAAGAAAAGGATTAGTTTCACTTATGTCTTTCTGTTCATAGCAGCAAATTACCTGATGGGCCTGGAGTCAGGAAGACTGGATGATTTCCTCAATTTAAATCTGGCCTCAGGCACTTCCTAGCTGTGTGACTCTGGGCAAGTCACTTAACCTCAATTGTCTAGTCCCTGCTGCTCTTCTGTCTTACTAAGATGGAAAGTAAAGGTTAAAAAAATAAATAAGACCTCTACAAAGGTATGGGGTTATTACTATTATATTTATTGACAACTGGTTTAAAGCTTGGCAAGGAAATTTGGCTGATCAAATCTCGGATTTCAGTAATATTTTGGAAGGCATCTGTTTTCCCTGCCTGGTGGTGGTTGCCTAAGCCATTCTTTTGGTGAGTTGCTGTTGTTTGCATTTTTACTGTGTCCCAAGAAAGCCTGACACAGAGACTTAAATGCCAGAACTGGAGGGGACTAAGAAACATCAAATTTAGGGCTCTGTTTCCTCTGCAAAGTCTTTGATATTCTCACTAGGTAGAAGCTATCCCTTCATCCTTTGAAACCTCAGAATTCTTTGTCACTCTTCTATATACCTATCATTTTCTCTTCCTTCCATCCATCCTCCCATCCTCCCTCCCTCCCTCCATCTTTCTCTCTCTCTCTCTCTCTCTCTCTCTCTCTCTCTCTCTCTCTCCTTTCTTTCTTCTTTTCATTTTCTTTCTTTCAGAATCTTCTGCCCTAACATCAATTTTAAAGAAGAACAATAAGGACTAAGTAATTGGGGTTAAGTGACTTGTCCAGCATTATGATGCTAGGAAGAGTCTGAGGCCATATTTGAACTCAGGTTCTCCCAACAATTGAACAACAACCACAAAATAATAATAATTATTAACGACAAAACAATAATAAACGTTATAACTTGAAATCATATACCCCAGTCCCCTCCTTTTCCAGATAAAGAAACTGAAGTCACTCCAGAGAGGAGTGACTTGCCACCACTTTGATCTAGTTCCTTGTTCTGGTTTGGCTTCAGAGAAGGCAGCTGTTTTCTGAACTTCTATCTTTCTCTTTGTTTTCTTAACTTGGAATCTAAGTGGAGCTCAGGCAAAGACCTTGCTCTTTTACATCAAGGGATCCCTTAAAGCAGCCTGGCCACAGCTAATGTTTTATAAATACCTGCTGAAACATTAGCAGAGGTCATCTTGGGACCTTGGAAAAACTCTCCAATAGCCAAATGGTTCATTACACTGTAAATGTTCAAAAAGCATGAAGCAAGGAGTTTGAGGGGTTGTTATTTTGGGTAACTGGGGCCATCCTTGGAAGAAACAGCAAATGCTTTAAAGACGTTCCAGCTCCCTTAGAAGAAGTGATTCCGAAGCACTAAGATACATTTGGGTCTATAAAGGAGAAGAACATTGGGCAAGAAACCAGGGAAAGTTGGAAACTCAACAAAAATTGATAAAAATCTTACAACGACCTGCTCAATGGTACTGCTGTGAAGGGAATCTAAGGATTAGAGGGAGATCTATCTGGGATTTGAAGCCTTTGTAGCAATAATGATAATGATAGTGATGATGATAATGATGATGATGAAGCCACACTACCTCCTAGCATACTGTTCTATGCTTTCCAAATAAAAATAGGAGCTCATATGTATACAAATATTACCATTATGTATTTTATATCCCTGGTCTCATTTGATTCACACAATTATCTAGTTCTGCATACTTTCATTTGACAAAATGAGACTTCTAAGATTTTGTTAACATTTTACAAAAATGAGACTTAGAGAAATTGAGAGACTTGCCCTAGGTCTCATTGGTAAGAAGAAGCATTGGCAGAATTTAATTCAGATTCTCTGACACCAAGAGCAGTACTCTTTCCATTCCATCCTGGGAAAGAAAAGTCTAGAGAGGTTTAGTATCTTGCCCAAGGCCATAGAACTAGCAATCGGCAAAGGCAGGGTTAAAAACCACGTTTTATGACTTTACCTATAGTGATCCACTTATCATACATAACCTCAGATCCAAAATTCTAGCGTGTTGGAATCTCCAAACCAGACGGGACCTCCGAGGTGATCTGGTCAACCTCCTGTGTGATGCAGAAATACCCTTCCCAGGCTCTTTAATGGGGGAATCATCAACACCTCCACACGCAGTTCTCTGCTTCCACCATTACTGCTTCATTTTATCAACTTGGATCCCCAGCAATGAAATGAAAGACCCCAGGCAGCCAAAACAGATCTGTCCTTCAACTCCTAAGGCTCTGCAGGCCTTCCCATCTGCCCTTCATCTCTTCCTTCCAGACCCCTCAGCACCGTCATCTGACCTATTGTTGTAACCCAAGGACTCCAGGGGCCTCGCCATCTGCCCTGAGATGCACCCTTGGGACTTCCCAGCCTTCCCAACTGTCCTTCAGCTTAACTCCCTTTTATGTATTATCTCCCCCAAGTAGCATGTGAGCTCAGTGAGGAGCAGGACCAGTCCCAATTTTTCAATTTGCATCCTCCATCCATAGCTTCTCCATTTATCCATGGGCATACAGTAAGACTTTATCGAATGCTTTTCATTCATTCACGGTGGGAGCAGAAAAGGGGAGGCTGGGGCTGGGGGATACATGCTGGCACGTTCCCACCTCCTACATGAGATTGGCTCAGGATCCTGGCTCTGAACACACTGTGTCCTCAGCAGCCAAAACAGATCAGCCCAGACTACAGACAGTCTTAACAGCGATGAAGCCAAAGGAACAGTTTGTTTTATTTAAGTGGGGAGAAGGGGTGGAGGGAGGAGAAGAGCCTTAGAGGGAGAGGCTCCAGCAAATGACAAGAAGATCCAAGATTAGGAAAAGCTGGGGCTAACGAGAGGGCAGGGATGCTGGGAAGTCACCTTGGTATATCACTAGACTCAAAAAAATATTCCCAGTGAATGAAGCATAGAAGCACATCACCTCTCTTTCAGGAGAGAATAGGCTACTGTCTCTCATTTCTCTCTCCTCATCTCTACCTCCTGGCTTCCTTCAAGCTCCAATTAAAATCCCATCTTCCACAAGAAACCTTTCCCAGTCTCCCTTAATTCTAAGTGTCTTTCATTTGGATAGGGTTCAAACCCAGCCCCAGACACTAGTTGTATGACCCTGGGTAAGTCATCTAACCACTGTTTCATTTTTCTCATCTGTTTAATAAGAATAGTATAATATAGATAAGAATAGTATCTACCACTCTGTTATTATTGGGAAAGCCTAATTATATATCAGTAAAGTGGTTTACAAACTTTTAAAAAAGTTCTAATACTTTTCCTCTATTAATATTTCCTATTTAAGATTTTGAGTGTTAATGCATAATTCAGTGGAATTACTTGTCAACTCTGGGAGGGGGAAAGGAACAGGGGAGGGAGACAAGAATCATGTAACCATGGTAAAATATTTAAAAAATAAAGTAAATTTAAAAAAATATATTTCCTATTTATCCACAGATAGCTTGTTTGAACACACTTATTTGTTCAAAGTCTCCCTCATTAAATTGTGAGCTCCTTGAGGCCAGGGATTCTTTTTTTAAATGATTAAGAAAACAAAACCCTTAACTTCTGTCTTAGTTGATTCTAAGGCAGAAAAGGCTAGGCCACGGGAGTTAAGTCACACAGCTAGAAAGTGTCTGAGGCCACATTTGAACCCAGGTCCTTCTGACTGTCTCTTCCTCCCCTGCACTCTGGTAGAGAGGACAAAGCAGTAGCCTTGGGAATCGGGAGACATGGGTTCCAGTTCTGCCTCAGCTATGGGCAAGACCCTGGGGGAGACACCTCCTCACTTTGGGTCTCAGGGTCCTTATCTGACAAATGAGGGCCATGACCCCTGCCCTGCCCCTGTGTCCAGCCATTGACCAAGTGGCCAATAGGGAAACATGTGAGCAAACTTCTACATGCCTATATCCATTTGCATGTCAGTGCTTGCTCCATTCCTGTGTATTTTGGTCACTAACAAGATGACACTGTGGCAGGAGAGCTCCAACCAGGGCCAATATGTCAGCCTGCTGTGCCCTAATCTCTTATTAATGCAAAACAGATTTGTCTATAATTATAATAAATGATTATCATTGGTTTAGCTGATATTTACGTAGTGTCTTAAGGTTCCCAAAGTACTTTGCATTCGTTATCTCATTTGGTAGTAATGATAATGAAAGGGATAGGGATGGATGCTAAACTTGTGATCCAAAGTTCCCTCTACCAGTATAAGTCAGGTCTGGCAAATGGAAATCCTGGGTATAAATCTGGCCTCGGATATTTCCAGGGTGACCCTGGGCAAGTCACTTAACCCCCATTGCCTAGCCCTTACCTTCTCTACAATTTCTGGTTTGAGAATTGCAGAGAACTGTTACGCCAAATACAAATAGAAACTGATCCTAACCTAGCCAGCTATATACTGACTTAGAAAACTACAAATTGACATTATCTATGTTATATTGTATTAGTATTTATTTTGTTAAACCATTCCTAATTACATTTTAATCTGGTTCAAGCTCCACCTGGGAGCTATACAAGTTGGAAGTTAATTCATATTCAGATCTCTCTCTTCACCATACCATGCTATATGTGATGATAATGATACTATCTCAGATTTCTATAGCACATTGTAAGCTCTCCTCACAACAGCCATATGAGGTGTATATATAGGGTATAAGCATTCCCATTTACAATCTGCTATCTCATTTAACAGAAAAGGAAACTGAGGCTCAGAAAGTTAGGAGACTAGTTCAGGCACACAGACATAGCTAGTTGATGTAGAAATGGGTACCCAAGTCCATATCTGGTGACTATGAGTCCTGGGCTAGTTCCACCGAAATATGCTGCCATCTTTTGAGGAGCAATTCCTCCTTTTTTTTTGTCCTTTGTAGGACCAGAAATCCTAAAGCCAGGTAGCTATTGCACACATCCAAATACCCTCTCTGAAATCCTATCCCAGTTTCCGAAAGCAACAACAAGCAATTGCAGGCATTTGTGTTAATGAAAGTAATTATCACCATCTATTGGTGCTCAGCACTTTTCTTGGAGGAACTCCTGAATCTCTAAAAACTGTCTTGTTTTTCCTCATATTCCCTAGGAGAGGAAATGAGGGTGAGGACCTTCCTGCTGTTCCCATTTGTCAGATACCAGAGTGACAAAGGAAAGAAAGGCAAGAGATGTCGGCTAGTCCAATCTCCTGTTTTAGAAATGAGTAAACTGAGGCCAAGAGAAGGAAAGTAATTTGCTCCATTTAACAGAAAAGGAAACCAAGTCTTGGAGAGTTTAAGAGATGAGTTCAGGCACACATACAGCTAGTCAGTGCAGAAATGGGAAGCCAAGCCCATATCTGGTGATGTTGGGTCCTGGATTAGTTCTTCCACCAAAAGGTGCTGCTGTCTTTTGTTTGAGGGACAATTCCTCTCTTTTGTACCCTCTGCGGAACCAGAAATCCTAAATCACAGAACAAACCATTGACAGAGTAGAAGTTTGAACCAGTATCTTTTTTTCTTATTTCTTACAAGTTTTATTGATAATCTTTGTTTTTATATCATCTTTAATTTTGGAAAATATTCCTCCCTCATCTCTAGCTTGGCTAGACATCCTTTATAACAAAAAAATAAAAAAAGAGTAAGAGGAGGGACAGCTAGGTAGCACAGGGGATAGAGAGCCAGGCCTAGAGTTGGGAGGGTGTGGGTTCAAATCTGACCTCAGACACTTCCTAGCTGTGTGACCCTGGGAAAGTCACTTAATCCCCAATTGTCTAGCTCTTGCTGCTCTTCTGTCTTACAGCTGAAGGTAAGCATTTTTTTAAAAAAGAGAGAATTTAGCAAAACTGTCAAACAATCCTGATTTTGTGTGCCATTTTCTACTCCCATCATTTCTCACCTCTGGAAGGAAGGGAGAGATGATATCCTTATCTCTGCTTGAGGACCAAGCGTGGTCATTGTAACTATGCAGTGTTCAGTTTTAAACCCAGGGCTTCTGCTTTCCCATCCTGGGCTTTTTCCACTACAGCGAGCTTTGAGCTCACAGAGCAAGTCCAACGGCCCCTGCCAAGACACCTGGGCTGCCCGCATCGAGGCAGAAGGAAGAGGCGTGGTGACATTGTCGGGCAGCAGACACGACCCTCGGCTCCTGCTGACTCTTCCTGCCATCTCCTCCTAAGCCCTAAAACAGTGTTTTCCTTGAGCCAAACAATAATAGAAAAAGAAGCAAAATTGAAAAGTAAAGAATCAAACTCTAAAGGGGTGCTTTAGATCATCCCTTTGACAATTTGGAAATGGCTAAACAAATGGCTGTACATGAATAGAACACAATTATCACTGTGCTGTACAAAAAATGAGGAAAGAGATGGTTTCTGGGTGGTATGATAACTCCTGGAAGAGGGAACAGGATCAGGGGAACAATTTATCCAGGGATGACAACACTGTAAAGAAAGGCCTGAGAACTCCGATGAATGGAAGGACCAATTGCATAGACATGAGGTACAAAGGGGACATATATTTGGATGTAGCCACTGTGTGAAATTGTTTTGCATGACTTCATTTGCTTATTACAAGAGTTGGGCCCTTCAAAATCCTTTTATTTTTAAATGGGGAAGCAGGGCAGGGCAGAAGTAGTTACAGGGATGCATCTCTATTCTAAAGAGGGTCATTACAACATTAAAAAAATTTTGTTCAGTTACGTGAAGAAACCATTATAACATTTTTAAAAATGCACAGAAGGAGGAGGCAGCTAGGTAGCACAGTGGGTAGAGCACCAAGCCTAGAGTCAGGAAGGCCTGGGTTCAAATGTGGCCTCAGACACTTCCTAGACAAGTCACGTAATCCAAATTGCTTAGCCCTTAGAACTGATACTAAGACAGAAGGGAAAAGTTTAAAAAATAAAATAAAATACACAGAAGAGAAAAGAAGAAAGGTCAAAAAGAAGCAGAGAAGACAAGATAGTTTTTTTTTTTAATCCTTACATTCTGTCTTGGAGTTAATACTGTGTATTGGTTCCAAAGCAGAAGACTGGTAAGGGCTAAGCAATGGGGGTTAAATGACTTGCCCAGGGTCACACAGCTAAGAAGTATCTGAGGTTACATTTGATTGAGTCATCTAGCTGCCCTCAGGATAGCTTTTAAAGTAGTCAGTAGGATTTATTATATACGTTTTTAAATTTATTTTAACTCTTGCTTTCCATCTTGGAACCAGGTTCCAAGACAGAAGAGTGGTAAGGGTTAGGTAATGGGGGTTAAGTGAATTGCTCAGGATCACACAGCTAGGAAGTGTCCAAGTCCAGATTGGAATCTAGGACCTCCCATCTCTGGGCCTGGCTCTCAATCCACTGAGCCACCCAGCTGCCCCTAATTGCATACTTTAAAAAATAGTAAATGTTACAAAATGTAGATTCACTGGTTCATACAGAATTATCTTTCTGGGTTCTGCTATATGCATGGAAATACTCTTTGGGGGGTGGGTTTAAATTCAGAATTTAAAAAAAATCTAAATTCTTGACTACAAACTGTTCTATCCTCTATAAGCTCAGGGCTGCATTTCTTACTCTCAGTAGCTCAGGGAACAAGGACCATGAGTTGGAAGAAGGAAGGAACCAGGGCAAAAGGAGTAAGGATGCTGGGAAGAGAAAGAAGAGACAAAAATCTCAAAATTTGTCCATGTTCAAGTTTTTAAAATTTCCCTGATCCCCTTACCTTCAGTACCATAATGAATGACAATGGCCCTACCTTCTGGAAATCAAGTCAACAAGCATTTAATAGCTTACTACGTACAGGCACTGTGCTAAGTCTTGAGAACACAATCAGAAACAAGAAGAAGCCAATGCTTTGGGGAAAGATAATGCAGAAAAGAGAGCTGAAAAAACGAGGAAAGGAGGGGAAGAAATAAAGATGCTTGGCATGGAGGAATAAAGGCATGGCGGACTTGGGGTTCCTCCTTAAAAATGGAGGTCCTCGGGGGCAGCTGAGTGGGTCAGTGGAATGAAAGCCAGGCCCAGAGACAGGAGGTCCTAGGTTCAAATCTAGCCTCAGACATTTCCTAGCTGTGTGACCCTGGGCAAGTCACTTAACCCTCATTGCCTTTAAAAAAAATGGAGGTTCTGGGAGTTACCAGCCAATCTGAGAGAGGGACCCAAGGGGTGAGTGATACTTCAAATGTGGGCAGGGGATGCCACGAGAGGTCCCGCCAAGCTAGAAAATCTCCAAGAGTGGAGAGAGTAACAGATGACAAGTCTGTCATCCAGGACCTTCCCAAGTCTGGAAAGGCTCATATCCTGGGATGCTTGGCCCCCAGGTGATCAACTATTCTCAGGTCACAGCAACTAATAAAACTCATCCAGAAAAACATGGAGAGGGTTGAAATCTGCACCAAAGGAAGTAATATCCAGACTGTTGTAATCCCAGCTCTTTTGAAATAAAGTCTTCAAGGAAAGACCTTGGGTTGCAAAAAGAGAGGTGGCGTGATCTAATGGTGATGAGAGCACTGAGCTCAAAGTCAGAGTTCAAGTCCTACTTCTGACAATTACTACCTGTTTTGACCTTGGGGGAATCCCTTTATCTCTGAACCATCAGAATAAATTTCTTTGATTGCAAAATGGTGATGATGATGATGATGATGATGATGATGATGACGACGATGACAACAATGATGAGAGTAATGACTTACGTTTTGAAAGTGCTTTTAAGATTTACAAAGCACTTTTTCCAACACCAGTCCTTTTAGGGAGATAGTGCCAGTTCTATTGTCCCCATTTACAGATGAGAGGCAAGATCCAGAAATGAAGAGACTTTCCTAAGGTCACACAATATGTCACTGCATTACCTCCTTCACAGTGTTTTTTCGGAAGAAACTCCTTCAGAAAATTTAAAGCACCATAGAATTGTGAACTATGATTAAAAGTTTTGTAGACCAGGGCAGGTTTGCAGTAGACCTGCTGCTGGTAAACTGTGATATAGATGGGCTACTGGAAGGAAGTGAGAGAGATGAAAACTTGTCAGAAAAAAAACTCTTAGGTACACACTTGTCGGCAAACCTGGGGCCAAGCTTCATTGCAAAGAATTCTCATCGTGATCCTGATGATTTTCCCACAACTTACAAAGAAAGAACCAGGATTCTCCTATCACTCCTGGGGCTGTATAAACTAAAGGCAGTCTATTGAGGGGAAAGGCCAAGGACAGAGTTAGCAATGAAAAAAGAAAGGAAGGAATTTAGAAAGTTACAAAGGAAGGAAGGAAGAAAGGGAAGAAGGAAGGAAAGAAAGAAAGCGAGAGAAAATGGAAGGAAGAAAAGAAAATGGAAAAGAAGATGGAAGGAAGGAGGAAAGAAGGAAATACACATTTATTAAGCTCCAACTATGTTGGGCACTTTACATATATCTCCTTTGATCCTCTCAACAACCTTGGGAGATAGGTGCTATTATTATCCCCATTTTGTTGTTTAAGGACCTGAGGCATGCAGAGGTTAAGTGATTTGTCAAGGGCCAGACAGCTATTAAGTGTCTTTGGCCCAATTTGAACCCAGGTCTTTCTGACTCCTGGTCTCGATCTTTGCTTGCCATGCTACCTACTTGACTCAAGGCTGGGGGGGGCTTTGTAAGTTCTCAATCTGGAAAAAATGATGGCTAGGCTATACCCACAGAGAGAGGACTATGGAGGGACAAGGGTCAGTTGCCAAAAGTGTCATGCCAAAGACCAGCTATGGATTGGATTAGATGGCCACTGACATCCCCACTCTGGGCAGCTGGGTAGCACAATGGATAGAGTGCTGGGCCTGGAGTCAACAAGACCTGAGTTCAAATCTAGACTCAGACACTTCTTAACTATGTGACCCAGCAAAATGTATAGCCAAAGACCAGATATACAAAGGGTCCAAAAATCTAAGAGACAAAAAAATAAGTCTGGGGCCAAGCAGGGCAGGGGAATAAGATGGATCTGAATTTAGCAATAAGTTCAGGACAGTCTGTTATTTGCCAGTTCAAGCCCCATCTTAGACATTTTCTAGCTGTGTGATCTGGAGCAAGTTATTTAATCTCTGTCTGCTTTAATTTCCTCACCTGTGTAAAAAAATGGGGGCAATAGGAACACCTGCCTCCTTAGAGTAGGGCAGCAGCACCATGGAGGGCTTGGAGTCAGGGCAACACGGGTTTAAATTTGGCTTCAGACATTTATTAGCTGTGTGACCCTGGGCAAGTCCCTTAATCCTATGTGCCTCAGTTTCCTCATCTGTTGTTTATCTTTCATTTTCAAAGAGGACCAAAGACATCACAAGAATGATGTCTTGACTCGCCTGCAAGATGGATTTCCACAAGGCAGAGCTGTGAGAAGCGCCCTGCCTCACTCTCTCCTCCAGAGTCCTCAAAGTTCAGTGGCAAGACAAAAGTTAGGTGGACTAGCCATGGAAAATCTGTCAAAGGAGCTGGAGAAGGATATGGCAAACCACTCCAGTATCTCTGCCAAGAACAACCCCAAAAGGGATTCAGACATGATGGAAAACGACTAAACAAGCCTTCCCAATCTCCTAGAGTTTAGTGATAACCTATGTAAAAAGCTTTGCAAAGGGGATATAAAGGCTCACTATATTGCTGTTGTCATGGTCATCACTATCACGTGAAGACTAAGGATTTTACAGCCAGGCCCTTCAGGCTTTCTTTTGGCCAAGCCTTCGCATGTTTAGGATAAGATGCCACTAAACAGTTGAGAAAAGACTAACCTTCTTCAGCTCTAATCCTAATGGGATTCCAGAAACTGGATAGAAAAAGACAACAAGGACCAGTCAGTTCTAGTGGAGTGGAGGAGCTACTCTGAGTCTTCTGAGCTAGTTCAAGATGGTAGTCTGAATCCCCAGCGATGCTCACCCTTACCTTCTGTCTTAGAATTAATACTATGTATTGGTTCCAAGGTTGAAGAATGGTAAGGGCTGGGCAATAAGGGTTCAGTGACTTGTCCAGGGTCACACAACTAGGAAGTGTCTGAGATCAGATTTGAACCCAGAACCTCCCATGTCTAAGTCTGGTTCACCAACCTCATTATATTTTAACAACAACAAAAAGGCAGAGAAAGGCCAGATGTAGGGAAGAGACCAGTAATTTTATGGTAAAGGGAAGGAGATGAGAAAACTCCCTCTATTGATGCAAATCAGCACTTCAGAATCTGAGAGTGTTGTCTATAATACTAAGAAGTAAAGTGACTTATCCAAAGTCATCCAGCCAGTATATGTCAAAAGTGGGATTTGATCCCAGGTCTCTCTCTTGATCGTGACCATGCCATGATGCAATATCTCCTATTTTACGGATTAAGGAACTAAGGCTTAGGGAGATCAAATGGTTTGCCACAGCCAGTAAATGTGGATCCAGGTCTTTTGACTCCCAAATTCCCATTTTAACTTACCAGGTCCATACTAAAGACTGTCTTTACTGTTATGTAGCTCACTCAAGGGGTCTTGGGAAACCCAAGGGGGAAGGGATAGGCTGGGCACTCCTCAAGGAAAATATCAAAGCCAATTGGAGAAGAGGGCCCCTGACTTGGAGCTCGAGGTCAATTCCCCCGTCTAGGTCTGCAGACAAACAAGAGGAGGGAGGAGGCGTTGATGTCTCTGAGCTGTTGCAAAAAGCCTTCAGATCCCAGATCTGGCTGGAAACCCGTCTGGACATTTATTTTCCTCATTGTCTCGGGGCTGGATGTCTGGAAAAAAGGGTGGGAGACTCAGACGTAGCCTCCGCCCCTGGGGCAAGGGCACAGGGCAGCCACCATCCCATTCTCTGCTGGCAGGGTTCATTTGAGCCCTAGCAGGGGGATTCAGTTATTCACCCCCCCCTCCCAGAGTATGAGGCTTTCCAAGTGGGTCCAAGACCCATACAGGAAGAAAGAAGGTCAGGATATGAGGGGCACTGGGGCAAGTTAGAGAAAGCAGGGGACATCCAAGGAATCAAGAGGAAAAAAGGATACAAAATAGTGGACAGAAGACTGGATTTGGAACCAAGGCTTGGGTTCAAATTTTAGTTCCTCCATTTATTAGCTGTAGAGGTCCTTTCATCTCTGTGGATCCAATTTTTCTTAGAGCAAACAAGAAGAACCAGCTGGGAAGGCTTGAGTTCAAATCCAGCCTCAGATACTTGATACCTGTGATCATAGGCAAGTCACTTAACCTCTGTTTGCCTCAGTTTCCTCTACTATAAAATGAAGATAATAACCAAATGAGATAATAAATCTTTTACTTCTCAGTTTGCCTCCATAGCCTGGGCACCAAACACAGGGCCTGGCAGAGATCCATTGTTAAATAAATGCTCTCTAGTGGATTAACTATCAGGGCTATGATTAGGTTGTTCAATAGTGAACACTAGACTTGGGACCAGGAAGACTAGAGTTTGAATTCTACCACCAACACTAACTTATTATGTTGTGCTGGGGTAAGTTATTTAATCTCTTGGAGCCTCAAGTTTCCTTATCTGTTAAAAAAAAAAAAGTGAGTTTGACTCAAAGGTCCCTAATGTTCCTTCCAGCTCTAATGTTTTCACATTTAAATGTGAATCAAGATTTCAAAGGGTCAAGAGCAGTGAATCCAGAGTCTGAGGACCTGGGCTCGAATCCTTAGCTATCAGGCAAGACACTTTATCAGTCTCGTTGGGCCTCAGTTTCCTTTCCTGTAAAATGAGAGGGTTAGATTGGGTGACCTCTTAAGTTCCTTTCCAGCTCTAAATCTTAAGACTCTGAGAGCAGCGTCTCCTCTAGGCCCCAGTCTCCCTCCCCTGTCTGGGAATGTGAGGACTCCAATTCTCCCACTCTTTATGTCATGGGGAAGCAGAGCGGTCAGAGGATATTGGTGGGCGGCTGGCCCTGACCCCTGAGGCACAAGACTACCTCACAATCTGCATGAATGGGATGGAAAAAAGGATGAGAGAGGAGAGGGGGAAAAATTAAGATAGATGCTGCCCTCCAGACTCGATGGGCCAGCACCTCTCTATACTGGGCATCCTTCACGGCTTCCAGATGGCAATCTGAATGATCCTGTTTGCTCAGAGCCTAGATTGAGTAGTACTGTGGATTTAAAATAACTCTGCCCGGTTTTTTTGGTTACTCAGGAAACCCAACTGTAAGGAGAGTTTAAATATTTACCAAAAAAACAAACTTAAAGGGGCAGCCTCACCCAAAATTCTAGAAGAAAAGGAGTGGAGAGGGAAAAATAGTTGATTTGAACTCTGGGAGTTTCATGCCCTAGACCTTTAGCATGTGACTAAGATGGAATTTGTCTCAGGGACTTCAAAGAAGAAAAGGCAGGGGAGGATGAGAAGGAGAGGCTGGAGAAGGCACAGGACTAGAGGGAGGAGGAAAAAAGATCAAAACTAATGGGAAGGGGGGCAGCTGGGTAGCTCAGTGGATTGAGAGTCAGGCCTAGAGACGGGAGGTCCTAGGTTCAAATCTGGCCTCAGACACTTCCCAGCTGTGTGACCCTGGGCAAGTCACTTGACCCCCATTGCCTACCCTTACCACTCTTCTGCCTTGGAGCTAATACACAGTATTGACTCCAAGACGGAAGGTAAGGGTTTAAAAAAAAAAAACAAAAAAAACTAATGGGAAGGCCAGAGAGGGAACAAGAGAGCAAGAAAGAAAGGAATAGGAAAGAAGGGAAAGAGGGAGCAGGAAGAATGAAAAGAAATAGAAGTTGGGGAGGAAAAGGAAAATGCAGAGGTGTAGGAAATCCAGAAGAAGGGGAAGGAGGAGGACTTGCATTCAGAACTGGAAGTTCAGAATCCTGAAGTGACACCAACCCAGTGGATAAGCCAACGGCTTAGTTGTTCCTCTGAGAAATATATTGTGTTTTAGCCTACTAAGTCTTCAGGGACTCATCAGAGGGTACAAGTGCTGCTTTTAAAAATAAACAGTCAATTTACAATTATATAGGGGCCCATTATTTTAGTTATCTAATCCTCTGGCTTCTGTTTTTCCTTGCCATTTCATTTCAATCAGGAGAGGCCACCACTGGGCAAAAGGAGAAAGATCCAGACTCAGAAAGGACCAGGATTTGCACTGAGGAGGAGCTGACACTCCAAGAGATCAGTTTGGAGCAGAGATCTTAGGAAAAATTACTTGACCTTAGGTGGGAGAGAAAGAGGAAGACAGACAGAGAGAGAGAGAGAGAGAGAGAGAGAGAGAGAGAGAGAGAGAGAGAGGGGTTGTCTATCAGAGAAGAAATCAAACCAGATCATGCTGCTCCTTGTTATCAGCCTACCTCAGCAAAGGAAAAAGATGTAAGTCTAAGGTGAAGAACCCAGATCTTAGTAATGTACAGGCAAAATTCCTCTCTAGAATGAAAAGAGAATGAAGAAGAGACCAAATAAAAGTTTTAGGGCATTTAGAATTTGATATAAAAGTTACTGTACTTTGGAAAAGAAACTTTTCATCTCAGAATCAATATTAAGTATTGATTTCAAGGCAGAAGAACAGTAAGGGCAAAGCAACTGGGGTTAAGTGACTTGTGCAGGGTCATACAGCTAGGAAGTTTCTGAAGCCAGATTTGAACCCAGTAAGCCTGGCTTTTTATCCACTGAGCCACCTATCTGCTCCTGGAAAAGAAACGTTTTATTCCAGTGCCATTCTTGGCACATAGTTGGTTGTTTGTTAGTGGCATCTTTCATACTCTAAGAGGATCAATATGACAACACTATGTTAGAGTCCATGTATGAGGCGTCTGACTGTGAGTGATCAGACCAATATGAGCTTGGAAGGCTCTACCACAGGTTGGGCACAGATATGAACATTTGGGATGGAGAGGTCTCTAAATTTATGCATCTCACATTTCCTCTGAGCTACTGCAGGTCTGCTTTGGACAGTGCCATCTTTGATTCAGGTACACCATGCTGGACACTCCTTTACCATGTCTCCCAAGTAATATCAGAGTTTTTCAGAGAGAGCTTTCAAGGGTCTTTGTGTCTCTTCATCTGACCGCTGTGTAGCTCTTACCTTGTGTGAATTCTTCATAAAATAGTCTTTTAGGCAAACTATAGAAAACACAACTCCAGTGGGCTGGCCATGGCACACAGTAGGTATTTAGTAAGACTGTTGACTTGACTTATTTAAAAAAATACAAATCTCAACCATTTCAGAGACCTTATTTTGCAGCTTATAATAGATCAGAAGGAGATGATTAGGAAAGGTGGGAATACAAGAAGAACTAAATGACAGGTGGGCAAGACAGAAAAACTATAAAAAGCAGACACAAGAATTAAGAAAGCTTAGCAGCCTGGGGCTAATTCAGCATAGGGGCAGCAGTGATCTGCCCTTTTCCAACACATATTTTAATAGTTTTTGAGGATGTCACTGAATTAAATCACAGGAAAATAGCTGAGCATTCAAGGCCCTACGAAATTATGTTTTATACGTAATACAAAATTATGTCTGTGCTAGACCCCCTTATCAAATGATAAGGTCTTTGAGGGGCAGGGATTATGCTTGTTTTTTCAGCTCCATAATCAAAGTGCCACAAACAGTGTCTTGTACACAGTAGGCTACTTAACAAATATTTGTCGGGACTATTGGAATGGCTTGCTGGTTAATATTCCTACTCAAACCATCTTCCATTCGGATCTACCTACAGTAGTTAGTCTCCCTCCTCAGTAAACTCCAGTGGCTCCTTATTGGAGATAGAAAAAAACAATGAATTTGGAATCACAGGACCTGGATTTGAATGCTGACTTGTCTTCTTATACCTTTCTACAATTTGGCTTTCAAATCATCATTCAACTGAAAATGCTCTTTTCAAAGTTACCAAACATCTCAAAATTGCCAAATAGAATGAACTTTTTTCAATCCACATCTTCCTGGACCTCTCTGTAGCCTTTGACACCTTCAAACACTGGCTTCTCCTTTATATTCTCTGACCTCTAAGTTACTTTTCTTAATTCTCCTCTCAAGTGCTCCTTCTCAGGGTTCCTTACTAGATCTTTATCTAGCATGCTCACTAACCAGGGGCATCCCAAAGGGCTCTGTTCTAGACTTTCTTCTCTCTATACTACAGTTATCCCTTCCCTTGCAATATGGAAAATCCTAGTTCTCCTTTGAAGGAAACACAGCAGTGCCTCTTGACTTGTCTACTAGCCAATAAAAAAAAAAAGAAAAAAATGTTTGGCTCTCCCTTTGTACCAGAGAAGAAGTTAAATTTTTTTTTCTTTTTCTTTTATGGGGCATTTATATTACTTTATCATAAAATTTGGGGTTAAGTTTGCATCTCTGAATTTCTAAACCTTTTCTGTGTTTTCTGTTGGCCTTCGTCTGTCATCTAAGGCTTCCACAAAGCTTCCCCAAAACTTTCCATTTTAATTTCTTATGCTGACATGGAATATGGTGAAACTGTGATGGGGAAAGTTGCATATAGGAGGGATAATCATATTTCACTTGATGGCCTCGTCAGCTCCCATGGCTTCAATGATCATTTCTATGCTGAATTATTCTCAGATCTCCTTACCCAGCCCTAATCTCTGGCCTCTGATCTCATGTCGCCAAATGTCTACTGCATATCTCAAACTGGATGTCTTATAGACATCTTATACTCAATATGTCCAAAATTGAACTCACCATATTCCCCTCCACATCCTTCCCTTTTTGAAACTCATCACCTAGTAGAGGCATCATCTTACCAGTCACCCCAATTCAACTTGGGTGTAATCCTCAAGGCCTCATTCTTTCTTATCCCTCATATCCAATCTGCTGCCACAACCTGTTGATTTTACTTTTTTTTAACATCTTTCAACTCTGTCCTTTTTTCTCCTCTGACACTGCCCCTCCTTTGGTGCAAGCCTTCATCATGCCTGGACTACTGAAGTGGCTTGCTGGTTATTCTCCTTTCCATAAGTCTCTCTCTACTCAAATCCATCTTCCATTCAGATCTCCCTAAAGCAGGTATTCTCCTAAACTGCAGTGGCTCCCTATTGCCTCCAGTATCAAATATAAAATCCTTTGCTTGGCTTTTAAAGCCCTCTATACCCTCACTCCTTCCCACCTTCCCAGGCTTCTTAAATCTCTTCACATTCCCATATACAACTTAATCCACTGACATTGACCTCCTTACTGATCCTCAAACAAGATGCTCTTCCTCCTTATCTCTGCCTCCCATCCTGCCTGTCTTCCTTCAAGTTCCAGCTAAAATCCTAGCTTCTCCGGGAAGTCTCATTCCCTCTTAATTCCTTGTGTTTTACATCATTAGATATATATGACCTAGATTAATTTGTTTGCCATCTTAGGATGGGGTGGGGGAGAGGGAGAGAGTGACTTGGGAACTTGACATTTTAGAAAACAAATGTTAAAAATTGTTATTACATAAAATAAGTTGTCATTCTCTGCTAACACTTAGTAGTTACTATTAGAGGCATTGCCTCTAGTATCATCAGTAAATGATGCCTTTAGTAGTAACCACTTAACCCAATAAAGAAAGTAAGCGATTTAAGGAGGGATTATTAGGCATTTATTTTAGGTTTTTTTTAAAGGAAACTTCAACTGATATGTAAATTATACACGTTTTCTTTTCTTATTTGTTTTATTTCAAGGTAATACTTTGGTCAATTGACTGAATGGTATTTGTACTTCAATAATCTTTTTTTTTTTTTAAATAAAACATACCTGTTGGCAGAAAAAAAAATCAACTGTAATTATGGGGACAGCTAGGTGGCCCTGTGGATGGAGAGCCTGTACTATCTAGAGACAGAAGGTCATGGGTCTAAATCTGACCTTAGGCACTGTCTAGCTGTGTGATCCTGGGCTAGTCACTTAACTCCTATTGTCTAGCCCTTCTGCCTTGGAGCCAATATTTGGATTCCAAGATGGACGGTTAGAGTGTCAAAAAAAAAAAAAAAGATTACTACATGTACTTGGAAAAACTATATATTAAGAAATCCTCTTAATTCTAGTGCCTTCCCTCTGATAAATTTCCAATTTATCCTATAATATTAGTTTTTTGTACATAGTTATTTACATATTGTTTCTTCCATTAAACTCCTCCTTTTGCCTTTCTTTGCAGTACCTAGGATAGCATCTAGGTCTAGCCCATAGCTGAAAAAATATTTAATTTATAAAATAAAAATAATTTATAAAAAAATTTATAAAATGTGATTGAGCCACAGTGTCTCTGAGCCTCAGTTTCTTGTAAAAAGAATGGCTTGGATTAGATGGCTTTGGGGATCCCTACCAGCACCAGATTTCCAATGCTAGGAATGTACAAATAGTAAGTGAGTGGCAGAGCCAGGATTCATCCTCACGTCTTCTGACGTGAAGGCTTTGTACCCTCACAGAACCCAGGACAGGGCTTTACACATACCAGGCACTCAAAAAAAAAAAAAAAAAAGAGTGATTGATTTGATTTTGAATGAAAGTCCAGTCATCCTTTTCTCCCCCGACACACACAGAGCCTATGCCTTCACTTGCAGCTGCACAGCCATCTGTAGAGCCTTTCACAGTCGGGCATCTCTGCCTAGCCCATGGTCAGCCAGTGGGCTCCGCTGAGCCCTTCCCCCACCTCGGGGCTGCCAGGCTCTGAAGCTGCCTTTCAGTGTGTCACCCACACCAGCCTCGTGCCCTCTCTGCAGACAGTGACCCCTGGCTCCTAGACAAGCCTCTTTCACACAGACTCGGCTCCCCACTAGGGACCGGCTTACGATGCTGACTTCGGTGGTCTTCCCGTCTCCCGTCTTGCTTGTGGTCCCATCCATCTGCTTTTGGTGCCCGGCTGATCGCCGCAGAATTGGCGAATAACGGGGCTGGAAGGGACCTCTGGAGAGCGTGGGACCACAGACCTGGGGCTGCTCTTCTAGCTTAGGTTAAGGGACTTGAATGAATGTTTAAAGAGTGAAGCTCCTCCTCTGTGCCAAGCGGTGGAGATACAGACAGAAAAAGCGCTCCAGGAGCTCGCTCTCTCGTTGGGGAAATCATACTTAAAAGAAAGTGGGCAGAAAAGGGTGCCGTGGTGGGGCAGGTGGCATGGGACAGAGGTCCTTCGAGTTGTTAGGGTGACCGTTGCCAGGGGACTTCAGGACAGAGAGTCAGGACAGATGGTAAGAGCTAGTGTTGTCTATTTGAGAAGAACCAGCATTGTTGACACA
The DNA here is from genome assembly GCF_016433145.1 of Gracilinanus agilis. Lineage (NCBI taxonomy): Eukaryota > Metazoa > Chordata > Mammalia > Didelphimorphia > Didelphidae > Gracilinanus > Gracilinanus agilis. Next base: position 101,538,643 of record NC_058132.1, read on the forward strand.
GCTAATACAGACCTTGAGAGAGGCAAGAAGGGGGGAATCTCACCCAGTAGCACAACCTTCCCTTGCTTTTAAAATCAGGGCCATGTGGCTTAGCACTCATTTTACACAGATTTGTGTTGTAGTGAGCAAAGCCTGAGCCTGGGAGACAGGAGATGGGAAACTTGAATTCTGGTCCTCAGCAACAGGATCTGAGAAAATCACTTCCCATCCCTTGGCCTCAATTTCCTTCTCTGTAAAATAAGTATGTTGGACAAGGTGACCTCTATAATCTCAGCTGATATTCTAGACTTCCTTGATAATAATTCTGTGGTTAAGGCCTCAGAAAAATGGAACCACTCTATTTTACAGAGAAAGAAAATGAGGGGACCCAAGGGATGAAATTACTTTCTCAGGATCACTATGTTCTAAAATAAGAATGGAATAAATGAAGTGTTATGTGAGCTCTGAGGAGACAAGGGAAAGATAACCCACCCACCAATCACTCTTCAATATTTCCCAGCTCCCAGGCTGGGGTGTATCCTTTGGCCAGACAGCAGCTCAGGGGTCACTGAGGCATTTCCCTTGGGAAGGGGGTGGGCACTGTGTAGGAAGGGAGGTGAAGAATTATAAAGTGGGGAGATGATGCTGTGTAGGATGACATGGGCACAGAAAGTACTTTTCCCGAATTGATTTGACCTTTGTGTGAAAATGTCACCAGGCAAACACAGTCAATCTTTTGTTCCCAGCGTCTCAGAGCTCCCTGACTTTCAACTGCCTCTAAAGCCTGTTCTTCCTATCATAGTCCAGGGGAGGATCCCAGCACCCAAAGCAGAGAGAAGCTGTGACTGGAGGTCCAGTGAAGAACCAACAACTCCCTGCACTGCCGAGAGGCCAGTCCCTTTTTTCCCCTCCCATGTTGCCATGGTTTTGCCAGTAAAATAGGCAGGCAATGACAGAGAGACAGAGAGAGAAACACAGAGAGAGAGAGAGAGACAGAGAGAATGACAAAGGGAATTATGGGGAAGAAGGCCAAGGACAGAAATTAGCATTCCAAAATGTCACTCAGAACTCAGGCTTGGATTAGATTAAGGGTTCTAAACTTGGGGTCCAAAGAACTCAAAGGGGCCTGTGGATGGATGTCCAGGGTCCATGAATTTAGACAGGAAAAAAAATATATCTTTTTCATTCCGTTAATGGAATTTAACATTTTCATAAATTATTTAAATACATGATTCTGAGAAGGGATCTGTAGGTTTTTCCAGACAGCCAAGTGGGTCCATGAGACACAAAAGGGTCAAAATAAATGATCTCCAACATCCCTATCATCTCCAATATTCTGTAGTCAACGTTAAAACATTTTATGGTCCAGAGGTGCTTCTAGCTCTAACAGTCTATATTCTAAGGTCCTTATCAGCTCTAACGATCTATTTTTTCCCCTCTGTATTAGTCGTGTAGTCAACAAAAAGCAAACCAAAACAAAAAAGCCTAGAAAAATAAAGTGAAAAAAGTATGCAGTTCATCAATTCTCTCTCTGGAAATGGATAGATATTTTTTTCATCATGGATCTTTTGGAATTGTCTTGGATCCTTTTAACAACTGATTTTCTAATATTCTATGTTCTAAGACCCCTTCCAACTAGGACACTCCATGTATGGAAAGTCCTTTCTTTCTTTCTTTTTTTTTTTTAAACTCTTACCTTCCATCTTGGAGTCAATACTGTGTATTGGTTCCAAGGCAGAAGAGTGGTAAGAGCTAGGCAATGGGGGTTAAGGGACTTGCCCAGGATCATAAGGCTAGGATGTGTCTAAGGTCAGATTCAAACCTAGGACTTTCTGTCTCTAGGCCTGGCTCTCAATCCACTGAGCTACCCAGTTGTTACCCAGTTGCTCCCTAGAAAATCCTTTCTAGTTTCCATGTACTAGCTTCTAAGATCCCTCCTAGCTCTGATCAAAGGAGATATTTGTAAAAAGTACTTAACCTAGTACCTGGCACACAGTAGGCACTCTACAAATTCTTCTTCCCTTCTCCTTCTCTCCTCTGATATTCCATATTCTAGGACCTCTCCCAACCCTAACATTCTATATGTTTGTTGTCTTCTTACAGTTCTGACTTTCTATGTTTACTGTGTTCATTGTTCTAAGGTCCCTTCTAGCTCGGACATTCCATATTTCTATTTTTCTTTTCATCTTCCCAGTCTAGGGACCCCCTTTAGGTCTATCTTGCCTATGGCAGGGGATAATCTGATTCTTTTTAGCATCAACCTTTCCTCCTTACATATCAAGCTTCTTCCCACATTTCACCTAGTTGGCTGAATTTCTATGTTGGGTGCCACCGAGCATGAGCAGAGAGCAGCCTTGGCCATCTCACTTTCCACAAACACTGGGATCAGATGGCCCTCATCCAAAGCCATGACATTTGGATTTCCCATAGGAAAGGGGAGGTAATGAGTGGGGGGAACAGTAAGGTCTGTGTAAACAGATGGTTCAGTGGAAAGAGCTTGGGAGGACACATTGAGAAACCTTGGTTCCAGATCCTGCTTGGCCAGTATGAATGTAGGCAAGTCATTTCTTCTCTGTGGATTTAGATTTCTTCATTTATAAAATGAGAAATAAGGATGCCTATTCTTTCAATGGAGAACATGAAAGTGTTTTGTAAACTGCAAAGTGCTATCTGAATATGAGGCACCATTACATTCAGCCATTTTTCAGTTGTCTCCGACTCTTCACAAACCCATTTGGGTTTTTTTTTACTAGAAATAATCAATTTAATAATAATGGAAATAATGGAACCAATGGTTTTCCATTTTCTTCCCCGATTCATTTTACAGATGAAGAAACTGAGGCAAACAAGGTTAAATGACTTGCTCAGGGCCACACAGTTAGTTAGTGTCTAAGGCTGAATTTGAACTCAGATCTTCCTGACTGCAGGCCTGGCACTCTATACGGTGTGCCACCTAGCTGTCCATTATCATCAGCATCAGCATACTTTTTCAGATGTTTTCAGAGAGAATTCACTTGAGTTCTAGTCGTTATATCATTATTCAGTTTATGAATGGTAGAGGCATATTTGAGGGGAAGTCAGTAACCTGTGACTTTCTTATTTATTTTCTTAGACAATAAACAGTGATAGTTCAGTTGTCATGTCTAACTATGACTCCTAAATTTACTATTTCTAGGTCCATATGCTTTGACCTAGAGATTTTGCTATTATGGTATATGCCCCAAGTGATAAAAAAGGAAGTCCCCATACACACCAAAATATTTATAGAAGCATTTTTGTATGGAAACTGTTGACTGTCCCTCAAATTGGAGAAACACTATGGTTCATGAATGCAATAGAATGAATAGCACTGAGTTATAAGAAATGAAGAATGTGAGGAAAACAGAGAAACATTTAAGAACTAGCATGAACTGATGCAAAGAGAAAGTAAGCAGACACAAGAAAACAGTATGCACAATGGCCATAACAATGTAAATGGAAAGAATACCACAAAATAAATGAAAATGAATGCTGCAAAATTACAAATAAGTATGACCCCAAGTAAGAAAAATGAGAATACACATCCATTTCTTGTCTTTTGTCTTTCTTCATATCCCCAGAACTTAGAGCTTAGTAACTGGCTCAGAGCAGGGGTTTACTGACTGACTGGTTGACTGCCAAGGAAAAACATCTGCCAGATTTGGAAGGGTGAAGCAAAAGACATTAACAGAGAGTTGTGCCTCAAAATAAGTGAGGTGATAGTAAGAGAACCCTAAATTGTTCTCAATGAGTTATCAAGGTAGAAAAATGACATTTGTGGGTATGGAAAGAATTGTGATTACTGTGAAAGATCACAGGAAATACAAGAGGACTTGATCAATGACACATATAAAACCCAGTGGAATTGTGTGTCAGCAATAGGAGGGGTTGCGGGAGGGGAGGGAAAAAGCATGAATCTTGTAACTATGGAAAAATATTCCAAATCAATTAATGAAATAAAACTTTAAAAAGAAGGAAAAAATACAAGAGGACTAAAGATGAACAAACATCCCAATTTTTTAGGGATAAAACTGTAATCTTCAAACCATATACCAGAAAGTTTAACCTTGATTCTTGGCAAAAAAATTTTTGGATGGAGGTAGTTAGATTGCTCTGTGTATGAGAGTCAGGCCTGGAGATAGGAGGTCCTGGGTTCAAATCAAACATTTCCTAGGTGTGCCACTTAAATCCAATTGCTTAATCCTTACCATTCTTCTGCTTTGGACCCAATCCTTAGTATCAATTTTTTTCCATCTTGGACTCAATACTATGTATTGGTTCTAAAGTAGAAGAGTGGCAATGGAGGTTAAGTGACTTGCCCAGGGTCACACAGCTAGAAAGTCTCAATCCAATGAGTCACCTAGACCTCCCACCCCCATCCCAAGGCTTTCAAGAGAAGCTTAGCAGGTCAGCTTTGAGGGAATGTGGTAGAGAGAAATTGAATGAAAGTCGAGTTATGTCTTTATTGCTAGATAGCCCTGTAGATGCATCTCCATATACTGGCAACTTTAAGGTAAGCACATCTTTAGTCACAGATGAAGTCGATCATGGGATCTAGTGCTGGGCCTGGAGTCAGGAAGACTCAAATTCAGATTGACCGTCTGTGGGCCTCAGTTTCCTATCAGGTCCGGAGATAGCATGGAGGACTCAAAAGTAATGGATGAGTTTCTTGGCTATTTTAAAATTATTTGGGGACTCATCACCAGCAGGTTGTCCTTTGGGTGTTGACATTTTTAAAAAACAAATTTCTATTGATATCTTTTGTTAAAAGATAATTTCCTCTTCTATCCCTCCCCCAACTTCCTCCCAGAGAGCTATTCCTTAAAACGAATTTTTTTTTTAAAAAGAGAAAGAGGAAGAAGAAAGAAAAAGTTCAGCAAAATCTATAAATATATATTTTTAAAATCTGACATTATATGCAATATTCCATACCCGTGGACTTCCTACCTCTCTGCAAAGTCATGTAGGATGGGGAAATGGGGGAGTGTTTTTTTTTTTTTCCCCCAATCATATCTCTTCTTTGGAGCCATGCTTGTTCTTTTTGATTTTGCAATATTTACAAAATACAGCTGGGTATCTCAGTGGATGGAGAGTCATTCTGAGAGATGGGAGGTCCTAGGTTCAAATCTGGCCTTAGACACTTCCCAGCTGAGTGACCCTGAACAACTTAACTCCCATTGCCTAGCCCTTACTACTTTTCTGCCTTGGAACCAATACACAGTATTGATTCTAAGATGGAAGGTAAGAGTTTAAAAAAGAAATCTCCTTATGAAGTTACAGGGTCTCTAGTATTAGAGCAACCTCTCAGGAAACTATAGCTAAACTAGTAGATCTTGTGTCATTTCTCCAGATGGGGCTTCATGACTACCAGAGTCCACAGGATTTAAAAAAAAAAAAAAGGAGAGTTGGAAGGAATGGGGTAGCTAGGTGGAACAAAGGATAGAGTGTTGGGCCTGGAGTCAGGAAGACCAGAATTCAAATCCAACCTCAGGGAACTTACTAGCTGTGGGGCCTTGGGCAAGCCACTTAACCTGGTTTGCCTCAGTTTCCTCATCTGTAAAATGAGCTAGAGAAAAAAATGACAAACTATTCCATTATTCTTGCCAAGAAAACCCCAATGGGATCACAGAGAGCCCGATACTGAAGTGATTCAACAACCAAGTTGGAAGGAACCTTAAGAAACCATCTAGGCCAGAGGCATCAAATTCAAAGAGAAACAGATCCCAGCATTCTGACTTAGAAAACCACAAATTAAAATCACTCATGTTGTACTTTTATTTATTTTGTTAAACATTTCCCAATCTCATTTCCTTCTGGCTCAGGTGAGACTCCTCAGCTTTCCAAGGCCAGAAAACCCTGAATTTGACATCTCCAATAGGCCAAGACCTTCATTTTTCAGATGAGGAACTGAGGCTCAAACAGTTCACCTATTTTACCCAGACAGTGAAGTTTTCTCTGACTCCCAAATCCAGAGCTTGCTTTCTTTCTCCAGGGAATGCTACCATCATGAATAATTACTCAATGCTTTCTGCCTGGGGCTGTTTCCATTTCTGGCTCTAGAGTAGCTCACCAGGAACAGCTGTCTTGGGGGAAGGGAGTGGGAAAAGGTGGGAAGGTGTGTAAAGCCAGTGGGTGGTCACAGGGTCACCATGGGCTGGGTGGGGAGGGAGGAGAAGGTACCCTTGCCTTTCCTTCGGTGTAGGCCATTGGTTATTTTGATTTCTCAATAGAAGGGCAGAGGGAGTAAGTTCCCAGTCATTAGAAGAGGCTAGAAGAACCTCTGTCAGGTCCATGAGGTGGGACTTTTTATTAGAGGTATGGGTCGGACCCTAGAAGAGGTATGGAATTTTTTTAGAGGTATAGGGTGGCCCAGGGAGATTAAGCTGACATCTGAGATTCCATTCCCATTTTGAGATGTGGACTTGTAAAAATCACAAAATCGAATTATTTCACAGATTCACTGACTCTCCAGGTTGCAAAGCCATCCAATCTAACCTGCCTCCCGTCAGGAATGCTCTCTGGGGCATGCTTGATAAGTGGTCATTCAACCTCTGTCTGAAGTCCCAAGAGAGGCCATTCCATGCTGGGACAGCTCTAATGTGGGGATGATTTTCCTGACACCAAAACTAGCCTCTAGTTCTGTCTTTGGGATAAGACCAAACAAATCTAATCCCACTTCCATAAGGCAGTTTTTCAGTAACTCGAAAATAGCTGCTCTCGTGTTTCCTCTCTCCCTTCTGTCCCTGGCTTCCAGTTGCCCATTTCTCAGGTGAGTATCTCCCATTCCTTCAATGGATCCTCATAGGCTATCTCAAGGCTCTTTGCCCTTCTGGCTGTCCTCACCTGAGGCTGCCCAGCTTGTCAATGCCACTTCTAGCATATGGCACCCAGACCTGAAAGCAGACTCCTGGATGTAGTGTGTGAGAGACAGATGACCACCTTCTTGATCCGGCGCCCAAGGTTGAATGAACTTTTTGGCTAACTCATATTAAGCCTGCAGTCCATGATGATCTTTTTCAGACAACCTAATATCTATCCATGCCTCCTCCGTGTACTTGGGAGTTTGGATTTTGTTTTTTTATCCTTACCTTCTATTTTAGTATCAATTCTAAGAAAGAAGAGCCGAAAGGGCTAGGCAATTGGGGTTAAGTGATTTACCCAGGGTCACACAGCTAGGAAATGTCTGAGGCCAGATTTGAACCCTAGATCTCTCTATTCCAGACCTGGCTTTCTATTCTCTGTGCTACCTACCTGCCCCGTGTTGTTTGTTTTATTTTTAAAACGAGTATAAAATATTATGGTTATCTCTATTAATTGTCATCTTACTCTTTTTAGATCAATCTTCTAGTCTGACACAAAATTCTTTTTTATTTTAATCTGGTCATCCAATGTATTAGCCTTCTCTCCTATCTCTGAGCTAACAGCCACTTGATAACCATCCATGTAGGTCTTTGTCTAAGACGGGGATAGAATTTAAAACAGCACGAATACAAATACAGATTACTGGAGCCCTCTACAGAAGACTTCCTTCCAAAATAACATTGAAACATTAATGACTACTCTTTGAATTCAGGCCTTCATCTAGAACTGAATCCGGCTAACCATATTGATGTCTCACCACAAGAATAACATGAGATACTTTTTAAAATGCTTTGATGATATCTAAGTAAACTATAGCCACATACCAGTTTAGTAACCCAGTCAAAAAAGGGGATAAAATTATTTTTTATTATTAAAATATTAAAAAATAATTTGTGTATGTGTATGTGTTTTTATACCCTTACCTTCTCTCTTAAAATCAATACTAAATATAGGTTCTAAGGCAGAAGAGTGGGATAAAGGCTGAGCAATAGGGATTAAGTGACTTGTCTAGGCTCATAGTTAGGAAGTGTCTGAGGTCAAATTTGAACCCAGGACCTTCTGTCTCTAAACTTGGCTCTTGATCCACTGAGCCACCTAACTGTGTGTGCTTTAATATGAGAAGAAAAGGACTCCAACAAGTTGAGTAAATACCATGTTGGACTTTGGGGAAATAATTTTTGCACAGGAAAGGCAAGCTTAGATAGCTTGTGATCTAGGTTACCAACAGAAACTCCATAATCAATAAGATAACAAATACTTTTGAATATCAGGACACACCTTCTGTCTTTACATCATAGTTATTTAAAATAATCCCTCCAATCTTATAATTTTGGGAAATGTATGTGGAAAATTATTTCATGTAACTGGGAAAATAAAATATCTTTAAATAAAAAAAGTAAATAAATAAAATAAAACAATACCTCTAGGGTTAATGTTCCATGTGATTAAGAAATACAATCAAGTCAAAATGTCTGTGTCAGAGAATATATTGGGCGATCTCTTTAAATATACAATAAACATTTATTAAACACCTACTAAGTGCCAGTAACTGTGCTAGGATGGGAAATTATCTGACCTGATTTCATCTTGCAGAATGATGAGTTTCTTGGAGATCATGAAATGCAGGTGGGTTAGTAGGATGGGAAATGAAGTGAATTCCCTGGTTGATCTCCTTAAACAGTGGTTCTGGAAGGAGCTCCCAGATGTCCCCAATTATGCTCTCTGAATAGTAGCCCCAAGAGCAGGAGGTGTTGAAGAGGCATTAAGTTTCAGAGTCTATCTCATTTTCAGAATGAGGAGTTTCTGGAGGGCTTCTTTCTGCCTTAAGGGAGGAGGGATGCTTCATTGTTTCTTTTCTAGAACCTAAATTGGCTTTTCCTTTATTCAGATTTAAACTTCTTTTTAGTGAAACTTTCGTCTACATTGTTACAGCCATTGCATATATTGTTCAAGAGAGGTTTTGCTTATTTCACTCTGTATCAGTTCATACAAATCTTTCCATCTTTCTCTGAATTCCTCATATCTCAGGAATTGTACTTGATAAAGCTGTGCCAGGTCATTGGGCTCAATTTTTACTTTTCTAGATGTTCATTTGTTGTTTTCTAGTTGTCATTCAACCGACTCGCCATGTTCTTATTTGGGGTTTTCTTGGCAAATATATTGGAGTGTTTTTCCATTTCCTTCTCCAGCTCACTGGCACAGAGAACTTCTCATTAGGGTATCCTTAAAATTCTTAAAGAGTCACTGCACTACATAATGGATTTGCCCTCAGTCACATAGTTTAGAAAGTGTCTGAGGCTGAATTTGAATTCAGGTCTTCCCAATTCTAAATCAAGCACTCTATCCACTGTATCACCTAGCTATCTTCTATTTGAGGAAACTGAAGTGGGCAGCATTAAATGACTTGCTCAGGATCACACAGCTATTAAGAATCTGAGACCAGATTTGCATTCAGAAAGATGAGTCTTCTTGATTATAAGCCCAGAACTCCATCCACTGCACTACTTAGCCATTTCTTTAACGGTACCTTCTAGAATTTTGCCAGAAATTGTAGTAAAGTTTAATGGCCTGTAATCTGTACAATCCATTTTCTTCTCTTTCTTAAAATTTGAGATATTTACTCTTTAAAATTCTGAGGCATCTCTCTATTCTCACCAGTCTTTCAAATATCAGGAATTCTTGAAATTGTGTGTGTGTGTGTGTGTGTGTGTGTGTGTAAAATCAGGGATGCTCATGCCAGTTCTGTGTATGTCCCTTCCAGATATGAACTTAAACATTTGAGCATTTTATGCTTTATTTTAAAGTCTCTTGTAGGCCTAATATTCAGTTTTCTAAGGACCTTTCCACTGCTGACATTTAGTGACTTCTATTCGTTTTCCCCCTACCCACTCCCCTATCACTACTGGTGATATCCAGCCTTGTATTTTCCTCCCTGGCTAGTATTGATCCTGTCGGTTTCTTCTTAAAGATTTCTCTGGTTTGAAAAATAGTGGGCGGAAGAGCCAGAAGAGGGAGATTGGGAAAAGAAGAAAAGCAGAGAGCAAGGAAAAAAATAATAAAAATCCATCTGCCACAAAACCTTTTCCAGCTGAATATTAGACAACCAGAAGTCTTCTTTGCGGCTCTTAAAAAACAAGCCACCACAAATGTCTTCCAATTCCAAACTGATGTAGGAAACTGTGTCATCCCAATTGCAGTTAGAAACCTCTACTAGCCTTAGGATATCACAGAATGTCAAAGATAGCTGGGAGCTTAGAGATAGCTTATCAAGTTTATCCTTCTGATTTTATATACAAATAAAAGATAGCTAGGTGGCTTAGTGGAGATAGAGTACTTGATTCAGAGTTGGGAAAACCTGAATTCAAATGCAGCCCAAGACACTTTTTAAAGTGTGTGACTCAGGGCCAATTGATTAACTTCAGTGCAGGGGCTCCCTAAGAATTTTAAGGACGTCCTCATCAGAGGTTTCCTGTACCAATCTAGAGAAACAATAGGGCAGAGAGAAAGTAAGGTGTGTGGGGCAGATGGGAAGATGCCCAGATAGGATCCAAAGCTTTCTCTGGGGCTGGCTAGAGATAGCGGATTAGGTGAGTTTGTTTTCAACTCATGATACTCATAATTGCTGGTATGTGTTAGTATTTATAGGGAACTTGAAGGCTTGCTAAGCAATTTCTGTATATAATTTTATGGCAACCCTATGAAGGAGATACTATTAATGTTATTTTTTTCACCCTTTTTTTCAAATGTGGAAACTGAGGCTCAAAGAGGCCGAGACTTGCCCAAAGTCACAAAGTTTAGATAGGATTTGATCCCACGTCTCCAAATCCAGAGACCTGCCCCTCAGGACTGAGCCTACATCCTTCTCCTGCTTTTCAAAAGCTTCCTGAGGGAGGAACTAAATATGTTCCACAAATGATTTTTTTTAACACAATCAAAGCACAGGCCCTCCCCAGTGGAAAGATAATACTAGTCTCACTGGAAAGGTCTCACAAAAGATGCTAAATGATCCCTATTACCAGCTATTAATAGCTCTAACAAGACTGTTAAATAAACAAACCTTGAAAGATATCTCCTGAGATAATCCCCTGGAAAGGAACAGACTGAAGCAATATTTACCTTGGGAGACAAGGTAAGTAATTGCAGAGGACCAGGTAACACCCGGTCTCTCTCTCACCAAGGACAAAGGCTCATGGGAAAATGATTTGTCATAAAAGAGGCACAATATTTTCCTACTTCTTCTCAGTGAGGTTTTTTAAATTCAGAAATATTTTATTTTCCCCATTACATGTAATAACAATTTTCAACAGATGTTTTCTGAAATTCTAAGATTCAAATTAACTCCCTCTTTTTCCCTTCCCCCTCTAGAGCAATTTGATCTGGGTTATACACGTATTATCATACAAAACATACTTCCATATTGGTCATTGTTGTAAGAGAATACTCACATAAAACCTGAACCCCATAATAAACCATCTTAGTAAGGTTCTTGGTGTTTAATAGTTTCAGGGGACATCCTGGCTCTCCACAATGCACCTCTTGGTGGCCAAACCCCTAATGTTTAGGTGGCCTAATATAGAGAGTTGCTGGCCATGGAATCAGGGAGTCTCTGGGTTCAAATCCAGCCTCAGACCCTTACTAGCTGTGTGACCCTGAACAAATCTGCCTCAGTTTCCTAATCTGTAAAATAGAGATAGTAATAATACTATCCTCTCTTGTTGAGATAGATAAGATAACATTTGTAAAGCACTCAGTAAACCTTAAAGTGCTATATTAGTGCTGGTTATCATTATTATTATTTTTAGGAAAGACATCATTATCATAATCGGTATTATTTATAGAGCATTAAATGTTTTTCCTTCTCTTTTTTCCCCAATTACACATAGAAACAATTTTTAACAATTGATATTTTATGATCAAAGTTCTCTGACTTCCTCTCCCCCCCTCCCTACTCCCAGAGATGGTAAGTAATCTGATAGATTATTTTACCCATGCTGTCAGAACATTTTAATATTTATGAAATACTTTGTCTATTTAATTTGATTCTCACAACCATGGAAGATGAGTGCTCTTATTATCCCCATTTTATAGATAAAAAACTGAAGCTTAGAGCAGTTAAGTGAATTTCCCTGGGTCACATAACTGAAGCAGGATTTGAACAAGTCTATCTAATACACTATCTAATACTTAGTCAGGGCAGTCCTCTCAAGACATATATCTTCTAGCTGTACTGGGACTCTCTTATTGTCTCCAACAACTCATCATTTTTGCCTTTCAGTTAGGCATGATGATGTTCATCCAGGTTTAATAAAGCATTTTCTTTACAATGACCCAGTAAAATTGGTAACATTAGAATCATCCTTATTTTCAGGCAGGGAAATTGAGTCTTAAGAGGTACATAAAACTTGACCAAGGTCACATAGCTACTATGTACTGGTGCCAGAACTCAAACCCAAGTCACCTACTCTACTTCCTTTAAGGTCTACAAAGAATTTGATTCAAAACAACTCTGTGGATAATTAGTGGGTCACTATCTGTACCACGGGAGAGAGGATCCACATCAGTGCAATCACAGATCCATCAAAACTTAAAGCCTCAAAGTCAAATGCTATAAGCAGAGATTTTCTCTGTCTTGAGGAGAGCCTTTTCCTTTGGGAGAATTGTTCTCCAATTCAATAAAAAGAGAGTACACAAATGTACGATTCCATTTACAGAAATTCACACCAGTTTCCTGCTCCCCACCCTCTAAGCACACCCATCCCCACTCCATAAACTACAGAATTTTAAGAGTTGGAAGGAGCTGAATGACCATTGTTTAGACCAACTCATCCATTCAATGAACAGCCCCTCTAACATACCCAACAAGTGATCAGGAAACAGGCCAGGTGGCATTAAGTTTCTCTCAAGAAGCTTAGAAATGATGGGCTCCTTAGCCTGGGAGAAAGCTTCCCAGCAGTCGTTAAGTCAATATCCCAATATTCTGGACAGGTCTAGTACTAGATTATTCAAGATTAAGCTGGAAAAAAAAATAAGTTCTGCGTGGCTACTTGTGGTTGGTTTGTTTTTATTCTGTTTTTATTCTGTTTTGTTTTGGAGGAAATGGAAGACAGAGATGATCAAACCACATTGTTGACTATCTTTTCCTCTACAAAGCAACAGATGCTACCAGTCATGAGGGAAGGTAGCTGGTACTCCCAGAGTACTGAGTCTGGAATCAGAAAGACTTCTCTTCCTGAGTTCAAATCTGGCCTCAGACCCTTACTAGCTGTGTGAACCTGGGCAAGTCACTTAACCTTGTTTGCCTCAGTTTCCTAATCTGTAAAATGAGCCAGAGGTGGGGAAAAAAGGAAAACTACTCCAAGAAAATCCCAAATGGGGTCACAAAGTCAAACATGACTGAAATGAAACAGCAGTCATGAAAATCCCACAACTGTAGTCACTAATAACTCCAAACCAAAAATTCAAATAACAAATATTGATTATTGATTGAAGATGAGAAAGAGTCATTGAAACCATTTTATGGCAAAGTAATGAGGCTTTGGGTAGGTGGTACTTGGGGGAGGGAGGGACAGCGCCGGTGTTACTGGGTGGCTTCTTCTCCGGGTCTCCTCTGCTGTGTATTTACCAGGGTATCTTCCTGTACGGTCCTGCTGCTGAATGCTGTCTGAGGTCTTAGCCATACAGAGCCGAAAGTTGTTTGGGTGCCTGTGACTGTGTTACAAATAAGAAACAGACGTTTCTCCAAAAATGTTTTCTAAGGCTTTTCTAACCTTCTTTGTTATGCCTGCCTCAGAGGTCATGGGATCCCCTTTGTGTCTGCAAAATAATAATTTCACTCTGCTAGGCCTGGTGCCCCACACCTGGAATCCCCACTACCAGAAGAGGCTGGAGCTTGAGTTGAGGAGTCCTGAGCCATAGTGGTGTCCCCATTAAATCTAGCACCAATAAGGTGAGTCCCAAGAGTGGAGAGATACCAAGCTGCCTATGGAGGGGGTAAAGTGGTCCAAGTTGGAAAAATGGAATAGATTAAAGCTTCTATGTCAATCGGTACTGGAATCAGCCCAAGAGTATCCCCAGCACTTCCAGCCTAAGATGCAGAGATGTGAAGTCCCAGGTCCCTTCCTCCTCCTCCTCCTCCCCCTCCCCCTAAAAAAATTCAAGCACTCCTTAGTTTGTGGGACTAGTGAGAGAAAAGGTGACTTAGTGGTACTATGGCTATTATTACTATTAGCCTTCTACAAATTTTATTTCTACAAAATGATCACCCAAACAAACCTCTGATAGCTCATTATGGTATGGAATCTACACTGGGTTACTGAAGGTTATGCCAAAAAAGGCAGGTCCTAGCAAGACCAACCCAGCTGGAAAGGCTTTGAATACAAACTCCATGACATTCTATGTGTCTATCATTTCAAAACCAGTCTATCTATAGGGAGAAATACTTATTTCCAGAGAACTGGTCACTAGGGGATGAATTCTTTGATTACAGTGACTTGGGAAACATTTAAAGTCATCATCGTCATTGGAACAGAGAGAGAGCCTAGCCTAGAGCCTGGAGGTCCCAGGTTCAAATCTGGTCTCATATTTCCTAGCTATGTGACCTTGGGCAAGTCATTTCATCTCAACTGCCTAATCCTTACAGTTCTTGTGCCTTGAAATCAATACACAATATTTGTTCTAAGCCAGAAGGTAAGAATTAAAAAAAAAATCACTACAATCACCACCACCACCACCAATAACAATAACCATCACCTCCTTCATCATCATCATCATCATCATTATCACTGCCACCACCATCATCATCGCCATCACCATCATCATCTCTCAAAATATAAATCCTCAGAAGAAGAAAATAAAGCCCATACCAACCCCATCATCCTGTCTGCTACTGCAGATAAGATACTTTTTAAAAAAAGAAAAACCCTTACTTTCCCTTTTAGAATCAACACTATGTATTGGTTCCAAGGCAGAAGAGCAGTAAGGGCTAGGCAATGGGGGTCAAGTGACTTGCCCAAAGTCACATAGCTAGGGAGTGTCTGAGGCCAGATTTGAACCCAGGACCTCCCATCTCTGGGCTTGGCTCTCCATCCACTGAGCAACCTAGCTGCTTCCACCCTCTCCCCCCAATACTTTCAATGAGTGGAGCTGTTTTACAACCCTCCCAAAGCTTTTATTAATTGTT
Organism: Gracilinanus agilis; assembly: GCF_016433145.1. Lineage (NCBI taxonomy): Eukaryota > Metazoa > Chordata > Mammalia > Didelphimorphia > Didelphidae > Gracilinanus > Gracilinanus agilis. Next base: position 101,553,680 of record NC_058132.1, read on the forward strand.
AAAAAATGAATTATTTTATCTACCTTTGCAATAATCAATCAAAATTACATTTAAATGGATCATAGCAAAATAGTGACTTGTCCCAGGGCCATTTCTATTAGCCCTAAGTTTCTTTTTCCTCTCTTCCTCACATTCCCCAATCATTCTAGAATTACGTTTGCCCCAGCAGTACCTGAGTTCTCATCAGACTGGTTGAAGCCACAGATCTGGCAGATGCTGTGCACCCATTTATTCATGTCTTCCTCAGTCTCAGCCACCAGGTAGAAGGTGCGGTCGCTGGTCTTGATGTCGAACACAAAACTGTCCTGGAGCTCCTTCTTGTTGAAGGTTAGGCCTGCATCCACCTGTTCACAGAAACTGAGGTTGATGACCCGCAAGGGCTTCTTGGAGTGGTCGTTCTTATAATACTCCAGCACATCTGGGTCCCCACTCATCCTTCCACTCCGAAGAATGAACCAACGCTTCTTCCATGCCTAGACCCCAGCAGAGGAGAGGAGAGAGAGAGAGAGAAAACCGCACACGTTATTTTTAAGTTCACAATGAGAATACAGACTTACAGATTCAGAAGACACGGATACCAGCCTCCATTCCAACACTAATTGAGGGTTCCCTCAGGCAAGTAGCTTCACTTGCTTATAAGGATGTCTCCCTCATTAGACTGTGATCTCCTTGAGGACAGGGACTGCCTCTTGCTTTTCTCTGATTCTTCAGCCTTTAGCATAGTGTCTGGCACATAGTAGGTTACTAGATTTTTGGGTTTGTTTTCTTTTTGTCTTAGTGTAAGTTCTAAGACAGAAGAGTTGTAAGGGCTGGGCAATTGGGGTTAAGTGAATTGCCCAGTGTCACACAGCTAGGAAGTGTCTGAGGCCAGATTTGAACCCAGGTCCTTCTTTCTGTACCAAGCTGTCCCCACATAGTAGGTTCTTTTTTTTCAAAACCCTTACCTTCTATCTTAGAATCAATACAAAATATTAGTTCCTAGACAGAAAAGTTTGAAAGCATCTAAATTCACATTTGAACCTAGAACCTCCCATCTCTAGGTCTGGCTTTCTACTCCCTGATCCCTAGCTGCCCCCTCACATAGTAGATTCTTAACAAATACTTGCTGATGGACTGGTTATAAGCTCCCCAAGAGGCTTTAGAAACCATCTGATCTAAACTGGTTTTTTTTTAAACCTTTACCTTCTGTCTTAGTATCAATTCTTTGCAGATATTTTATTCTCCCAATTATATGTAATAACATTTTACATACATTTTCTAGAATTATAATATCTAAATTGTCTCCCTCCCTTCCTTCTTTCCCTCTCCCCGCTTCCTGAGATGGTAAACAACTTGATTTGGGTTACACATGTAGGATCTTGCAAAACATATTTCTATGTTAGTCATGTTGTGAGAGAATAATCCTATAAAACCAAAATCCAAAAATGAAAACACACACATATACATGAAGTGAGAAAGAGTATGCTTCCATCTGCCTTAGTATCAGTTCAAAGACAGAGGAGTGGCAAGGCAAAGTAGGCAATCAGAATTAGGTGACTTGTCCAGGGTCACGCAACTAGGAACTATCAAAGGCCACATTTGAATCCAAGTCCTCCCAACTCCAGGTCTGGTGCTCTGTCCTCTGTATTACCCAGCTGCCCCCAAAATTCATGTTATAAGGAGGAAACTAAGACTCAGGGAAAGGTAATTTGCTGAAGGTCACATAACTAAGTAGCAACAGAGAGAAAAATACAATTAGAGGTTTCCTTTGTCCTAGAGAATGGCCTTGGTTTTTACAGAAAATTGTGTTAGGAAGCCATAAGTAAGGTCAAGGATGGAAAACCTTAATACCACAAAGATTTAGAACTCTCAAAGGTCGTCTAGTCCAACAGTGTCAAATTAGGAAAAGCTTCCAAGTGACATTCAACCCCTTCATTTTACAAACAAGGAAACTGAGGCTCAGAGATGAAATAGCTCGCTGGAGATCCCGATGATAGTAAAAAGCTGAGGTCCTCTAGATCCAGGGCTCTTTCTGCTTTCTGCCATCCCACATTGCCTCTCTTAGCCTCTGACCAAATTTAGTTTGATTTCAAAGTCTTGTTCATACATATACCAAAGGCCAAGAGGTTCAAAATCATAGCACAGTTAGTCTAAAAGCCCTAAGATGGGAAAGATATTTCCTGAAACTAGTCCTTCCACACAGTAAACTCTTTCTTTCCTTGGACTGAAAAATGAGGATTTCCAGGATGCCCGAGTTTTAAAACATATGTAAAGGTTTTCAAGGATATGTTTAGACACAGCTCACATAGCACACATAGCCTTAAAAAAATTAAGGGGGAAGGAAGATTACTTTTCTTTCTTTTTTTTTTTTTAATTTTTTTTAAACCCTTAACTTCTGTGTATTGGTTCCTTGGTGGAAGAGTGGTAAGGGTGGGCAATGGGGGTCAAGTGACTTGCCCAGGGTCACACAGCTAGGAAGTGTTTGAGGCCGGCTTTGAACCTAGGACCTCCCGTCTCTAGGCCCGACTCTCAATCCATTGAGCTACCCAGCTGCCCCAGGAAGATTACTTTTCCAAAAGTTGGGTTTTAGGAGCTCTCCAGCTTGGACGAATATAGAGCTAGAAACTGATGATTCTTTTCTTCTTCTCCTCCCCCCTTTAACTAGCTGGCTGGTGAGGTCCTTAATCCTTGAAGTCTCTGAGAAGGGGCTATGTGAACATTTGTCAGAGAGTCTATGACATACATGATTTCTTCTCTGATAAGGGCTGGATTCCATGACTGCTAAGGATTCTTCTAATTCTAAGATTCCAGGATCCTGCCTCTTCTTAGCCATGTGCCCGACTATAGGCTAGTCATAGTATGGAGGGATTCAAAGCTAGAAGGGGCCATTTAATCCAATCTCTTCATTTTACAGATGAAGAATATGAAGAAGGATAACTTGCCTCCAGGCACACAACTATGAAGTAGCAAACCCAGGATTCAAATTAAGTCCTCTAGTCTCTCCATCCTATCATTTAATCCCTCAAAGCTTCAATTTGCTCATCTATAAAATCAGGACACTAATCCTTGTTCGGCCTCATACGGGAGACAGTTCCAAAGACCCAGTAATAGAACATAGATAAGAAAATGCATTGGAAACTGTAAATACGGTAGAAATGTAAGTTATTGGTTGTTAATTTAACCTAAACAATAAACAAGCATTTATTGAATATTTCCTATATGCTGGGCACTCTGCTCCATGTTGGAGACACAAAGACAGAAGCAAAGAAGCTCCTATCCTCAAGAGGCTTACATTCTTTTGGAAGAGGAGGATGAAGAGGAAGAGAGAGGAAGGAGGATCATGATCATGATGCTTCAATACAACAAGGAGCCATAAGGTCTCAATTGTGGATTTCCTCTCCACTGATACAGATTGCAACTCCTCTACATTTCAGTAAACAGTTTCATGAGTTTCTGTAGTCAAAAATATCAGTCCCTCATAGACCAACTCTTTGAGAAATCTTCCTAAACTGTCTAGGATAGAGGAAAGACACAAAGACCCAATCTTTTTCTGGATTGGCAGGACCTGCCACAGTTTATACTCCACTAGCATAAATTTGGGGACCCCAAGGTTCCATCCATGTCATGACAGAACATCAGAAGAAGACTGCAGGGGAAGGTTGTTATTATCATCAGACATACCATTGTGAGACAAGAAGGCAGACCTCCCTAATGGTCAGGAGGCACTTTTTCAGATGCTCCCTCTAGGTGGCTGGCTAACCCCCACCCCCACTTAAAGAGTTACCTTCCAAATGTTGGTGCTGGGTACTCGAGAAAAATGTGTTTGCCATAGATAATCTCAGGGCTTGTCGGCCTGGGCTATCCTAAGCCAACAGAGCAGGCTGATAAATGGTTTATTGTAGATCTGTTGCTGGGCTTTTGCCAAGCCAAACAGGGGCTGTTTTGATTCTGATCCTAAGGTTCTTGTGTCTCCTTTGCTGAAGCCCTCCCTTCCTCCTCCCTTCTCCACCTGCCATGTTTTTCTTTACCCAACACAGTATAGTTAAGAATCTAAAAGCTCATTTTATGTTCTCTCTCTCTCTCTCTCTCTCTCTCTCTCTCTCTCTCTCTCTCACACACACACACACACACACACACACTGAATAATAGCAGCTCACAAATCTACAGTTCTAGGTTTGTGATGTTTTCATTATAACACTGAGAAGGAAGGAAAGAGGATTATTATTCTCATTTTACAAATGAAGAAACTGAGGAATGAAGAAGTCAGTTGACTCATGAAAGGTCACACAGCTTGTTGAGGTCAGTTAGGAGCAACAAGTGCCATTTGTCAAATGGGACAGCTTACCATATGGCTTTTTACAATAAAGTTCTGTGGGGAGCAGTAAGGATACACAATAATAGGTTCCGTCAATCAACAAGTATTAATTGATTTATTTTAAAACCCTTACTTTCTGTCTTAGAATTGATAACAAATATAGGTTCCAAGGCAGAAGAATGATAAGAGCTAGGCAATTAAGTGACTTGCCCAGGGTTGCTAGGAAGTATCTGAGGCCTGATTTGAACTCATTAAAATGAATCTTCTTAATCATAAACCTAGTTCACTATCCATTGTACCATATCTCTAGATGGCTTTATTTTTGATTAAGAAAATTATACGCTTTATCTTCATTATCAAAACTGGAGGAATCATGAAGTCTGAATCACCTGGTCCAAGTCTTGCCTCTGAGACATAATGGCTGTGTCATCTCGGGCAAATTACAGGCCCAGAAAAAAACAAAGGAACCTATAATGCTAACTAATGTTGAAGGTTTATAAAGATTGTTCCTCAATAATTCTGGGAGGAAGAGAATATTATTATCATTCCCATTTTACAGGTTAGGAAACTGAAGTTCTAAGAGATAACTTTGTCATGGCCACATGGGATAGGGATGCTGACTGGACCTATGATTGACCCTTTTCCTGCAACTTATCATCTTAGGGAGCTGCTGAGAACAAGGGAGAAGTTAAATGTCCTCCCCGCCTGTATCTAAGGTAGAACTCAAACTTAATTCCCCTGGGTTGGTCCAGGTCAACTCTTAGAGAATCCATCCGCAATGTTACATTGCTTCTCCATCACCAAGAAACTACAAAGTAAGTGAATATATTCAAAAACCCAAGTATATCTCTAAATCCAGAGATCTTTATGGGGGATGATGAGAAAAGAAAATCCTCCAGCTCATACCCAACTCTTTGTTCATTTTACTGGAACAAAAGAAATGTGAGCTATTATTCTGATTGTAAAGGGTATCAGATCTTAGATGAAAGGTGCAAGACCAGAGTGTTCTTTTGAGGGATCAGCCTTCCATGTAAATCTGAAAGACCTCAGGATGATACTATGATCTCTGGCTTCACTCTCATAGTGGAAAAAATGGCTGACTCTCACATGTCTGGGATAAAAAAGAATTGGTCCAATATGAGAATGAAAAAGAGAATCCTGTTTCCTACAAGATCAACTCAGTTCCCATATATAATATATTTTCTGATTTCCAAAGTGCCTTTTATCCATTGCCTTATTTGATTTGGTCCTCTTCTATGCTTTGTGAAGTGGGGAACCCAAGGATTATTCTTGCCATTTTAAAGAAGAGGGAACTGAAGATCAGAGAGATGAAACGACCCAGCTCAGACTTCAGAGTGAGCTGCAGAGCTGGGATTCAAATCTGCACAATGACCGTAAAATCTGGAGTTCTTAACATTATACCCTTCTGCCTCCGTGAGGTCTCCCCATTTAGAGAATGGCTAACTTGCATGATCATGGTTGAAGTCAGCCAGCTGTCTCTTGCCCCTATAACTTTCACAGAACCATCGGTATCTCAAATTTCTCGCCATCTTTATTATGTGCCTCTGTGTTTGGGCACGAGTATATTAAACTGAACTTTAAAGTGATTTCTCACAACTCTCCCTGTCTTCCTTCCTTTCCCCACTCATCTGGGGACTGGACTATCATGGATAGGGAATAATGGGATGGGAGGGATAAATAACGCTTCTCTGGATAGATAGAGATCATTATGGTAATTTAAAAGAACTGAACCTGGACAACGCTGACTGAGATCATCCAGTCTAACCTACTCATTTTCACAGGGGGAAACTGAACCCCAGAGATGTGAAGTTTTGGGCCAAAGGACACATGGTAAAGAGCAAAACTGGCATTTTAAGCAAGGCCTCCTGACTCAAAGTCCAGGTCTCCTTGCATCACTATTGCAAGGATTTCTAAAGAACTTTACTTTCGGGAAATCAGCCCTCTTACCAAGAGGGAAAAAAAATCAACAGAATGACCCAAAAGTCACTGAGCATGGGCTTTGGAAATTTGCCCCACAGTGCCAGCCACAGGAAACCCTGGCTGAAAAGGTGGGTGTGGGTCTTGGCACCAGGGGGGAAAAGAACTGCTACCATAAAAAGAATCCACAAGACCCAAAATATTTACAATTTAGAGCTACAAGTCAATCAACACACATTTCTTAAGCACCTACTATATGCCAGACACCAGCCCAAGTGCTAGGAATACAAAGATAAAAATGAAAGGGATCTTGGTAATCATCTGGTTCAAATCATTCATTTTACTGATGAGGAAACTAAATTCCAGAGAAGGAAAATGATTTCACCAAACATTTGGGTAACAGAATAAAAAATATTTTTTGAATGTGGCTAGTGTGAAGGTTCGGTTTGCTTGACTATGCATATATATCACCAGCTGCTCAGTTTTTCTATCTCCTTTTTAATGGTGGGAGTTAGGGGACATAAGAAGGAGGGAAAGAAAACTAATTTGTTAATCAGAAAAAAATTAATACATTTTTAAAAATTGAAGTCAATTAAAAAATTAAAAATAAATAAAACAAGGGGTTTGAACAAAACGAGCCATTCTTGCTCTAGAATCCAAAATCTATTAAATTGTCTACAAGTAGAACAGGCTAGGTGCGGCTAGGTGGCTCAGTAGATTGAGAGCCAGGTCTAGAGGCAAAAGGTCATGGATTCAAATCTGACCTCAGATACTTCCTAGCTGTGTGAACCTGGGCAAGTCACTTAACCTCCATTACCTATCCCTTATCACTCTTCAACCAATCAACAGTATTGATTCTAATATGGAAGGAAAGGGTTTAAAACAACAACAGCAAGCAAACAGGTAGAACAGGCTGCTAAAAAAAGGAGAGGATTCCTGATCACAAGAGTTCTTTAAGGTTGGATGACCATTGGTCAGATTAGTTATAGATGTTATAAGGGAATTTTAGGAAAGATGTTATGTTATAGGGGATTTGGAAGGGAGGTTGTCAGGGATTTGCTAGGTAGGTAATATGGGTTGCAGGTAGGATGTAATAGTGAGATTCAGGATATAGTATGAGACTGAAGTCAGGGAGTATAACACTGAGGTAACAAAGATTTTCCAGGGAGAGGAGGAATTAATCTAAACAGGCAATCAGCAGCAGTATACAAACTAGGATTTAGACTAAAGACAAACTGAAGGGAAATAGACTGATTGAAATTAACTACAGGCTTTAGTTAATTTCACAGGAAAGGACTTGTTTTGAAGTTACACCTTCCTTCAAGATGGATACCCCAGCTTCCCTTCAAGCCCAGAGTATGTTGGTTCTATTCCTCTTCTTCCCTTTCTTACTAATTAACTGACAAAGTAACTAAAAGGTCTGTTTTAAACACAAAAGGGGTTTATTGGTTAAATTGTCAGGCGAAAGGATTAAAGGAAGCCCTAACAGTTGCTTAAAGAGTTAAATTGTCAGGTGAAAGGATTAAAGGAAGCCCTAACAGTTGCTTAAAGAAACCTCAGGTGGGGGAAGGGAAGCAGGATGGAGTTTGAGCAAGGTCCTGCCTTGACTCAGCTCTCAAGGTGATTTTGAAATCAAAAGGGATTATGATGATGGCTACCAAACCTCTCTAGATAAAGTACTGCAAGAGTAGAGCTGAACTCTCACAGATTTGAAACTACTCTCTGATTTCAATCTCCTTATTCACTCCTATCAGACATTTAGGTAAGGGAAAGGAAGGAAGGAAATGAGATAGGGTATGAAGATTCAAAAGAGTTTATCTAAATTAACAAATCTCAAAACACTCCAAAGCTAGGCTAAGTTTCAATCTTCAGAAAGGAGAAACAGGAGCTCAGCTGGCCCTGGTTCTCTCCACGAGGTCCCAGGTCCAACTGAAACTTCCTTCCAAGATTCTAAACTCCTAACTGACCTTAGAACTCAGCCAAAGCCTACCAAAAACTGCTATGTCCCCCCTCTCTGTACTACATAGAGTGTTATTCTGTTCAGGTATGGGCTAGTTGAACTGGATTCTTAGGTTCCTTCCAAATTTATGAGTCTGTTCTAGATTCTAATCTCAGTCCAGTTATTTAATGAGATGTGTGATCTTCAAAGCAAGCTAGTTTTGTCTTCTATGAAATGTTGGACTAAATTATCTCTAAGGTTCCTTCTAATTCTGAATCCTATATAATCCGTCTTTTTTTCAAAAAAATATTGCTATTCCTTTCACTTTTCAAAAAATCTATGCAAATAATTTTAGCTCATATTTTATGTAAGAAATTAAGGATTTATTTAAAATTGTATAACAAATAATTCTTAAATACTATATTTTGGAGCCCTGAACGGTCTTTAGAGCACAACTTGTCTAACTGGAGGAAACTGAGGTTCAGAAAAGGAATAAGTCCAAGGTCATACACCAAACAAACATTAAGAGCCAGGAATCAAACTCAGGTAGCCAATCTGTCCTTTTTTTATTGAATCAAACTTAATCAGGCCTTGCCATAGCCTTGTACACAGGGGGCAAGGAGGGAGGGAGAGTGTAAAAAATAAGAAATGACATATGTGAAAAGGCTTACAAAGAAAAATCAGGGAAGGGAGGTAGAAATAATGTTCTACTCAGTCACCGCACCCTAGCCCTCCTCCTAGTTCTGTGCTCATTCGCTGCCCAATGAGGTGTGCACTGGCCAGGGAGGAGAGGGCACGGTATAATGTGCCAGCTAGGAAGGGAGGAGAAGAGAGGGGAAGGAAAGGGAGGATAGCTGGGCCAGAAGGTGGGAGCATTCCAGGCAAGTGGAGAGGGCCTTGGCGCTACAATAAATGTTCACCACCACCCCACCACTCCTAATGCTGGGATTTTCCACCTCTGCCCAGTAATGCCTGTTAAGCAAGGAGAGATAATTAGCCATCCTAGACATGGGGCTTCTGTTTCACTTTTTAGTCTGAAAGGGAATTGTTTATGTAAGGGCTTCTGCTTTGATTTGGGTCCTTGGCACATAACAAACAGCTTGCCCTCTAAATAGCAATGCCCCAGACTTGACGAGCACAAATTCAGGTGGGAAGGCATATCAACAAATATTTATCATTATGTGCCAGGCACTATGCTAAGTGTTAGAGATACAAAGTAAGATAAAGATATTAAAAAAAAAACAGTCCTTGACCTCAAGAGGTTCACAATCTAATAGAGGAGGCAACACGTAAGTGTAAACAAAAACATACATGGGATAAGTTGGAAATCATCTCAGAGGGAAAGCAAGACCATTGAGGGACACTAGGAAAGGCTGCTTGGAGAACAGGAGACTTTACTTAGGACTCGATGGAAACCAGGAGGTAGAGATGACAAGAGACAAAGTTCTTGGCATGAGGGATAGCCAGTGAAATTGCCCCCGATGGGAACTGTCACGTGTGAGAAATTCCCAGATCAGTAGAATACTAGGAGGGGGATGAGGAGAGAAAGGCTAGAAAGGCAGGAAGGAGCCAGGCTATGTAGGACTTTAAACAGGGGATTTCATATTTATGATAAGAATCATAAATTTGTACAAGATAAACTATTTTATGAAACAAATAGGCTGGTGGACTGTGGAATAGCAAAGCTATATTGAATTATCTGAGCTGGGAGAAATATGTCCAACTTCTTTTATAGTTGAAGGAGCACAAGAGTAGTGACTCGGCCAATGTGAGTTAATGGCAGTTGGAGCACAGCTCCTGAGTTCCATTTAGACCTTTTCCCTCCCCATGGCACACTTAATTCTGTCATCAGAAGACATATAAAGTAAGCTGTCCTACTTCCAACAGGGATACCCGTCCCCTCACCCTGACATTTTTACTAAAGGCTAAGGAATAATGAATTCAATGAGCAGGAGAATTATGAACCAAATGCTAAGAGCAATAAACTTATTACTATTACTAGAGGGCAGCTAGGTGGCTATGGGGATACAGAGGTGGGAGGTCCTGGGTTCAAATCTGATCTCAGATATTTCCTAGCTATGCAACCCTGGGCAAGTTATTTAACACCCCCATTGCCTAGCCCTTATCCCTCTTCTGTCTCAGAACCAATACACAGCATTGATTCTAAGCTGGAAGGATAATATTATTACTAATGAGAATTGATAGCATTTATATAAAGCTTTAAGGTTTGAAAAACACTTATATACATTCTCTCATGTAATCTGTATAGTAACATTATTGTTATCCCCATTTTACAAATGAGGAAACTGAGACAAACAGAAGTTAAGTGATGTTAAGTGATTTGCCCCCAAAATCATGCTATAGGCACGTCTATGAGGCAGGATTTGATTCCACAGACTTTAATGCTCAAAGGGACCTTAGAAGAATGTTACAGCAAGAAGGAAGGGACTCCCTGTGATGCCTAGTTCAGGTGTGTGGAACTTTCTGGGAATCTTTAATGCATATTTTGCATTAAACACCCAAACAAGCACTAGATATGTCTCCTCCCCCATAAGAGAGAGAACATGAAATGGTTGGTTGTGCCTGCCAGGCTATAGCCTGATGAAGACCTTACCTCTGATTTCACTGAACCCCTTCATTTCCCATGGTTTGGGGGTCCTTGCTATTCCATGTATGCCCATTTCCAAGCCAATATTTTGTTTCTTGATGACATGATATAGAACATGTATCACAGCCTGGTGGGGATCACGGTATTGTTACACGTCAGGGGGAGGAGGGCTTCTTTTATCTGGGTGGCTGATGTTTGACACAGGGGCTAGCTATGTAACAGAGAAGCTGTATTTAATTACTCCAACCCACAGCGACATTCCTTCTTATGAACTCCTAAAGTATGGACTTCAACCAAAAGGATGATCAATCATCAAAAAAGCTTAGAGAGAGGTTTTTTGTTTTTGTTTTTGTTTTGCTCTGGTTTGCATTGGCCTACATTTCTAAAAACCCTTAAAGCTCTTGAGATTCTCTGAGTCTGCCTCCAACACTTTTGAATGTCTACTGTGTATCCCTACCTGAATGAAGCACTAGCATGTCTACATATCAGTAAATAAACATTCATTAAGCACCTACTATGTGCCAATTACTGTGCTAAGGGCTGGGGATACAAAAAAAAAACCAACCACTAAAAGACAGTTCCTGTTCTCAAGGAGCTCACAATCTAATGCAGCAGAGAAAATATGTTTAAAACTGAATTTATGATTTCCCCATCTAAACTTGCCCCTTCTCAACTTCCCTTTTCAATAGGTCTCTCTCCTCTTGGTAAAGAAGAGGTGAACTAAGGGTATGGAGTGAGACAGATGTTGTCTGACTCAGTCAATGTGCTGGTCTATTTGACTGGACTGTACTTATTTGTTCCAAGTGTTACATCTGTTTTATAAACCTCCCCTACAGAGATTGTGATTATTGTTAATTCAGCTTTCAGAGCAAAGAGGACATGGGAAAAATGGCAAGATGGTGGGAGGCAATGATGGCAGGAGTCCTTTGGTGGGAGGCAATGATGACAAAGGTTCATTGGTGGAAGGTAATGATGGTAAGGATCCTTTGATGGGAAGCTGGGAGAGGAAGAGTCTTTGGGAAGTGATAGAAATGTAAAAAAAAGAAGCATGCATATGAGGGGCACCTAGGTGGCTCAGTGGATAGAGAGCCAGGCATAGAAATGGGAAGTCTTGGGTTCAAATCTAGCCTCAGACACTTCCTAGCTGTGTGACCCATGGCAAATTATTTAATCTCCTCTACTGCCTAGCCCTTACCACTTTTCTGCCTTGGAACCAATACACATTATTGGTTCTAAGACAGAAGGTGAAGTTAAAAAAAAAAAGAATGCATATAATAGGTATGTATACATTTTTTAAAGTACTGGACTTGAGAACCAAATCATGGTTCAGATACTTTCAAGCCATGCGACCAAGGAAATCAATTTCCCTGAGCTTCAAAATGAAGCTAATATTTACACTACTTTCCTCTCCTGGTTGTTGAACTTATAGTTCTATACCAGTGATTCCCAAAGTGGGCGCCACTGCCCCCTGGTGGGTGCTGCAGTGATCCAGGGGAGTGGTGATGGCCACAGGTGCATTTATCTTTCCTATTAATTGCTATCAAAATAAAAAAAAATAATTTCCAGGGGCACTAAGTCATGTTTTTTTCTGGAAAAGGGGCAGTAGGCCAAAAAAGTTTGGGAACCACTGGTCTATAGAGAGGTGGGTTATGATTAACAATGGTGATGCTGAAGCTTTTTCTGACCCTCCCAGCTGCAAAAGACTCCATGCTACCTCAAATTGTTCTATTAATCTAGATCTCTTTACTGCAACTATTATTTTATGATATACTATGCTTAATTCTGCATAGATAGTATTCTCCTTATTAGGCTGTGAGTACCTAGAGGGTCCACCATTTTAACCTGACAAAATCTTTTCAGATGTTGACCCTATCTTCTGTGTGTTGGCTATGTGATGGTTCAGCTCTGTGCATGCCATCGACATATGCAGCCAGGCACCATAGCACCTATCTCGCAGGACTATTATGGAAAAAATTCTTTATGAAAGAGAAAGCATTACATAAATCATAGCGATAGCTAGCATGCATGTATATGTATGCATACTCCAAAGCTCTTTACCAATACTACCACAGTTATTACAATAATGTATTATGCTACAAATCACATTTTTACAACATGCAAAGGGTTTACCAATTATTTTCTCCTCAACAACTCTACAAGGTAGAGAGGGGCAGAGTTACTTTTTCCATTTTACTTAGCTAGGTGGTACAGTGGTTTGAGCCCCAGGCCTAGGGTCCAAAAGACCCAAATTTAAGCCTAACCTAGTTGAGACATCCTGAGCCACAAATTTAATCCTACCCTAGTTGAGACATCCTGAGCCAACCACGTCCCATCTGGCTGCCTCAGTTTCAGTAATGGCACCAACCCTTTCAGGGGAGATCAACTGAGATCATCTTTGTCAAACACTCAGTACAGTGGCTGGTATTTTGTAGGTGCTGAATAAACACTTGTTCCCTCATCAGTATTAGTTTGCCCGCAGTCACATCGTGGTGGTGAGTTAGTGATGGCATCAGTATTCAAGGCCAGGCTCTCTGACTTCAGGTCCAGAGTTCTTTCCTTATACTGAGGAGCCTCATTAGCCCCGGAGAGCTACTCACTAGAAAAGACAGATTTCCCTTCTTCTCATTAATGTGCCCTTACTAGGGACTTCTCAACCATGCTGCTTGGGGCTCAGAATAGATTCCAGCCCTTTCTAATCACATATATTATTGGGACAACAAAAAGCAATGATGATTATGATGTGCATACCTAAGTTATTTCAATATATTCTATATAGCCAATCAGGTATTTCAAGCACATTTAGTGCTCCCAGGGAACTCGGGGAGATCTACCTCTGCTCCCTACTTGGAATGTGGCTCTCCTATGTAATGGTGGCCACAGCTGTATTCTTATCAGTCACACCAATATTTTTTTTTTAAGGGCAGTTTTTCCCATCTCCAACCAACATGTCACATATTGGGGCATAATAAAACTTGCAGCCAAAGGCCTCGATTTTATCAGTCCATTTTCTCAGCAGCAACCTCTCACAAAATGTGCAGGACTCTCGGTTCGGAGTGTGTAGGAACTTTTCAGATCTAGTCCAGCCAGCCCCTTCTTTTTTTTATTTTAACTTTAATTTTTAATTTAATTTAAAATTTTAAAAATTTTAATTAAAAATTTTTAATTTATTTAAACATTTTAAATTTTAATTAAATTTTTAATTTTCAGTCCCTTCATTTTAAAGGAGGAAGTAATAGAGGTCAAGAGAGGGGAGCATCTCTTGCCCTAGGAATGAATAGATGGTTGGACAAAGACTCCAAGCCAGATCCCTTAAGTCCCAATCCAAAGTTCTGCTCACTAACACAGTATATGTGTGACCAAGAAGATAACATTTTGGGGAACAATGGGGCTCCCATGGATACTGCCCTGAGCATGAATCGATTGGATAATAAATAAGCTGAACTAAAGGGGTCGGGGTAGAGAGCAGGAGTCAATTCCAGGTTAGCTCCACAGCTAAGTGGCACAGTGGATAGAACACTAGACTTGGAATCAGGAAGACCCATCTTTGTGAGCTCACATGTGGCCTCAGACACTAGCTGTGTGATGCTGGGCAAGTCACTTAACCTTGTTTGCTTCAGTTTCCTCATTAGTAAAATATGCTGGAGAAGCAAATGGCAAACCATTCCAATATATTTGCCAAGAAAACCCAAAATAGATCACAAAAGAGTTGGACCTGACAAAAACTGAATGTGCCAGGGCTGAATTTCAGAGCAAACAACACTAGGATCTCGATCTCTTCATTACAAGCAGCCCCTACTACCATGAGGGAACTAGATGTTCTATAGCCTAATACTCTACACTCTGTGTTCTAATATCCCTTCCAGCTCTAACAGTCTATTATTAGGGATGACTGAAGTTCAGAGGAGATAGAGGGGGAAGATGGGGAGGAGACAGAACTAATTAAAGGGGGAATAAGAGAGTGACACAGAAAAGAATAAGAAACACCTGGAAGGAATAACGTGGCAAAAGCCAATGGCTGCCTTGCCTCTAGTGCTAAGCCCCTTCCATTAGGATGCAAGGGAAGTGGTTGTAGCTTCCAGATCTCTAGACCCAAAGCATCTGAGAGCAGACTGAAGCTTCAAAGCCTTTAAGATGCTCAACAAACCCTTAGCAGTTATGGGTTTCCATTTGTCAGGAAAGCTGGGAGAGATCTTAAAATGGTAGAGCTGGACACAACCTTAGAGATAATTTAAGCCAGTCTCAAATTATTGAGATTGGGAAAATGGCAGGATATAGGGCTGTGTCTTTATGTCCATATAATCTGTGCCTCTTGGGAATTTGTTTCGTCATCATCGTTGTTCAATTATTTTATTGTCTGACTCTTCATGACTCCATTTGGGATTTTCTTGGCAGAGATGCTGGAGTGGTTTGCCATTTCCAGTTTATCA
This sequence comes from Gracilinanus agilis, assembly GCF_016433145.1. Classification (NCBI taxonomy): domain Eukaryota; kingdom Metazoa; phylum Chordata; class Mammalia; order Didelphimorphia; family Didelphidae; genus Gracilinanus; species Gracilinanus agilis. Next base: position 101,568,886 of record NC_058132.1, read on the forward strand.
TTTCGTGGAAATTCTGGAAGTCTTTTGTACAAGTCAATTAACAGGGGAGGAATGAGGGAGAGAATGGTGGGGGATAGCCTAGGCAGAGGTAAAGGGGGAGAAAGGCATGTCATGTCACTTTCTAGGAACTGCATGTAAGCTAACAGTACAGAGTGAGTGAGGAATAATACATTATGAGCCTAAAAACCCAGCTTGGAATCAGATTGTGAAAGCCTTTAAATGCCACAGAGAGGAGCTGGTATTTTATCTTGGAGGCAATGGAGAGCCACCAAAGCTTTTTGAGCAGCTGGAGTCATGTGGCTCCTGGAATGTCAACTGGGCAGCTCAGTGGAGGACCTGGGAGGGGAAAGATGTTGGATGCAAACAAACCCATTACAAGGCAGTTCTAAAAGCTCTGACAAACAAGAGGTGATAGGGGCCCAGACTAAGTTGTAGGGTGCACTTCCCCATGGAGATTCATCGCACTTTGTACCAGTGACTACTTACATGTGGTTCAAAGTATGCATGCATTCCTGGCATATATGTCCTATCTGTCCTGAGGTCCGTCTGTCATGGGAGTCAGGAATGTTGGAGGACATTTCCCAACAGAATATTGCCATGTAGATAGGGAACCGTATCTCCCCAGGCCACGTTCTTCTCTCTCGGTAAAGGAGTCTGGAATGGAGCCAAGTTCATTGTGCTGAGATTCAGGAGAGTCCAGGTCTAGTCACCACTTTGGTATGCGACCTCCACCTCTGTGGGCCTCAGTGAAATGAGGGGGCTGGAGTAGACTAGGTGGGCCTCCAAAGTCCCTTTCCAGTTCTAACAGTCCAGAGTCTAGATTCTAAGAACTTTGGTTAGTTAGTGATCCTGGGACTGACAGAGGGAGGCATTTCTGCTCTTCAGCTTGGCTATATTTTACATAGATTAGGTTATTTATTTTAGATGACAAATTCCTATAGACAACTAGGTGCTGCAATGGACAGCTCATCAGCCCAGAGTCAAGAAGATCTGAATTCAAATGTGGTCTCAGAAACTTATTAGCTGTGGGACTCTGGGCAAGTCATTTAACCCTGTTGGCCTCAGTTTCCTCATCTGTCAAATGAAGTGACAAACCACTCCAGCATCTCTGCCAAGACAATCCCAAATGGGGTCATGAATAGTTGGACATGACTAAAATGACTAAACAACAATGTCTCAAAATTCCTAAGGAGCAAGGACTGTGTGGACACAATGACCCAGTCACACATCTGGCAGTTTTCCTATCTGCAACCAAGTGAGACTGGCTTAGATTATCCCTAAGGCTGTGTCCAGCTCTGCCATTTCAAGATCTCTCCCAGCTCTCCATTTCTACAGTCCTGTTTAATTCCATTAACAATGAACTAATACTAATACTTGGATTCTACTTAACCTACCAGTATCACTTTGGGCGGTTGAGTTCTCTCTGGACTTCAGATTTCCTTTTCTTTCTCTGTCCAATAGAGGTAAGGGTGGTGAGGTTTAGACTAGATGGTGTCTCAAATCCAATTTCTTGCTCTGACCTCCAGTGATTCTATGATTTAATAAACACTCTGTGCCTTTAGCCTAGGTGATGGCTAAACAAATAGTGGCACATAAATGTAGATATCATGTAATGAATCTAATAAATATTATTGTTTGGGGAAGCTAGATGGTTCAGTGGATAGAGAGAGACTGGAGACAAGAGGTCCTGGGTTCAAATCTGACCTTTTATACTTCCTGGCCGTGTGACCTAGGGTGTCACAACTCCAGTTGCCTAGCCTTTATCACTCTTTGGTTTGCATTGGAACTGATACTTGGTATCAATTCTAAGAAAGAAGGTAAGGGTTTGAAAAATAAATATTATTATAAATATATGGAATAGAATATAGATTATAGGATAGAACAGAATTATTTAACATAGTATATAATTTATATATAATCAATATTATTGCTCAATGAAAAGATAATAAATATGAAGACTACAGAGGAATAGCCATGATTTCAGAACTAATGATGAAGCATGTCACCCCACTTTCTGACACAGAACAGAGTCAAGATGCTGAATAAATGTCAAATTTTGGGACTACCTGGTCTTTGTGGGAAGTTGTTGTTTATGCTTGTGCATATTAGTTTACAAGGGGCTTGTTATTCTTTTTCCTTTTAAGTTGGGAGATTGGAAAGAAAAAATAATATTATTTGGAAAATGAAGTAAAATTTAAAAGGAGAAAGAAGAAAAGCATTGGAAAAACTTACATGAACTGATGCAAAGTAAAGTAAGCAGAACCACAAAAACCCATAGCCTAATTACAACCATGAGCATATAAAGAACAAAACCAAAAACCAACGAAAAAAGAAACTGAATACTCTAATAATAAATTTCAAGCTCTGACCCATAGAAGAGGGTAGAACATATGACCTCCCTGCTTCTTTGAGGAGGTTCACAGGATTATTGATTGAGAGCTTGAAAGTGATCTTAAAGGTCATGAATCCAACCATTTCATTTTGGAGCTCAAATACAGCAATAAATTTGTTAAGCACTCTGCAAATCTAAAAGCACTCTATAAATTTCAGCTGTTTCCAGATTAGGGAACTGAGGCCCAGGGGAGATTAGATGACTTGCTGAGTGTCACAAAAGTAATAAGTGGCAGAGACAGGATTTGGTTTCAAGTTGGATGACTCCAAATTCAGTATTCTTTGTATTTGTACCCCACTTGCCTCAACCATGGGAAATTATGAAAATGAAAAATTGTAGACTATCAGACTTGCTTGATGAATTGATTAGTCTTCCTAAATTGCTTCATTCTCTGCTTTTTTATTCTTTTGTATCTTTTTCATCAGGCAGGGGAGAAAGAAAAGATATATTTGAAAAGGTAGGTGACATAAAAATAAACTATTTTAAAATATATTCTGGTAAGAGTAACAAGTGTTCTAATACAGTGTGTGGTCTGTCATGAGGGTAACATATAAAAAATCTCTATTGCTTTTTACAAAGGAACAGGGGACACTGCATGAAGGGCCTCTCTACTGGTAAGTTATCAGGAATTTCACATAAGGTAGGATTAGAGAACTAGTTCTGCCACTTAAATTTCCTCATTTGTAAAATGGAGATAATAATCCTCCTTGTACTATCTATCTTACAGAATTGCTATAAGCAAAAATGCATTGTAAACTTTAAAATGCTAGGGATGTATAAGCTATTGTAGAAAATTGTAATGAAAACATCACTGGAAATTAAGAGAATGTCCATCGATTGGGGAATGGCTGAACAAATCGTGGTGTCTGATGGTGATAAGGAATGATGAACAGGATGATTTCAAAAAGAGCTAGAAAGACTTACATGAACTGATGCAGGATGAAATAAGCAGAACCAGGAAAACAGTAACAGCAATATTGTAGAATGATTAACTGTGATAGGCTTAGCTATTATTGGCAATATAATGATTCTTTGGGACTTAGGGCAAAGAATGCTATCCATCTCCAGAGAAAGAACAGTTGGGAGTCAGAATTCAGATGAATGTATACAATTTTTTCATTATTTATTTGGGCTTATGTTTTGGAGTTTGGTTTTTATAAGATTATTAACTTATAAAAATGAACAACATGGAACTATGTTATACATGATAGTACACATATAACCCAGATTGAATTGCCTGCCAGCACTGGGAGGGGGATGGGAAAAGAGGGACGGAAATAAGTCCAGTCATATAACTTAGGAAAATTTGTATGGAAATTTTTTATAACGTAATTAGTAATAAATGCTTTTTTTAAAAAACCATCACTGGAGAGAGAATTAGAGGACTCTGGTTCAAATCTTGACCATTATAACCTATATAACCTTGGGTAACTGTTTCCCCTTGCTGGATAACCTTGTGTTCTCATTTGAAAATGCAAAATTTGGCCTAAAAGACCTGCAAGATTCCTTTCTAATTCTAAATCTGGAACTAATTTCTTGTCCTTGGCTTCTCTTTTACTATCCCCTGTTTGGCTCTCCTGGTCCATAAAAAGGAAGATGAAAGAAGGGAAAGGAGAAGAAGGAGAGGAGAGAAGAAGGTCACAGCCAGGAAATTATATTAAGTGAATCACCTCAGATTAATTCCTTTCTGACCAAGATGACCCTTCTTACAGGGACTCAGCAGACCCCAACAGCTCCCAAAAGCCATTAGTCGAATTACCTAACCCACTTCCCCATGACAAAAAAAAAAAAAAGAAAAAAAAAAAAAAAGAAAAATGACAAATGGGTTCATGAGAGCCCTGTGGGTGCTAGAGGAGTCTGAGCCAATATCATAGAGGGAATTCAGTGGGAGGAGCCCTTGCCTAGGTGGCTGCCCTTGTGGATGGAAATTACTGAAGAAAGGCAACAGTGCAATGGGAATGGGAGCTTTGTATTAAGGAGCAATGATCAGAAAAGCCATCTACACAAGGCTCAGAGGGTGGCTAAGCGGTTTTCTCCTGTGGAAGGCAAAGACATTCTGTCATCAGATACCCCCTTCCACGGATTCTTGCTCACCATCTTGCCGCTTTGATGTCATTCATTCATCCATTCGACAAGCATTTAATAAGTCCCTTTCTATGTGGAATGGGCTGTCTGGCACTCAGTTGCTGGGGCAGAATCCGTCTGAAATTCTGCAGAAGTGATTTGTGGTTGGGTAGGGACTGAAGGAGGTAATGTTGGAGGTCTCTTTCAACTCCAAGGGGAAGGCAATGGGGTCAAATGGGGTGGCGGTCAACCTCTGATTCCATGCTCTGCTGTTAACTATTCATAGGACTACAGAAAAGTCACTTAACCTCTGTCTCAGTATCTTTATCTGTAAAGTAGGGATAATAATAGTAGCTGCCGTACAGGGTTGTTGTGAGCATTAAATGAGATAATATTGGTAAAATGATTAATTAGCCCAGTGTCAGCTCTGTAGAGATGCTTATCCCTTTCTCATAGAGCCCTAGGCATAGAACTTGAGTTCAGATCTGACCTCAGACACTAGCTGTGTGACCCTGGACGAGTTACTTAATGCTGTTTGCCTCAGTTTCCTCATCTGGAAAATCACTCCAGTATCTTTTCCCCAAATGGGGTCACAAAGAATCAGATATGACTGAACAACAATATCAAATTACTATATCAAACACTCAAATTCGTATGTCAAAACAATATCAATTTTTTCATCAAATATTATTTATTTTAAAAAGCTTTGAAAACTTTCTTATAGTACGTTACTCAAATCTTTCTTTCCTTTTATTAAGCCCCTTAACCTCCTAGGAATAAATACATATTAGAGTGACAGAAGATACAATTTCCTAACAACAAAAGCCATGATAAAGATATAGATAATTAATTATAATATTTTAGTTTTAAGAAAGTATCTTAAACTAAAACAATATCAAATTAACTATAAAATAAGCAATAATACAACACTTACCTCACAGAATTGTTATGAGGCTCAAATGAGGTAATATTTATAAAGCACAATGTGCCTTATACAAAGTGCTTAATAAATGCATTTATTTTTCTTCCTCCATTTCTCTCTTCCTTCTTTCTTTCTTTTCTCCTTCTTCTCTCCCTTTCTTCTCACACATTATGTTCCAAACCTAACTGTCCTAGTTGCTGCCCTCTGAATCTTCTACCTCCATGCCTTTGCACAAAATTTCTCCCATCCCTGGGGAGTTCTCCCTCTTCTTGGAACTCCCCTTTCCGTTCAAGTTTCAGCTAAATTGCCATTTCCTATGGGAGGCTTATGCTGATTCCCATCCCAACCCCAACCGTGAAGGCTTTCTCCCTAAAATTAATTTGTATATATTTTCTGTTTCCTTATGGTTGTAAATGTTGTTTCCCTCCAGAAGAAAAGAAGCCCCTGGAGGACAAGAGCAAGAGTCATTCTGCTTGTTTTTCCATCTCCTTCCCCTTTCTTACTAAATGGAACTGAACATCTTGGCATGGAGGTATATGGATAGAAGTGTCCAGAGAAGAGACAAGGCTGGCCAAAGTAGATGGGGGGAAGGGGATGTGACCCAGGCTGACTGAATACTTGGTATCAGGTACTCCGGAAACACTGGGTGAAGCTTTGGTCAAATACTGGAAGTAAACTTGCCCTGCTGGCTCACCCTACCAAGGCTATCTCCATGGCACCTAAACCCCCGGTACACACCCTCAAGGACATTCAATCTGGTCCTTTGTATAGTGGGTATCACTACAGTGCAGGTGGAGGTGTTGATGGTCCCTTGCAAAGGTTTGGAAAGAGTGTAATCAAAGAACCAAGCCACAGGATAGCAGGCTGGGAGAACACCCCAGAGAGAGGAATAGGAGAAATCCCCATCTGAGAGGGCCAAAAGCTGAGTCCAGCCTCTGAAGTCCTTAGTCTCCCTCTTTGGGATTTCCAGGTCCCTTCTCCCACCTCCACCCCCAGTTTTATTTCTTCCACACCAAATGATAAAATGTACTTTCTTTCCTCTCCCTCCCTCTCCCTCCCTCTCTGTCCCTTCTCGCCTTACCTTCTGTCTCAGAATCAATGCTAAGTATCAGTTCCAAGGCAGAAGAGCATTAAGGACTAAGCAGTTGGGGTTAAGTGATTTGCCCAGGGTCACACAGGTAGAAAGAGTCTGAAGACATATTTGAACCCAGGTCCTCCTTTGTCCAGACCTGGTATTCTATCCATTGAGCCTCCTAGCTACCCCTCAAAATTCTTCCTAACCTACCGCTCACCCTCTACATTCCCCAATATATTGTGTGATCCAGTGACACTGGTTTCCTTGTGGCTCTTTAGTCAAGACACTTTATCTCCTGAATCCCAGCTCTTTCATTGGCTGGCTCTCCTACCTGGAATGTCTCCATCCCCATCTCTGCCTCCCGGCTTCCTTGGCTCCCTTCAAGGTTCAGCTAAAACCTCACCTTCTACAGGAAGCCTTTCCCAATCTCTCTGCTGATTAATTCTGGTTTATCCTATACAGAGTTTATTGGCACAGAGCTGTTTGCAGGTGGTCTCTCCCATTTGATCATGAGCATCTTGAGGGCAGGGATGTCTTTTACTTTTCTTTGTATCCCAAGCACTTGGCTTTGCTCCTGACGTGTAGAAAGTGCTGAATAAGTAAACATTTATCAACTAAGCCTTGAAACGCAAGAAAAAGATGTGAATGATTTTTCTTAAACCAGTTCTACTTCTGGTGAAGAATTCTTCCTCCTAAAGTAAATCTATACCTTCTCAGCAACTTATGGTCTTAGAAAGCTGCCTTGGACACTGAAAGGTCGAACCACCAAAAGGTCACTCAACCACTATGTGTCAGGGGTGGGTCTTGAACTCGGGTCTTCCATACTCTGTGGCCAGCTTCCTGGCTAGTCTATCATGCAATAAACTTAAGGCACTCGCCTTTAACCTCTTCTTGATTTATAGCAATAAGAAGAGAGATGGAAAAATCTAAGAAGAAATCTCTCCCTACCTCTTGGGCTAGCTCTAGTCATGACATCTAATCTCAAGGTTCATACACTCAAGAACAGTAAATCCGGCCCTTTGTGAAACGAGGCTTTGAGATCTGATTCTTTCTGTTTAAAATAGCAAGGTAAATTACATTACTGGTTTTGTCTTGCTCTGAAGTTTTTTCATATGGGTTAATCTTATCTCTTAAACTAGCATGTAAACTCTTCAAAAGAAAGAACCACAGAATTGTATAATCTCAGAGTTAGAAGGGACCTCAGATATCTAGTGATTCCCAACATATTATAGGCCCCCAAAACAAAAACAAAAACAAAATTCTCTTTATTATTGAGTATTCTGCCATCAAAATCCTCAGTGTAGTTATCTTTTGGAAGCTGGGGAGAGTGTGGGGGAGGTCCTAGGGATGGGAGATAAAGGGCACAAGAAGAAGGAAGTCGGTTGCTTAAGTTTATAGGCTTTAGGTAAGGACCTTTGGTACTAAAAGTATGGTGGGGCAGCTAGTTCAGCTGACCTCTTTGGCTTCCTTTAAGCCCCATTTAAAATTGTACCTTCTAAGGAAGTTTCCCCCAATACCTCTTTTTTTGGTTATAAAAATGTAATTAATTATAATAAATATGTTTGTCCAGAAGAAACAGATTCCCACTTTAGCTATGTCCCAAAATCTGCCTCCCCTTCTTTTCTCCTCCTTCCCTCCCAACTTTCTCCCTTCTTCCCTCCCCAAGAAGGCAGGTAATATGATATTTCTCCCACCATTCTTATAATGCTTTGCATCTTTTTAATTATTTCCTGTTTCTCCCGTTTACAGATTGCTTTGTAGGTATTTGTTTGTGTTTTGTTTGTGTCAAAAACTGTAGGTTCTTGAGGGCAGGGACTATTTTTTGTCTCTTCTTGTATTCCCATTGCTCAGTACAGTGCCTGGTACATAGAAGGCGCTTAAGAAATGTTTACTGAATTAAATCAAAGTTCTCTTTGCCATTCTAATTTCTATTACTTTATCCACTTGAGATACACACAAGTTAAAAATAAAATTTTATTGGGAAATTCAGAGAAGAAGGGTTTTTTGTTTTCTGAGTCAGGAAAACTGGGGAAAACCCAGGGGAAAAAATGGCGGTAGCAAAGTAGAAAGGACTTGCTCCTTCCTCCACCCTCAAAGGGTGAGTTATCTCCTACAGAGAGCGTGGCCACCCAGAAAGAAGGGGAAGAGGCAGCCGTGATTTCTTTCTTCCCACCCGACCCAGATTCCTCAAGGAGAGTACAGAAACGGGGGCTATGTAGCAGAATTAGAATCCCAAACCCAAGCACTTTCTTCTAGACCATCCCCTACTTTTGGGGGATAAGTATTTTTGAATGATTCAAAAGCTTCTCCTAGTTTGACTATTTATCTGCATCCTTCCCTTCTCTCACAACTGTTTAAACTGGTTGATGCTTTCAAATACTGGAAGGCTTGACCTATAGGAAAGGGATTCAGTTTGCTCTTGATCACTTCAGAGGCTAGGGCTAAGAAGAACAGAGGAAGGTAACAGGGAAGTTGTGTTAGAGCTCTCAAGGGAAACTGGTTGATTGGTGAGGATGTAACTTCCCAAACAATGCAGTTGTGTAAAAGTAGGGTCTGGTTTCTTGTCAGATAGCCAGGTGCACTGGACCTGAAGTCAGGAAGACCTGAGTTCAAATTTGGATTCACACACTCTCTAGCTGTGTGACCCCAGTTTGCCTCAGTTTCTCTACCTATAAAATAGGGATAAAAATAGTATCTGTCTCTCTCTCCCTCCTCTCTCTCTCTCCATCTCTCTCTCTGTCCCTCTCCCTCCCTCTTTCACTCTCCTCCATCTCTCTGGATAGATAGATAGATAGATAGATAGATAGACAGACAGACAGAAGACAGACAGATAGATAGTTGGGGAATATATTACCATATATATCCCCAATTGTGAGGATCATGCAAGATATTTGAAAAGTGTTTTGTGAATCTTAAAGCACTATATAAACACTTGCCAATATTCTCGACAGGGATGTTGTAGAAGGGATTTCTGGACTTAATGGGTTCAGGGCCTCTAAGAGTCTATAATTCAATCCTAGGAAATGGGGGGACAGGAGCCGGAATGGTTGGAACCGTCCCAGCAGAGGTCTGACCAAAGCCAGCCACAGATGAGCTATTCCAGGGGCCAGCAGGCTGAGTGAGTCCTTCAAGGTTAGCTTCCTCACCCATGAAATGAGGACAAAGGCCCAAGAGGGAGGTGTAATCGAACACTAATGAGTGATTATGAAGCACTTTTCAGAATGTCTGAGGTTAATGAGAGCATACTAGAGAAGGGCATGTGAGAGTTCTGATTGGGGCAGCCAGAGAGCACCGTCTTCAAACCTGGAGGGTAGGGAGCTATTTTAATAATGGTATATATCAAAACTCATGGTTTAATCATCTTTCTTCATAGAGAATTGTTCTTGGACATGATGTAAGTCACCTATGTCATTTTCATGATTTTCCCCCCTTTCGAGGGGAAGTGACTTGTCCAAGGTCAAACAGCTAGTTAAGCAATTTCATTTGGCAGATTACACTCATGTCAATAGCTTTGGTGGATTATATTTAGGCCAACAGATTCTGAAGGTGGAGGCTAAAGTTGTTTCTGGGGAAGCTATCTGGCTAGCTTTTGTTTTCACCCTTGAATTAAATTCTTGCAAAGTTTCAAAGGCAGACTCCTCTATTTCATTAAAATTCCTGTGGTACTGGAACTCAATTTCCACATCAGGAAAGACTGGATTCAATCAGCTAGATTAAAAAAATTTTTTGTCAATCCTTACCTTCTTTTTTTTTAAACCCTTAACTTCTGTGTATTGACTTATAGGTGGAAGATTGGTAAGGGTAGGCAATGGGGGTCAAGTGACTTGCCCAGGGTCACACAGCTGGGAAATGTCTGAGGCCAGATTTAAACCTAGGACCTCCCGTCTCTAGGCCTGGCTCTCAATTCACTGAGCTACCCAGCTGCCCCATTACCTTCTGTCTTAATATCAATTCTAAGACAGAAAGGCAGAAAGGTTAGGCAACTGGGATTAAGTAACTTGCCCAGGGTTACACAGCTAAGAAGTGTCTGAAGCCAGATTTGAACCCAGGAATCCCCCAACTCCAGGCCTGGTGTTCTATTTACTGTTACCTAGCTATCTCTAGACTTACATTTAATAAGCATTTATTATCAGTTATGTCCTGGGAAAGTAAAAAAAAGAAAAAGCAATTTCTGGTTTTAAGAGTTTACATTTTATGGGAAAGATTTATGTACACAGATAAATAAATATATAATCATCTAAGGAAAGAGGGACCAATAACAGGTAAGGGTGTCTGGAAAAACTTCCAGGAAGAGGTAGCAACTGACCTCTGCCTGGAAGGAAGCTAGGGATTTTAAGGGCAGCTGGGTGAATCAGTGGTTTGAAAGCCAGGCCTAGAGATGGGAGGTCCAGGGTTCAAATCTGGCCTTAGACACTTCCCAGCTATGTGACCCTGGGCAAGTCACTTAACCCCCATTGAATAACCCTTACTATTCTTCTGCCTTGGAGCCAATACACAGTTTTGATTCTGAGACAGAAGGTAAGGGTTTTCTAAAAAATATATTTGTATGTGTACATATATTGTTGCTTCCCTAGACTGAATGTAAGCTCCTTGAAGTCAGGAACTGTTTAGTTTTTGTCTTTGTGTGCCCAGCACCTATCATGGGGCTTACTAAATGCTTGTTACCTGGTTGTGCTGGGTGGGTTTAGAACTCAGATCCTCAAGCGCCTATACTCCTTCCACTTGTAGCCTTGCTTTCTCCATGCTTGTTTCTGCCTATCTCCCCACCACCAGGCAAACTTTGAAAGCATCATCTTTTTTATTCCTTTGATCAGCTAGATAGCACAGTAGATAAAGTGCTAGGCCTGAAGTCAGGAAAACTTCCTCCTAAGTTTAAATCCAATAAATAGTAAATACTTACTAGCTATGTGGCCCTGGGCAAGTCACTTAACCCTGATTGCCTATCCCTTACCACTCTGCTATCTTGGAACTGATACTAACACAGAAGTAAGGGTTTTAAAAAAATAAATGAGAGTTTGTCTGAGACAAAGCAACACTTGTCTCAGTTTCCTCATCTGCAAAAAGAATGAATTGGCATCATCTCCAAGATTATGTCCAGCTCCAGCATTTTATATTCATTACAAAATATCCAGGGCAACAACTCTGCCTATTTCCTTCCAGGATGGAAAACAAGGTGCTGTGTAAGTCCTGTTGGATGAGGAATCCAGTCTTGGTTTGTGGGTTTACTGGCTGTACGACCTATCTATGGATCTATATATCTATATCTGTCTATCTATCAATCAATCCATCCATCTGTCTATCCATCCATCCGTCTATCCATCCATCCATCCATCCATCCATCCATCCATCTATGCATCAACCTATCTGTCCATCCAACTATCCATCAACCTGTCTGTCCATCCATCCATCTATCCATCAACCTGTCTGTCCATCCATCCATCCATTTATCTGTCTATCCAGCTATGTAAATCTATTTATGTAAATCCATCTATCAATCTATCTATCCATTTATCTCTCTATCCATCTATCTATGTAAATCTGTCTAAATCCATCTACCAATCTATCTATCCATCCATTTATGTCCGTCTATCCATTCATCCATCTATCTATTCATCCATTAGCCCGCCTATCCATCTACCCATTTACCTGTCTATCTACTTACCTTTCTCAAATCTCAGTTCTTTCACCCTACAAAATGAGGGAGCTGATACCTGTGCCTCCTCCCTCCTCCAATCAAATGAGATCACTGATATACTCCAAAGACAGAAGTTATCACCTCCCAGGCAGAGGCTGTCCTACTTCTTTGTATCTCTGAAGCCCTTCACAGGATCTTGCACATAGATGATGCTTAATAAAATTGTTGAGTTGAATTATCACTAGACCTGCCATCCCAGCATAAATTGAAATCAAAGTCATAACGAGGAGGGGGAAGAGGCAGAATCTAATTGGGAAGATTAGCCCAGGTGCCCAGGTCAGTGGGACAGGCATCCCTCTGGGCCTCATCCACATCGATCCAGCTGCCTCAGTATCAATATTTGAAAAGCATTCCCATACAGAGGCCATCCCCTCCTCCCCGATGTTTAATTTATTAGAGACACACAGAAAAGCACATTAGTCAGCGACCCCCAGGCTGACCCACTTAGATGGATAATGCTGGAGTCCAAACCAGGCTAAAACTAGGACCATAGAATAACAGAGCTGGAAGGGACCCTAAGAAAAGAATCCAGACTAAGGCTCTCACTTTGCAGAGGAGACCCTCAAAGGGCCCAGCACTCAGAAGAGAACTCGGCCGTCCTCACTTCCAATTCAGTGCTAATCATCCTATACAAGCTCCCTTTCACACACTAAACTTACACAACAGAGACCAGAATTTCCCCATGAAACTCTCCACCAAAGTGAAAATTGGTAACCAGGGTAATACTGCCCTAAATCACAGAAGAAGTAAAGTATGTTTCCATAGCTCTAGAGCCTAAAGATTCTTAACTTGAAGCCTGTAACTTCGTTGCTGTTTTTGAAAATTAAATATTTTGAGAACTATTTCAATATAATTGATTTCCTTTTTAAACCTGTGAATTTTACTTTATGCATTTAAAAACGTTATTCTGAAGTGGGGTAGAAGTGCTCAGCTATAGGTTTCATCAGATTGTACCAAAAAAAAAAGGTTAAGATTCCCCACCTAAAGCTGAGTCTGCACTTAAAATTTATTGGGAAAGCTAAATGAGGCAGTGTTGGACTAGGTGACTTCTAAGACCCCATCCAACTCTGTGGTTCTGTGATGTTATAAAGTATTCTCATTTAACCTTTTCCAAAATTCCCATTAAGTAGTCAGCCGGCTTCTGATAGAACATTTCTAATGATTGCACATTCATTTATTCCCCCAGGATGTAGCCCCTTCCATTGCTTAAAAAAGAAATTGTTGGAGAGGCCTCTATTATGACAGAACTGAAATTTGTCTCCCTGTGGCCCCCTTCCTAACCACAGTGCTTTGCTTTATAAGTATTTGAATTGGTACTCATTTGGCTTTTGGAGGTCATACATAAAAATATCCCCTCTTGCAAGAGTTCATCTAGGGGGAAAGAGGGAGGGAGGGAGGGAGGGAGGGAGAGAGAGAGAGAGAGAGAGAGAGAGAGAGAGAGAGAGAGAGAGAGAGAGAGAGAGAGAGAGAGAGAGAGATCATTTAGAACAAGTCCATCCTTCTACACATGAGTGGGATGAGATTCATGCCATCCACTTCGTTAAATCACCCAAGTGGAATTCAAATCTACACATTTCAGAATCTAAATCCAGAACTCATCTCTCTATGCCACTCTGGGCCTTCTACCTTGTTCACAAGATGGAGATAAGGAAAGTGTTTTTTAATTTATAAAAGAATATGTAAAGGTGAGCTATGGAGAACAGCTTCCCTTTAAGTTGCCTTCCTGCGGGGTGGAAGTGCCTCTTGGGTCTCAAGAGCTCTTTTGGCAGGGCACACAAGCTTTGTTTGGCAGCTCCTAGGCAGCTGGGAAGTCTTCCAATATGGCCCCAATTACAAACAGTATGATTATCATCCATAGACTAGTTCAGAGGCTCATCACCAGGTCCACCACATGGTGATGAATCTTTCAGCCTTAATAACTCTTGAAAATAGTTTATGAAGTCAGAGAATCACAGAATTTGATCTTTCCTTTCTTTCGAAAACCCTTATCTTCTTTCTTAGAATCATTACTAAGAAGAATGATAAGAGCTGGCAATAGAGGTTAAGTGACTTGCCCTGGGTCTTGCTACTAGGAAATGTCTGAAGCCAAATTTGAACCCAGGACTTCCCATCTGGCTCTCACTGTGCCACCTAGCTGCCCCTTGTGCTTAATACTTTTGTACAAATATTATTTCATTTTACCCTCACAATCACCCTGCAAAGTAGGTACAATTATTATCCCTATCTTACAGTCAAAGAAATTGAGGCAAACAGAGGTTAAGTGACTTGTCCAGGGTCACCAAGATAGTATGTCTGAGATCACACTTGGACTCCAGTCTTCCTGCCTCCAGGTCCAGCATGATGTCCCCTGCTCTATCAGCTGCCTCTAGGAAGACACTGTAATCCCCAAGATTGCTCAGTTACATAGTGAGTTCCTTGTAGATCTAGTTTTGGAATTTGAGTCTCTTGACTCCTGTGTGCTTTGCACCACAGCACTAAGAGGAGACTTTAATTAATAAGTATTCTTAGAAATGTACCATCCAGAACACAAGGGCTAAGAGTTCTGTTCTGCTCTGACAGCACAGAGTACAGTATTCCATTCAGCTGCAGGCGCTGTATTTTCTGGGCACATCTGGGGTGGGAAGGCACCTGGAAACCATGGCACAGGAGAATCACTTGGCAGGATTTTACTTTATAATCCAGCCATTTATTATGAGAGTGCCCTGGGGTGTATGCAAAATGGAAATGAGACAGTGGGTCCTGCTATGCCTCACCCCTTCTGCAGCCCCCCCCCTAGAGAAGGGAAATGTCCAAGCATGGGGGAGATGATTGCTTTTTAGAGATTTCATAGTTGGGATTACTGCTCCATTACAGGTTGGTATGGACATCCAGTGTTCTGCTAGTCTTCAAGTGCTGTTTAAATATTGGGCATTGCTGTTGTTGTTTGGAAGAGAAGATAAGGGGAACCTGGACAACTGTCTTTCAGAATTTGAAAAGATGTCTTAGGGAAGACGGGTTATTCTGTTGTGCCCCAGATTTCGCTTCAAGATAAAGAAAGGATTTCCTAATAATCAGAGCTGTCCAAAAATGAAATATCTTGCTTTGGAAAGTATGATCTCCCCTACACTGGTTCTGGAGTCAGAGGATCTAGGTTTTAAAATCCCATCTCTGATGCTTATTGCCTGTAAGATCTTGGGCAAGTCATTTAGCTTCCTTAAATAAAATGAGGGGGTTATGGGGCAGCTGGGTGGAAGCTGGTGGATAAAGAACCAGACCTGATCCTAGGTTAAAATCTGACCTCGTATAGGTCCTAGCTGTGTGGACCTGGGCTTGTCACTTAACCCCAAATTCCTAGCTCTTACCACTCTTCTGCCTTGGAAACAATACTTAGTATTGCTTCTAAGACTGAAGGTAAGGGTCAAAAGGAAAAAAAAAGAGGGGAGGGAGGGTTAGCCTCAGCCTCTTGATGTTCCTAAAAGATCATCCCAAGATTCTCTTCTAACGCATCATAGAGAGGGTGACTGCTTAGGTATAGATTAGAGAAGATGGCCTCTAATGATGATACTTCTGTGATGCTATGGGGCCCCTCCCTCACATACAGCCCTCCCCATCCCATTCCCAGAACAGAACTCGAATTCCGAAGGATGGTAAACGGCAAGGATGCATCGTGCTCCAAAGGTTATTCCCATGCAAATGGAGATTTATCGTTAGTGCCCAGGCTTCTATTAATACTCCTTTGACCATGAGCTAAATTTAAAATTTCTATTCTTGTTCACATGTTCTTGGGCCTCATCCTGATCCCCATCTGCTCACCAAACGCTTCCATTTGGGGTTTCACGCTATAATACTGAATTATCACACTTGTGCAGTATTTTACAGTTACAAAATCCTTTCACATGCATTATCTCTTTTTTTCCAGTTCAGAAACCCCAAGGGGGGGGAAAAGCAAGACACAAATTCTCTCTTCTCTCTTCTCTTCTCTTCTCTTCTCTTCTCTTCTCTTCTCTTTTCTCTTCTCTCTCTCTCTCTCTCTCTCTCTCTCACTCTGTGAGTTGCTGAGGTTATCTATGTAGCAGTGAGCAGAGTTGAGATTTGAGCCTCCATTCTTTCCACAAAACATCCTCTTTTAAAAGATGCCACAGTCTTACCAAATGTAGAATCTTCTAGGAAATGATAGAATCAAAGAAAGAGTGCACAGAGTAATGGAAAGAGCACTGGTTCTTGACTGCAGAGACCTAGATGTGAATTCTGCCTCTCTTGTGTGTTGTAGAAACATGGCTTCCCATCATGGTCTATAAAATGGGAATCCTAACCCTCATACTTTATATCAGGGTTGTGAGAAAAGCATTTTGGAAACCTTAAAACTCTACAATGGTGGGAATCATTTTTGTGATTAGAAGAGTGAGCCTCTCTGACTTGTCTTCAAAGGATTGAACCTTCTTGTCAGCACACATGGTACCTAAAAGGTTTGCCATCACTGACTTAGGGTCTTGAGTCATATGAGGATCAGGTAAAGGAGCTGGGTAAAGATTTTTCTGGAGAAGGGAAGACTCTGAGAAGTTATCATCGCTGTGTTTCAGGATTTGAAGGGCTGTTATGAGTAGGAGAGCCTAGTCTTGTTCTGTTGAGACCAAGAGGGCAGAACCAGGAGCAATGAGTACAAAGAGAGACATGGTGGCTGAATTTATGTCAGGGATTTCTTGATAATTAGAATTGTCAGAAAGTGTAAGGGGTTGTTTTAGAGATCTTTGAGCAGAAATTCAGTGGCCACTTGTAGGAAAGACAATAAGTTATGGCATATGACTGTAATGGAATATTTTCATGCCAAAAGAAATGAAAAAAAAAAGGATGTTTTCAGAGAAACTAAGGAAGATCCATATGATCTGATCCAGGGAAGTAAGCAGAACCCGAATATAAATTAGCAACAACAATGGAAAAAGAAACAAGGAAAGACTTAAGATCTTTGATCAATGATCAGTTACCCCTCTGGGAGCTCAATGATAAAACATTCTATCCACCTGTCTCCCAAGAAAGGGAGCAGAATGAGACACATATTGTTGGGCTTGACAAATGAAGGAATGTATTTTGCTTAAAATGCTCATTTGTTATAATGTTTTCTTTTTCTTTTCCAAGATGGATCGGGAGGATACATTTTTGTTCTTTGGAAAAAAAATTTAATTTAATTTTTAAAAAATGAAGTAACAGGGTTAGGCAAGATGATCTCTAAGGGCTCTTCAAGTTGTAACATCATTTCCGGGGTGTCAGTTTTATAGGATGATAAGACTGTAGAACAAGAAAGTAGTTTAGAGGTTATCTGAATCAGTCCCATCATAGAAGATGAAGAAACTGGGGTCTAAAGAGATTTACTGTCATACCTAAAGTCTCACAAATTCTAACAGTCAGATTCTAGATTTAAATTTTATGTACTCTTATCCTAAATCTAACACTTTTTCTCCCATATTCCTACTATACATAAACAAGGGCACTGGATTAGAGAATCTCAGAGGCCCCTTGCTGTCCTGAACCCTATCATTTGGACCTCAGTTTCTCCATTTGCTCAGCACCAATAACTTGTTTGCTGAGGTGTTTGATCAAACTTAAAAGACACTGCCCTCCCTGTGGAAGAAGCCATGCATGTCAGGGAAAAGCACCCATTTGGCAGTTTCTTCATAGGAAACTACCATAAAAAAATAATGACAAAATTCTGGAATGAGGTAAATTATTCTGAAATGCTCAAGATGGACCTAATCTAAGAAACACTCGGGAAAGAAGCACTTTGCTGGATTTCACAATTCTCATCCAGCCACTTATTATAAAAATGCATTGGGGGTGGGGGGAGAGGTAGGGTAGAAGGCAGTACAGCTAGGGGGCTCAGTGGATTGAGAACCTAGAGTTGAGGGCATGAGGAGCTCCTGATAATGAAACTCCCTTTACCCAATCAACAATGTAGAGTATTGGGGCAGCTAGGCAGTATAATCAATAGAGAGCTAGTCCTACAGACAGGAAAGCCTGGGTTCAAATCTGACCTCAGACACTCTGACCAGGCCACTTGATCCCAATTGCCTAGCCTTTATTGCTCTTCTGCCTTGGAACTGATACTTAGTATCAATCTTAAGTCAGAAAATAAGGGTTATTTTTTTAATTAAAAATTTAAAACAAAAAAAAAATCCAATGTATAGTCTTAGCTTTTCAGTACCTGTCACATAGAAGATGCTTAATACATGTATGTTCCCTTTCCTTTCTCCTTCCAGAGTTTTATCTTGGCACAGAGAAATTAAATGATGAGCCTACGGTCAAACAACCAATTTAACTGTCCAGAATGGACTTGAACTGTCACTTATTCTTGACTTGGAGGCGACCTCTCCATCTATGATGAAAGGCTACCTAGAAGGCCTCTTCTAGCTTATTCTATTTAAATAGTTTTTTGTTACTAGTACATACTTTCTTTTCTTTTCCTTCCCTTTCATCCCCTGCTTGGACCTCAACTTTGCCTTAGGCTTGACAAAAAGACTCATGGGACTCCTTGGACAACAGTGACTCTGAGGTAATAAAAATGGCAGTCCTGCCCAAATTAATTTACTTATTCAGTGCCAAACTTATCAAACTACCAAGAAACTTTTTTTAACTAGAAAAAATTATAACAAAGTTCATTTGGAAGAACAAAAGAGCAAGAATATCAAGGGAAATAATGAAAAAAAATGTGAAGGAAGGGGGCCTAGCAGTACCAGATATTAAACTATACTCTAAAGCAGCAGTCATCAAAACAATATGGTACTGGCTAAGAGACAGAAGGGAGGATCAATGCAATAGACTTGGGGTAAGTGACCTCAGCAAGAGAGTGTAAGATAAACCCAAAGAGCCCAACTTTTGGGACAAAAATCCACTATTTGACAAAAACTGCTGGGAAATTTGGAAAACAATATGGGAGAGATTAGGTCTAGATCAGCATCTCACACCCTACACCAAGATAAATTCAGAATGAGTGAACGACTTGAATATAAAGAAGGAAACTATAAGAAAAAATTAGGGGAACAGAGAATAGCATATCTGTCAGATCTATGGGAAAGAAAAGAATTTAAGACCAAGCTAGAAATAGAGAACATTTCAAAATGTAAAATGAATAATTTTGACTACATGGCTAGAAGTTTTTGTATATATTTTGTACCAACTATTTTAGTGTAATAAGTAATCATTTCAAAAAGTCAATTAAATCTGGCTATCTAGTTGATATCAACTGATACCCTAGGGGGAAGTACAGCAGTAGGATCATTGGAGCTAAGCTCTAGAAAAGGTACACGCAGGGGCAGCTTGGTGGCTTAGTAGATAGAGCCGGGCCTGGAGTTGGGAGGTCCTGGGTTGAAATCTGACTGTAGACATTTCCTGCTTGTGTGACCCTAGGCAAGTCACTTTACCCTAATTGCCTAACCCTTACTGCTCTTCTGCCTTGGAACTGATATTCAGTATCAATTCCTAGACAGGTTAGATTTTTAAAAAGATACACACACTCTCTCTCAGGGCTGCTCCTAAACTTTAAAGGAACAAGCAGTGGCCAGCCATCCAAGCTATGATGACCCAGCCTGCGCAGTGAGAACAGAACTTTGGGAAGTAGTACCAGAGCTTTTACTTATGGTAAGCTACCAATACCAAACTGTTATTTTGTTCCCTAGAAAAAAGAGCTTAATCCCTCTACCAAGATAAATTCAAAATGGGTAAATGACTTAAAAATAGGGAATGAAATAATGAATAAATTAGGTGAGCACAGAATAGTATACTTGTCAGATCTGGGGGAAAGAAAGGGATTTAAGACCAAGTAAGAGATAGAGAGCATTTCAAAATGTAAATTGAATGATTTTGATTACATCAAATTAAAGAGGTTTTGAACAAACAAAACCAATGTAACCAAAATTACAAGGAAAGCAACAAACTGAGAAAAAAATCTTTATAACAAAACTCTCTGACAAAGGTTTAATTTCTCAGATATATAATGAACTAAGTAAAATTTACAAAAAATCAAGCCATTCCGAATCGATAAATGGTCAAGGTATATGAATAGGCAGTTCTCAGATGAAGAAATCAAAACTATCAATAATCACATGAAAAAGTGTTCTGAATCCCTCTTGATTAGAGAAATGCAAATAAAAACAGCTCTGAGGGATCACCTTACACCTAGCAGATTGGCCAATATGGCAGCAAAGGAAAGTGATAAATGTTGGAGGGAATGTGGCAAAATTGGGACACTAATACACTGCTGGTGGAGTTGTGAATTAGACCAACCATTCTGGAGGGCAATTTCGAATTATGTGCAAAGGGCTTTAAATGACTGCCTGCTCTTTGATCCAGCCATACCACTGCTGGGTTTACCCCAAAGAGATAATAAGGAAAAAATACGTGTACAAAAATATTCATAGCTACACTGTTCATGGTGGCAAAAAATTGGAGAATGAGGGGGTGTCCCTTAATTGAGAAATGGCTGAACAAATTGTGGTATCTGATGGTGATGGAATACTATTGTGCTCAAAGGAATGATGAACTGGAGGAATTCTATGTGAACTGGAAAGACCTGGAATTGATGCAGAGTGAAAGGAGTTGAAACAGAAGAATGTTGTACACAAAGCCTAATGCACTGTGTCACAATTGACCATAATGGACTTCTCTACTAGCAGCAATGCAATGATCCAGGACAATTCTGAGGGACTTATGGAAAAGAACACTATCTACATCCAGAGAAAGAACTGTGGCAGTAGAAACACAGAAGAAAAACATAGAATCAATCACATAGTTTGATGGGGATATGATTGGGGTTTTGGCATTAAAAGATTTCTCTACTGCAAAAATAGCAGATTTTTGAATAATGATACATGTATAACCCAGTGGAATTGCTTGTCAGTTCTGAGATTAGGGAAGGAAAAATCATGAATCATGTAACCATGGAAAAATGCAAGCGAACAAACAAATAAATAAATAAATGGGTTTTAAAAAAAGAGCTCAATATAACTTGCCTGGAGCTTACTTCTACTTTCAAGGCAGCATATTTCAGATATAGAAAGGTCTTTAGACATCATTTGGTACAGTTACCTCATTTTCTAGATGAGGAAATGAAATCTTGGAAAGATCAGGCGACTTGCCCAGGGTCATGGAGGTAGTAAATGGCACAGCTATAATTTGTTCACTGAACTTTGAACTCCAGGCCCAGGACACCCATAGTTATACATATGAGTGACAGAGCCACTTCTAGGATATTAATGAGGGAGTATATTGGATTACTGGATCTTGAATTTATCTTTTAGTTCTGACATCTGATGCTCTAGGATCCTTCCTCCCAGTTCTGACATTCCATGTTCTAGGGTCCTTCCTGCCAGCTCTAACATTCCATGTTCTAAGGACGTTCCTGCCAGCTCTTGGATTTCAAGGATCCCAGGTTCTTAGATTGCAGCAGGGGTACAGTATACATTAGAGAAAACTGCATTTAACCCTTAAGACCCTTCAATCATGAACATGATTTTTGCAAACAAAGACCAGTTCTAGAAACAGGCAGCTCTAGGGCAAGTAGTTCAATGGGGAGGAAATAGGCATAAAAGAGGATCTGTCTCAGCTGCCATGCTCCCCTCCCAGCTCCCATCCCTATGCAGTTCCATTAGAAATAATTCAGCACTGGGGCTGGAAACAGGAGCATCCGGCTGCAGCCAAGGGCCAGAGGGCCAGCCCCTCCTGTGCTGAAGCCCTGGAAGCACAACAATCAAGAATGAAGAATAGCTCTTTTCATCCCCTCCTAGGAGCATTATCCCAGAGACCTCATCCCCTTCAATAGTGAAGGCTGTGTTATTTTTCCTCTTGTCACCAGCTGCCCCGACAGACAACACGGGGCTGTTCCTAGAAGCCTCTAAGGTTAGGAGACCCTCTCTGCCTCCTGAACAGAAAGGCAACGTGGCCTCTAGAGTTTCAAGTCCTGGTTCTGCCACTGCCTGGATATGTGATCTTGGGCAAGTCCCCTTTTGTATCTCCAAAAAAATGAGAACACTTTTGCGAAGTCCTTAGCAGTTGAGGCAGGAGACGACCGAAGATGGGAATGTCCCCAATGTGAGGGAGCCCCCTCGGCTTTGCCCTGTCTATGGCAGCACCCTCTGTGGTTGGGCAGGATTCAGCTTTGCCAATAACTAGCCTGTGACCCTGAGTAAATCATTCCGGGCCAGTTCTAGTCTGGGACTCAGTTTCTTTTGAAACCTGAAGCTCACAGCATTATCATAGATTTAGAGCTGGAAGGAGCACAATCATAGCAACAACACAACCACAACAATACTATTACAGATGGCATTTATTTAACATTTTAAGGTTTGGAAAAGTGCTTCATTAAATATTATTTCATTCTTACAAAAACTCTATGAGGTAGGTGCTATTTTTAAGATAAAGAAACTGAGGCAGACAGGCTAAATGACTCGCCCAGCGTCATTCAGCTTAGTAAAGTGTCTGAGGTTTGATGTGAACTCAGGTCTTCCTGAATCCAAATCTAGCATTCTCTCCACTGTTCCACCACCTAGCTAAGTCCAATCCCCTTACTCTACAGATCAGAAAACTGAAGCCTTGATCAAATAAGTAAGAGGTATATGAGGAAGGATTTGAACCCACATCTTCCTTATGCTACACCCAATGCCCCATTGACCATACATACCACATGGCTAGACTAGAGGCTCACTACAGTTTACTTTATGTGTAATATTCAATGGGTAAGCAATCTTTTTTTTAAAATCCCTTATTTTCTGTCTTAGAAACACCTCTAGGACAGAAGGGCAAGGGCTAGGCAAATGGGGTTAAGTGACTTGCCCAGGGTCACACAGCTAGAAAGTGTCTGAGGCCAGATTTGAACCCAAATCCTCCTGATTCCAGGTCTGGGGCTCTATCCACTCTGCTACCTAGCTACCCTAGTTATTATTTTGTTATTTATAATTTATTTTATTATGTATTATTTTTTAAGGCAGTATAAGAAAGCCTCATGAAACTAGACCAAAATCCTCTCACCCAGCTAGAAACCTAGTAATAATAATAGCAGATGGTCACATTAATAAAATAGTTTAAGGTTTAAAAGGCCCTTTCCTCATAATAAGTGAAAGAGTGCTGGTATGACTTCCTCCATTCTACAGATGATCAGACAGACACAGAAAGTGCACAGTTCATGTGCTGACTGGGAGACTAAGAGTCTCACCATCTCTTGCCACCATCTCTCTGTACTTCTGACCTTTATTGCTGATGCTTGCTAAGAGGCTACAGCAGATGAGTCCTCAGGGAGCTAACAGGAGAGAAGCTCCCTTTGGCTAGATGCCTGGGTGTCGAGTGCCAAGTCAAAATCAAAGCAAGGGTCCAGTGTGCTCAGGGTGCCATGATGGGAACCATCCCAAGAAAAATCCCAGGGCTCCGTCCCTGCCCTAGAGGTGTGAAACATCGAAGACCGACTTGACTTTGCTGACTATAGGCAGAAGAATGAGTGTAAGATAAATAGAGCTCCAACTGAAGAGGAATAGATCAGATTAAATATTTATGCTACAGCCAGGCAGGGATGAAGTGCACCAGGGGAGGGGAGGGTGGAGGAGGGAGAAGGAAGAGGAGAGATGAGAGAGGTTTGTGTTTAGGAAAAAGGCAAGATGGGGGTGGGAGGAGAAGCACCTCAGTTTGCAGGAACCTGGGGAAGATCAAGGAAAAATGACTGAGCGGGGCAAGTCAGATCCTGGGGCTTGCCAAGAGCCTTCAAGGAATGGGATGGCTTATACGTAGATCATAGATTTAGAATGGAAAGGGGCCTTGGTGATTATCTTATTGAACTCTCATTTGACAGCTAAGCAAGCGAAGACCAAGAGAAGTCATGCATTATTCACCAAATCATGAACTTGAATAATAAAAATTATACCAGCTAACATTTCGGGGGTGTTTTTAGGTTAAAAAGTGTTTTCTTCACAATTCAGTAAGGTAGATGGGACAAAGATGAGCCCCCTATTACAAAAGAGGAAACCAGATCTTGGAAAGGTTAAGTAGTTTGCCAAGTCACAACCAAGCCACAGAGATCGCTAATCCAATCCTCTCATTTCAAGGAACTGAGGGTAGAATGGAGACAAAAAGTGACTTGTCCAGAGCCACATGGCTAGTCTCAAGGAGTCTTAAATTGATCAGGTATCTCAGAGGCCATCTCCTTTCATTTTTCATTTCATAAAAGATGATGCACAGTTTCAGAGAAGTGAAACAACTTGCTTGAAGTCACACAGCAAGTCAGGGGCAAAACCAGAACAGAAACTTGGGTTTTTCAACTCCTAGACCTTTGTTCTTTCTACTAAAAAGGTGGCACAGTGCACAAAGTGATGGGTCTGGAGTTTAGGGAGACCCGAGTTTAAATGACAGTAAGTAGTTACTTCACAGAGTTCTTGTCAGGATGAAATGACATAATATCTTTTCAAACTTCTACTGTTGTTCAGTCATTTTCAGTCATGTGCTACTCTCTGTGTCTAGGATTTTCTTAAGAGATATTGGAGTGAGGGGCAGCTGGGTGGCTCAGTGGATTGAGAGCCAGGCCTAGAGACAGAAGGTCCTAGGTTCAAATCTGGCCTCAGACACTTCCTAGCTGTGTGACCCTGGGCAAGTCACTTCACCCCCATTGCCTAGCCCTTACTGCTCTTCTGCCTTAGAACCAATACACAGTATTGATTCTAAGATGGAAGGTAAAGGTTTAAAAAAAGATATAGAGAGTTATCGGAGTGGTTTGTCATTTCCTTCTCCAGCTTATTTCACAAATGAGGAAACAGAGGCAAACTTGGTTAAGTGACTTGTCCAGGATCACACAGCTATTGTCTGAGTTGGGATTTGAATTCATGAAGATGAGTCTTTCTGATTCTAAGCTCAGTGCTCAACCCATTCCAAACACCTAGCGGTCCCCCTTCAAGCCTTAAAACTCTATTAAGCTATGATTACTATTGTTGTTGTCATCATGATTGAGAAAGTCATTAGCTTCAGGTCACTTGGGATCATTTGTAGAAGTTGGAAGGAAGCAGATTTCTGTTCAAGATGAATGAATTAATGAATGAAAAGTCATTGATTTAATCTTGATTATGTGCAAGCAATGAGGTATAAGAAAAGCAAGACATCCTTCCTCAGATTCTAATGTTATTCACTCATGTCTGACTCTTCATGACTGTATTTGGAGTTTTCATGGCAAATATACTGAAACTATTTGCCATTTCCTTCTCCAGTTCTTTTGACATACAAGGAAACTGAGGCAAATAGGGTTAAGTGATTCACTCAGGGTCACACAATGAGAAAGTATCAGAGGCCAGATTTAAACTCAGGAAGATGAGTTTTCCTAATTCCAGGTCCTGTACTCTATCCACTGTGCCACCTAGATACCCCCCATATTCTAAAAGAGGAAGAATAATTATAGCTTTCAGCTGCAAGTCAAACAGGTTCTGTTATCCTTAAATAGTAGAGGTAAAGCAAATGGAAGTTGACATTTCTTTTGCTGAATCATTTGGCAATTAAGGAATAGCAAAACCAATTAATGGAACAGATGGGGTACACAACATACAGATGCAAACAAATGTAGCAGCACACAATGTTTGATAAACTCAAAGATCCTCTAATTGGGAAAACTGGAAATTGATCTGGCAGAAATTAGGTATAGACCAATATTTCACACCATATACCATGATAAGCTCCAAACTGATATATGATCTAGAAATAATAGATCATATTAAAAGAGCAGGGGAGGAAAGACCTTATACAATAATTAATAAGGGAAGAGATACCCATACAAGGGATAGAAAGAATCAAAGGAGAAAAAAATGGACAATTTTTGGTTACATAAAAATTTTAAACATTAATACAAGGAGAAACAATGAAGTTAAAATGAGAAGGGAAATAGTTAAGTGAGTAAAAAACCTTTACAGAAAATTATGATATATCTGGTCTGATATCCAAGATAGATAATGAATGTATTCAAGCAGTTTGAAAAGGAAGAAATTCAAACTATCGATATCCATATGAAAAAATTCTCAAATCACTAATAATTTAACAAATGAAAAATAAAAGACATTCTAAGAGATACCTCTCAGACTGGTATAAAGGACAGAAGAAGAAAGATGACAGTTTTTAAGGGAGCTTAAAGAAATTTGGAACTATCCCCCCCCAAAAAAATCACTCAACTACAATACCCTTTCACCTAGCAATAGTACAAATAGGCTTATGTCCCAAAGAGGGCAAAGAAAAGGTTCCAAGTGCACAAGATTATTTATGATGGCTCTTTCTGTTGCAGCAAAGAACTAGAACTAAAGGATTCATTCAATTCTTTTTTTTTTTTTTGGGTACTAATAATTTCTAATTGTTCCTTCCACATTTTTTCCTTCCTATCTCTTCCCTTCAGAAGAGACGATTCTTTGGTGTTCTGAAAATTGTCTCCTCCAACATAAACTTTCTTATTGGCCTAGTAGAACTGTTTTCCCATTTTTATTTTCTTCAGAAATGTCTCTACTTTGTCAAGAAGCAAATTTGGAACTCTGATGAGTGGAGACTAAATAGAATGATTCCACTCTTTCTTTATGATGAAAAGAATTCATTAGAAACATCTTTGCTTATCTTTTTCATCTTTTGCCTATTTGTTCTCCTTACAGTTTTATCCTTAAAAGCCCTTGCAATGATTCTTGCTTAGCTGAAACTCTAGCCAAACCTTCTTGAAATTAGTTTTTCTTTCCATTGCTTCCTGATGTTTTATGAAGCCATATTGTTCATCTCAGTCTCTTCTGCAAGATTTCACCAAGGAGTTTCTATCCTAAATGGATGTTGCTCATGGATTCTCTATCTCCATTTATAATTAAGATTAAGATAGCATTAGAAGGGGCAGCTTCGCAGATAGAGAGCCCAGCTTAGAGAGAGGAGGTCCTGGGTAAACATTAGATTCAGACACTTCCTAGTTGTGTAATCCTATACAAATTACTTAACTCTTACTGCCTAGCCCTTATTGCTCTTCTGTCTTGGAACCAATACACAATAATGATTCTAAGATGGAAGGTAAGGATTAAAAAAACATTTTTTTAATTTTTAAAATAGTATTAGATGAAGTGTTTGACTAAGATGTTTTTCAGCTTTTTTATTATTCATTTTTATTATTATATTTATATTTATTATGTATATAATTTTACATTATATACATATTACATACATAATTGTATGTATTATATACATAATATATATTATGTTAGTATATATACTGTTATATACATATTACATATTATATAATTATATATTATGTACATAATATATACTAAATATAAATATATATTTATTAGTTTTATTTATTTGTTTGTTTTTTAGAGTCTTACCTTCTGTCTTAGAATCAATACTGTGTATTGCTTCCAAGGCAGAAGAGCATTAAGGACTAGGCAATGGGGATTAAGTGACTTGCCCAGGGTCACACAGCTAAGAAGTATCTTAGGGCAGATTTGAATCTAGGACCCCCTATCTCTAGGCCTGGCTCTCAATCTACTGAGCATCCTAGCTACCCCCCAATTAATTTATTTTAAACAAGAAACTTTTATGATTCAATGTCAATGGTCCTTTCCTCCATCCATTTCCCATTTTCCGCATCATTTAAATGGGTCAAAATGAGGGCATTTTAATTGCATGAGTCTTTCCTTTCTATCTTATGAATTTCACCTTAATTTTAATCTTTCATTCTATTAAGTTGGTGATAGTCTGACTACACAAAGACATTTGATTCAAGGATAATCTCCTCCAAAAAAAAAAAAAAACCTTGTTAAAATCAGTATCATGTCTTGAAGATTTTGTTTGCTATTTTCCATGATTCTTTTCTCAAAGAACGTACGCAAGATGTATAACTGTAAATCTTCGGCACTGCCTTTGGCCTTTCCTTCACTTACTCCTGACTCACTTTTTTGAAAATCTTTGTCCCATTCCTCACCTATGTTCCTCTTTGCTTCAAACTCACTGAGAATCAAGTATATGTTGATTTCCCTTGGAAGGTCTGACTGGTTCTTCAGAGGATTTCTTGATCACATCTCTACCATCAGTTCCAATAGATATTGCTAAGAAGATGCCAACACCATGAGTCAATTCAATATTTCATTAAATGCCTCTGTTGATTTTGGATGCGTGATAAAAACTAACAAAGTACATACAGAATAAATCCACACATAAGATAATAGGAAGGGGATACATGAAAGGCTTCATGAAGAAGAACCTCACATAACAAAGATCTCAATATTTGGGGGCTTCATCCATGTTGGCTCAATTAAAAAAAAAGTCACGAATCCTCGTTTTTTGAGACGAACCCACAGGTTTAAGGAGTTCCTGCCACTTGGAGCTTCTACAAGTAAAAAGACCTTAGAGAACAGGAGAAAGTCCCTGATCTGGCTAGGCCCAGGGCCACAGCAAAATACTGTGTTCTTTCAAGTTCCGCTGGGAAATTAATAAACACACCAAGCTCCAGGCTCGCTGCTTCCGACAGTCCAGTTAGGGAAGTAACTCTCAGGGCAAACATCCTGCCAGGAAGCAGGAACATTTCCTCTGGCATTCCACAGCTCCCTCCCCGCAGAAAAAGGGAATTGGGTGTTTCCTGAGAACCAAGGCAACCTGCCTGGATCCCAAAGCTCCTAATAGGGTGCTCGGCTTGGGAGTCAACGATATCTAATGGAGAGACCATTCGAGAGGCATAGGAGTGAGGGAACACAAATTAGGAAGAGGGATGAATGAAGCCAAAATTGTGGGTTCAATTGAATGAAGGTCTTAATCACTTCTTTTTTTAAGCCCTTTCTTTCCATCTTAGAATCAATACTGTGTATTGGTTCTAAGGCAAAAGAGCAGTAAGGGCTAGGCAATGGGGGTCAGGTGACTTGCCCAGGGTCACACAGCTAGGAAGTGTCTGAGGCTAGATTTGAACCCAGGACCTCCTGAATCTAGGGCTTGCTCATAATCCACTGAGTCAATCCACTTCTTTAATGTTGGTTCTCATAGAGAATCCACTTTTTTTGGTGGCCAGTGGTGGTGGGATCTTGACCTCAGAGTTCTTCAACATAAGAAATTCCTGGTAAAGAAACTCCCTCCTCCTATAAATGATCAACTTAGTCTTAATTTACAGACTTAGAGAGTTGCCTAGGGCACTGAGAAGCTGTGACTCGCTCTACGTCACAGAATTACAGTTTTAGAGAGAAGATTTGAACTCAGATCTTCCTAATTCCAATGCTGGCCCTCTATCTATTATGTTGTGCTATTAGGCACACAAAAAGCAATTAATAAATGCTAACATTGAATAATAAAGAAATAAGTTTTGTGTGATAATACATGTATAACCCAGATGGAATTGCTTGCCATTTCCAGGAGTAGGGAAGGAGACAATTTGGATTATATACTTCGGAAAACTTATGAGATAATTTGTTATTACACATGTAATTCATAATAAGTGAATAAAAATTTAAAAATTTTTTAATGTTAACATTGAGATAATGCTTTAAGATTTACCCAGTGTTTTACATGTCTATAATCTCATTTAATTATCTAAACAATTTTATACTGAAGCCATTTAGCTATGAGTATTATAACCCTCATTTGAGAAATAAGGAAAAAGTATGATGCCCATGGTTATACAGCTAGTTAAGCACTGGAGATGGGATTCAAACCCAGATCTCTGCTGTCTCCAAGCCTAGCCAGCACCTTTTCCACAAACCATGTTGTCTCCGCCCCAGGATTCTAGGTAGAAGGAACCAAAGAGATCTTGTCCAACCCATTCCTTTTTTCCTTTTTTTAATAAATAAAGACACTGAGAACCAGGATCATACACAGTTATTGGCCCTTGGTTGTGTCTTTCATGCCCATTTGGCCCAGAATCTGATGAATACTGAATTCTTCAGGGATATCACAGTGTGTCAAACAAAGGTATGCCTACAAGGTGTACAAATCCACCGTGAAATATGGCGAGGAGAGAGAGAGAGACTCTGAGTCTGGTATCTAGGCTGCTACCAAGAAGCTAGGCAGGAATCCTAGGAAGATCAATGGAAGGGCTGGAAGGTATTATGGTGGCCATCTAGTCCAATATTCTTCTTTTTAAACCCTTACTTTTTTGTCTTAAACAACAACAACAATAATAATAATATCTGGCAAAATCAATACTAAATATTGGTTCTAAGGCAGAAGAGTGGTAAGGAGTCAAGCGACTTGCCCAGGATCATCAGCTAGGAAGTGTCTGGGACCCTATTTGAACCCAGGACCATCTGTCTCTAGGCTTGGCTCTCTATCTACTGAGCAACCCAGCTGCTCCCAACATTCTCATTTTACAGATGAGGAAAATGAAGAGAATCTTGCCTACGGCCACAAAAGGGGAATCAGATGTAGCTTTTCAGTCCGCTCCTCCCCTTCGGTCATCACAGCAAGGATCTGAGGGAGTTGTGGGGTAAGGGGAAGGGTAGGAGCTTCCCATACTTCCTCCCACTGCCTGCAGTCAATGGATGGTGGTGGAAGAGGGCAGGGCTCTCTGACGAAGGCTTGGAGAGTTCTTCCTCCTGTCTGTTTCCATTCGATCCCCCGATTCTCATGAAGCTGTCTCTTCTTTCTAGCCAAGAACACGCTGATCCTCAACAGGACTTGTTAATGTATTATTACTGACATTTATATAGTACTCTACAATTTCCAAAATGCTCATGTCTATTGTCTCCTTTTTGAGTCTCCCCACAACCCTGTGAGGCAGAAAGGACAGGTATGGTTTTTAGCAACTTCCAGATATAGAAGAATGAGTCCAGGCTGAATAATAATAATTAATAATAATATATTTTTATTTAATATATTTTATATCGTTATTATTAGATGATTATTTTATATATTTTTATAATATATATTTTATATAATTATTATTATAGGCAGCTAAATGGCTCAGAGAATTGAGAGCTAGACCCAGAAATGGGAATTCACAGGTTCAAATCTGGCCTCTGATCCTTCCTCTTCTGGACAAGTCACTTAACCCTCATCCCTATCGTTTACCACTCTTTTGCCTTGGAACCAATATACAATATTGATTCTAAGATGGAAGGTATAAAGGTTAATAATAATAATCAGGGGCAACTGGGTGGCTCAGTGGATTGGCCTAAAGATGGGAGGTCCTAGGTTCAAATCTAGCCTCAGATACTTCCTAGTTGTATGACTCTTGGCAAGTCACTTAACTCCCATTGCCAAGCCCTTACCACTCTTCTGTCTTAGAACCAAGGTGGAAAGTAAAGGTTTAAAAATGATAATAGGGGGCAGCTGGGTAGCTCAGTGGATTGAGAACCAGGCCTAGAGACAGGAGGTCCTAGGTTCAAATCCGACCTCAGACACTTCCCAGCTGTGTGACCCTGGGCAAGTCACTTGACCCCCATTGCCTACCCTTACCAATCTTCCACCTATAAGTCAATACACAGAAAGTTAAGGGTTTAAAAAAAAATTTAAAAAAATGATAATAATATCTTCAGAGTTTAAGGTTAAGATGCCTAGGAGTATGGGGATGCGGAAGAGAAAGGACAAGAATGTTTTCCATAAATGTATGCAAATGCTTATTGATATTTTGAGACTTGGCAGATCTATCACCGGCATTCAATGCTGTGTCTTTTTCCATCAATTGCCCCACATTCCTAGAATGTTCTCCTTCCTCACTTGTACCTCCTGACTCAAAAAGGCTCAAAAATGTCACAGGAGGCCTTCTCCCCTTTCCCCTACTGCTAGTGCCTTCCCTTCTGAGATTACTTTCCATCAACTCTGTCTATTTTCTACGGACCTAGTTGCGCCATGTCATCTCTCCCTTTAGACTGTAAGCCCCTTGAGGCAGGCACCACATCTTTGCATTCCTTTATATCCCTAGCATTAACCACTTAGCCTAGAGCAGACTAACTGCCCAGTAAGGGCTTTCTTGATTGACATACTAGGTAGGTCTTCTTTGCCCATTATGGATGCCACACTTTGGAAGGCAAGTCTATGTGAGTTGAAAGGAAAAGTCTGGTGACAGAGTCTCTGGGATAAATTACACGAGCTCTCAAATGATAGAGAAAGGCTGTCTCTGGGCCCCAAACCAAGGCCTGTCTTGCCTTAATTTGGGCTCTGCCAGCAGAATCTGCAAGCACGTCCTTTGAGAAGGTGGCTATCTACCCTATGTTATTTGAATAAGCAGAAAGAATCTTGGTCATGGAGTCTGGAGACTTGGATTTGAATCCTAGGCCTCAATTTCATCAACTCTAAAATGGGAATCATTACACTTGTACTATCCACTGTACAGGGCTGTGATGAGCAAGTGCTTTGTAACTTAGAAGAATTATAGAAAATGTGAATTATTATTAGATATACTTATATAAATAATTGTATGCATGAAGGAGATTTGAACCCAGGTTGTCTGACTTTAGACTTAGTACTGGATCCATTATGGAATTCTAAACTCCTATTATGATTATTTTTACTACTATTATGGTTTTGAGTAGTCCAGATTATTGGGTAGTAGCTCCTATTTCTAAAATAATAGTACTAGCTAACATTTATATAGTGCATTAGGTGTTATTTTTATCCCCATTATACAGATGAATAAACTGAAGTCAAAAGAGATTATGTGACTGGCCCAAGATCACCCAGCTAGTATGTCTAAGGTGAGATTCAAACTTAGGTCTTCTCGACTCCAAGTCTAACAGTGGTGTAAAACATGGCACTGCCCGCAACATTCCCCATGGCAAAACCAGTATAAAATGTAACTGGGAAATATTTAACAAAATGCACAAAAATATAATACTACATAGATAATGTTTATTTGTGGTATTTTTCTTTTTCTTTTTTTGTTTTTCAAATTTGTGGTATTCTAAGTCAATACGAGGAAGGCAGAAATCTGGTTTCTATTTGAGTTTGACGAGACTGCTGTAAAGTACTTCAAAAGCTAGGAAGCACCTTCTTCCCACCCCTATGAGGGAAGTCTATCAGAAAACTCAGAGAGGTCAAGTAATTTGCTTGAGCAGAAACTGATTGCAAATCCCAAGATCTCTCCTCCAGCACCTTTGGTAACACGATGGTGGTTATCATCAGTCCTTCCATTCTTAGGAAAGGCCTACCAGGGGATCAGGGGCAGGATGGGAGGCAGAGCTGAGGGCAGACACAGGGAAGACAAAAGCTCCGGGCCAGCAGCATCTCTCTGCAGTCACTGTCAACTCCATTCCATTGTTTGCAGCACATGCCGGGCCATCCGGCCAACAAATGAAAGTATCCATTGGGAAAGTGGGGGGCAGCGGGGAAGGAAGGGGGAGCAACAGCACACACTCACATGCACATACACCCTCCACACACAAAAAGACATCTGTGCTCTGCCCCAGAGACTGACAGGCCCTAGGGCTGTCCCATGCCTCCCCCGTCCCCTTAGAAACCACAAAGAAAGTTAGTTTTCCCTAAAAGGGGAGGGGGGACAGGGGAAGGAGAGCTGGAGAAGAGAACAAACACCACCACCGCCCCCTCCCCAAACTGCTGACTTGATTCATCCCCAAACCTGAACAATACTGAGAGGAAAGAGTCCAGGAAATGGGCAGATGATGTCCAAGAAAAGATTTCCTGCTAGGCAGTGAACAGGAAACTGGCAAGAGAAGTGAGACCTAAAAATAAAACCGGCAGTTGAAAGCTTGGGGCAGGGGCTCTGGCTTCCACTAGGATGTGGGGGGCTCAGGGGGAGAGAGGCCCTAGCCTTGGCTCCCCTTTCCTGCACCTTCCCCTGCTAGCTCATTCTGGCTCGAGCACACCCTTGCCTTGCATAATCTGAAGACTGGACTGGACATTTCTAAGCCCCCTTCTAAGGCTTCTCTAGTTGCCTGAATGCCTGTTAGAAGGCTGGGCCCCATGAAGGTAGAGCTCTTTGAAATGCCATCATTCATCCAGGACAGCTCCAAAGGACCCGTGATGAGAAGCGCTAACCCCCTCCAGAGAACTCTGAATGCAGATCCAAGCATGTTTGTGTCACTTTCTTTTTTTCCTTGCTTTTTTTGAACAACATGGCTAATATGGAAATATGTTTTGCATGATTTCACGTGTATAATTGATATCACATTGTTTGCCTTCTCAATGGGTAGAGGAATAGCGGGAGGGAGGGAGAAAATTCAGAACACAAAAAGATTTTAAAAAATGAATACTAAAAAAGAAATACAATTTTTTTAATAAAAGAAAAGATAGGTTTCATTTCTGCTATACCTTGGCCTAGCTACATTGCTAAGGCCCAAGTTCTATCAGAGGAGGAGGTTCCATTGATACTATGAAGGGAAGGAGGCCAAATAGCAATACAAGGAAGAAAAGCCACTGGGTAAGTATTTGCCAAACAAGTCGTAATAGCTGACATTTCTATAGTCAGCACTTATTAGGCGGCTACTGTATGCCAAGCATTGCTCTAAGCTCTAGGGCTACAAGAAAGACAAAAACAGAGTCCCTGCCTTCAGAGCATTCACAGTCTAACAGGGGAGACAAGCTGCAAACATATATAAGGAGAGAGGGAGGGAGAGAGAGACAGATAGAGAGAGAGAGACAGGGAGGGAGGGAGAAGGACAGGGATAGAAAGAGGGAGAGGGAGAGGGAGAGAGAGAACGGAAGGGGGGTAATCATTGTGGGGAAGGCACTACTATTGAAGGGGACCAGGAAAGCCTTTTCAAAATATTACAAAATTTTTTTTAAACCCTTAACTTCTGTGTATTGGCTCCTAGGCGGAAGAGTGGTAAGGGTGGGCAATGAGGGTCAAGTGACTTGCCCAGGGTCATACAGCTGGGAAGTGTCTGAGGTAAGATTTGAACCTAGGACCTCCCATCTCTAGGCCTGACTCTCAATCCACTGAGCTACCCAGCTGCCCCAAAATATTACAAATTTGCAAGATAACTCTTCTCAGTTTTCAGATGAGGAAAACTCCAGTTCAGAGAAGTGGTAACTCACCATAATCACACGACTAAGTGGGTAAAGAGATAGGATGAGAAGAAGCCCGGTGTCCAGTGTTCTGGCTGTTGCTGGTAAAAAATAGCAGCCATTACTATTCCCATTTTACAAATAAGGAAATGGAGGCTCTGAAAGTTTATGGGTCTTGTCCATAGGCACAGAGGGAATAAGTCACTAGTACTGGGATTTGAAACCAGATCTTCTGACTCCAAGTTCTGAACTCTTTCCACTAAGCATAGGTTTCATCTGTAAGCTAACAGAGAACTTGGACAGATTCCAGGAAAATTAAAGAGTTTATAAACTAGAGGCAGGGAAGGGGGGAGGGGGAGATGAGTCTTATTTAATCCCAGAAGAGGAAGACAGGAGGGGAACTGATTGGCCCAGAGAGTCAAAGAGGGAACAAAAGTGATGAGAGCGGACAAATTACATGAGGATTTAGGTCAGAGATCAGGAAACATCAGAAAACTAAAACATCCAAGTGTGATTTGCAAGAGATAATAAGATTATTTTTTCTTGAGAATGGAAGAGATGGTGGTCAACAGGGAGGAGGGCTAAAACCACTGGAAAGGTAAAAACAAAAATAAAAACAAAAATCAGTTCCTGTTCCCAAGAAGCTCTGTCTAAGGGGGAAGACAACATGCAAACAACTATGGGCAAACCATCTATAGATTAGATAAATTGGAGGTAGGGTCAGAGGGAAGGCACTATGATTAAGGAGACCTGGGAAAGAGCTTCTGGCAGAAGGTAGGACGTTAGCTGAGACTTGGAGGAAATTAGAAGATGGGAGAGGCGGAGAAGGCGCATTTCAGACATGGGGATAGCCAGTGAGATGGAAGGAAGTTGAAAAGCCACAGGGGATATATATGGTCAGAAGTCAAGAATCAAAGTGAAGCCTTCCTGGCTCCAGCTCCCAAGCTATAGGGATGGTATCTCACCATTATGGTCTCATGAACCAGTTAATAAGTCCTAGAAAATCCTTAAGACTTTTGATGACTATTGCATCTTTACCTTTGTGTAATATTAAACTCTAATTATCCCACAAAGATTGATTGTTATCTCATGCACTTTTGAGGCAGAAGATGGTGACCTTAGACACCATCTAGTCCAACTTCTTCCCTTTTAAGATATGAAAACCAAGACCTAAAAAGAAGTCATTTGTCCAAGGTTGCTCATCTAGACTATTGAGGCCATGTCTCTTGATTCACAGTCCATTACTCAGCACTCAATGTACCAAGTGAATCTTCCTTGGCAGTGAAAAGTCCCAATACAGTTTAAATGAATCTTAATGTCCTTAAAGAGAAGGGACTTGTGATGGCAATCTCAGGTTCTGAGTTTTTATAGGGAAAGTATTTTGGATGGTGATGACCACGCCACCCACCTCCTCAAATGTCCTAATCTGTAAAATGGGGACAAGTCTTACTTGCCTCCCTAGGGAGCTGTAAAGTTCCAACAAGGTAATATATATTTAAAGGCATGATATAAATCATACAGTCCTACAGAATTGAAAGGATTGTTCAGCAAAATTAGAAAATACACATCCCTCTCCTCTCCTCCAGGATCCTTAGCCCTGTGTGTGTGTCTGTGTCTGTGTGTCTGTCTGTCTATTCTGTCTGTTTTCTCTATTAGATCATGAGCTCCTTGAAAACACAGAACAAACAAGCCTTATTCATCTTTGTATTCCCTGTCCTTATACATAGTAGATAATTTAATTAAGACCACAGAACCCTAGATTTAGGACTGGAAGAGGCATTGGAGATTGCCTAGTGTGAATCTTTCATTTTATAGAGAGGAACTAAAGAGATTAAATGAATTCTTCAGATTTAAGTGATTCTGCCCACAGGAATAGTAGGTAGTGGATGTGGGGTTCAAGCACCCTGGGATTCTTATTCAAAACCAGCATCCCTTCCTCTACCTCCCATCTTGCCTTCTGATGAAGCCCACCCTTTAGCTGTTCATTGTCATGCACTGAAGGAGCCTTGGTAGAACAATCTATATTCTTGATGTTCCTAGATTAGAACCTTTCCAGAATCTGAATTCTATTTCTTAGGGTCATCTAAAGTAACTGATTAACTCATGCAGTAGCTAGGCTGCATAGTGGATAGAGCATTGGACCCAGAGTTAAGAATCTTCTCATTTTCCCTAATTCTAAGTCAGGTTTAGACACTTACTGTGTGATCTGGTCAAGTGACTTACCCCTGTTTGCCTCAGTTGCCTCATCTGTAAAATGAACTGGAGAAGGAAATGGCAAACCAGTCTAGTATCTTTGCCAAGAAAACCGCAAATGGGGTCATGAAAAGTCAGATGTGACAGAAAAACAAGTCAACAACAAATTGGTTGATCATTTCACTCATTCTTTTATTCACTCAATACACACTGATCTTTTTGGCTGCAGGCAAAGAGAAGTGCCCAACCACCAGGAGTCAGGAAAATAGTCTTCACTAACTTGTGGAAGGCAATGGTTAATTAATAAAAGAAAAAGAAAGACGAGCTTTGAAGGCCCTTAATGTTACGGAGATTGTCTAGCAACATTCTGAAACAACAAAGAGAATTTCACTAAGACTGAGACAAGTAATCCATGAAAAGAAAATACACTTCTCTCCCTTCTTTACCGAGGTAGAAAGGCTGAGTGATTTGTTCAACTACTTTTTGACATTTTTTTAAAATTTTCTTTATAAGGGATGCCTCTAGTTAAAGGAGGAAGAGAAAAGATATCTTTGGGGATGAAGTTGAAGTAAAAAAACAAACTATATTAATTAAAATAAATTATAAAAGAAACAAAAGCCAGACAATATAGTATGGTGAAATTAACTCTGATTTGGGAGTCAGAGGAGCTGACTTCAAATTCTCTGTCAAGAAAACTATGTGACCCTGAGAAAATAACCCAAATTTCCATATAATACCACACGGGATGGTCATAAATAAAACAATTTGTAAAACCCTGAAGTACAGCACCAATGAGAGTCATTATTATCATTACTAAAAGAGAA
Source organism: Gracilinanus agilis (assembly GCF_016433145.1). Classification (NCBI taxonomy): domain Eukaryota; kingdom Metazoa; phylum Chordata; class Mammalia; order Didelphimorphia; family Didelphidae; genus Gracilinanus; species Gracilinanus agilis. Next base: position 101,606,938 of record NC_058132.1, read on the forward strand.
TTGGAAGGGATCTCACATGAGAACCAGCATAGTCCCTGGGTATCTTCTCTCTATAGAAGTTTTTTTGTTTTTTTTTGTTTTTTGTTTTTTTTTTTTTTTTTGTTCCAGATCATCTGAGTAAGTTTGTAGAGAGGATCCTTGTTGGACTAGAGGACCTCAGAAGTTCTTTGGAGTCTGATTTTCAGATTCCTATGACAAAAAGTCCTCTTAAGTCCATTATAAAGGAGATTTTTGATTCTGTGATTCCATGAATCTACCATTTCTTAGAAGAATAAACATGCTCTCTGCAGCTCATTCCTCCTATTAAGGGGGCACCTGCTTCAGAAGCCTCTCCCTGCCTGAACTTTCCGAAAGGTCTAAAGACCCTACAAGGAGTAAGAAGAGGAATAAGTCACAGTAAGTGCTCTAGTAGATTCATAACAATAACCTGTACCCCTACAAGGCTCTGTCAGACATCTCTGAAGTGGGCACACCCTTAGGGAAAAGGAGAAGGCATTTATTCTTACAGCACTCAAAAACTGGGTCTAATCCCTCCACAGCTCCACGTATTAAAAATAAACAGTGGGACAGCAAGGTGGCTCAATGAATCAAGAGTAGGGCTTAGAGATGAGAAGTCTTGGGTTCAAATATGGCCTCAGACACTTCCTAGCTGTGTAACCCTGGGCAAGTCATTTAACCCCTATTACCTAGCCTTCACCACTCTTCTGCCTTAGAACGAATACACAGTACTAATTCTAAGATGGAAGGTAAGAATTTTAAGGAAGGAAAAAATAACATAGAAAGTACAGGTTTAAAAATAAATAAAACAAAATCCTTCTTTCCCTCAAGCACCATCTCCTCTATAAAACCTTTTATGATCCTTCTCCCTCAATTTGAAGGTGACCTCTCCTTCCTCAGACTTTCCTAAAGAACTTCATCGGCATCTCTCCTTTACTTTTATCACCTCCCATGTACCAGGTTTATTTGTGTCCACAATTATTTACCCTCCACTAGCCTGTAAAACAGGGACAGGGTTGTTTTTCATATTCATATTCCAACAGTAAGCACAGAGTCATGCATGGTAAATGATGCTTAATAATGATGAGCAAAACTAAATTCATCACACCTCCCAGGTAATATTTGCATTTTGACAGGGAAGCTTCTGGTCTTAATTCACAAGTAGAAACCCTCACTTCCTGTAAGAGATGAAGATTCATAGAATGTCCAAATTGGAAGGTAGCTTGGACCCCAAAATACATTAGAGACAGAAAAGATATGAAAGCATATAATGTTAGAGCTAGAAGAGACCACAGAGATAAAATACAGTGGCATCTCCTTCTTTTTACAGAGGAAGGAACTACGGATCAAGTGACTTTGCCTGAGGTCAAATGCTGAGTCACAGTTATTATTTTCCTTAAAAAATTATATATATTGAAGCCAATGTGGTGGAAAAAGTCAATGGTAATGGAATCCCTGTGACTCATTTTGTTTTAGAATCCTAATAATCATCCTTTAGTTTATCTGTTTAGTGAAATTCACAGATTCTTAAAAGTGAGGTATACCCAGATATAGAAATGTCCAACCTAATTGGCAAAAATAAAGGAAGTCAATACCAAGAGAGTTTTGGCTTCTCTCTGTCTATCTCCCTCTTCCTTCTTCCCTTCCCTCTCAACTAGAGGCTATTCAAGAGGCTGACTCCATCTAGGTCTGAATGGAGCCAGGTTACCTTTCTTCAAACAGTCTGGTGTTCCACACGTAGGGCTCACCATACACGAGCCACTCTTAGTACATCTACCTAACCAGCTTTAAATCTACTGTAACCCAGAACTCTCAAGTTAAAGTGACCAGCCAAAGCCTCCTCCAGGAGCAGGGATTATAGGCTGCTTTCTGAGATTAGGAAAAGGATGGGAGAGGGAAGAAGGACGAAGATGGAAATGTCAGGAACACGCTAGTATATTAATTATAGGAATTTTTTAGGATTTCAGTAATTAGAAAAATTGAGAAAGGGTTGGATTTGTAAATTAAGAAAGGAAATAAATGAAAGGAAAAGGCAATGTCAGCAACTGGCTCATGTCTCTCCTGTGTTTTTATATTTAAGAATAAAATACTTTGCTGACTAGTTGTGTTTTTCAAAACTGCAGTGTCACAGAGAGAAGAAAATAGTCCTTGGATTAATTTCATTCAACAGAAACTTGGCTGTGATTCCTCTCTTCTATATGGTGCAAGTTGAACTGAAGTTCTTTGAGAAGGAAGACCACCTCACTTTTGTATCTGGACCACAGAGGATAAAGGAATCATGGGGGCCAGAGCTGCAAAGGACTCTGATCACTAAGTCAGTCGAATCCCTTCATTTTACAGATGAGGAATTTAAGATCCAGCCAGGACTTACCTCAGGATCCCACCAGCAGTTAAGTGGCAAAACCAAAAGTTAAACCCATGATCTGATTCCAAAGCCACCTCTTTCTCCCCATGCCACACTATAATCAACTAGCACAGAGACTGGCCCATAGTAGGGAGTTTAAGAAATGCTTCTTGCAAAGTGGATGGAGTGTCAAGACTAGAGTAGGGAGGACCAGGGTTTAAACAGATTTTTTTTTTATTCAGCAAGTGCTTATTGCTCCAGTGTTCAAGACTAGACTGTGAAGATATTAAGAAAAATAAAAAAAAAACCTAGTCTCTGTGTTCAGTGATCTTATTTCCATATAGGAGTATACAATAAATAAGAAAATGCAAAAAATATATACAAAATAATATCAGGTGGGAGAGAGTGCTAATAACAGGGGACTCAGAAAAGGGCTCATGTTGAAAGTGGCACCTGAATCATGATGTAAAAGGAGTCAACGATGCTTCAAAATTGAAATGAAGAAAGATCACATTTTAGACTTCAGCAACTATGCAAAGGAAAGATAGAAGAACTCCTATGGGAACTTCAGATGCTTCCTAGCTGTGTGGTTCTGGACAATTCACTTCACTCCAATTCCCTAACCCTTACCAGTCTGACCACTCTTCTGCCTTGGAAATGATGCTTAGTATCAATTCTAAGACAGAAGGTAAGGGTCTTGATTAAATAATTAATTAATGCTTCTTTCCTTTATGCCCAAGGGCTATAAAACTGTACATACCCTTTGACCTAGCAATACCTAATCAAAGAAAAAGGAAAAGGGCCTACATGTACACAATTATTTCTAGCAGTGCTTTTTGTGGCAGCAGAGAATTCTAAATTGAGGAGATGTCCATCTATTGGAGAATTATTGTGATGGATGTGGCATGTGATTGTGATGGAATACTATGACAGTTTCAGAAAAACCTGGGAAGACTTACATGAACTGATACAAAGAGAAGTAAGCAGTACTAGGAGACCAGTATACACAGTAACAGTGATTGTGATGGAATACTATGATGGTTTCAGAAAAACCTGGGAAGACTTACATGAATTGATACAAAGAGAAGTAAGTAGTACTAGGAGACCAGTACATACAGTAACAGTACTATTGTGCAATGATCAACTGTGAATATATTTGCTATTCTCAGCAATACAATGATTCAAGATAATTCTGAAGAATTAATGGTGAAAAATGCTGTCTACCTCCAAAAAAAGAACTGATGGAATCTGAATTCAGATTGAAGCATATTTTTAAACTTTGTTCTTCTTGGGGAGATTTTTGTGGGGAAGGTCTGTGTTTTCTTTTGTAATAAGGCTATTATGGAAATAAGTTTTACATGCCTTCACATGTATAATCTATATCAAATTGCTTGCCTTTTCAAGAAGGGAAAATAGGAAAGAGAATTTGAAACTGAAAAATTTTTAGACATGTTAAAATTTTTTACACATAATTTGAGAAATATTTAATGAAATAAAATATATATGCGGAGCGATATGTCCTTTGCAATCTGGAAAAACAAATGCTTATTTCCTTCCCTGGTAAAAACAAAGGGATTGGACAAAAACGCTCTCTTCAGGCAGAAGTTCTAAATCTTTGTTGTGGTTGTTAAGGATCCCTTTGGTGATTAAGCCTATGGAAACCTCAGCATAATGATTTTAAATGTCTAAGATACACAGAGTTACAAAGGAAACCAATTTTATTGAAATAGTTTCCTAAATTAAAAAAAAAGTCAAAGAACCCAGATAAAGAACCCTGGCTTAGAGTCTCTTCTAGTTCTAATATCTATGATAGGTATTTAAATACCACCTGAGTCTCAATTTCCCCTCCTGTAAAATAAAGGGGGGGGGGGTAGAATTCTATGATCTCGGAAGACCTGGAAAGCCCTTAGTTTGAATTTCAGGCACCAGGTGATAGGGCTCTGAACCTCCAGCCAGGGAACTCAGGGCTTCACAAAGAAACCAGTTTGATAAACGGAACAAACTCTTGCTTTGTGGCCACGTGAGAAGGCAGCATGACGTAGTAGTGGAAAGAATGCCGAGTGTAGCTTCAGAGGACAGTTGAAATCCAATCCTGCCACTGACTTTTTGGATGACACTGGACACAGTGCCTCTCTGGACCTCAGTTTCCCCAGTTATAAAATAAAGTGGGGAGTTGGGAAGGACTGGATTGGTAAGCAGAATGATATAGTTGATGAAAAGAGCTCTGGGTCTGCAGTCCAAGTGAGGTCCTGGGTTCAAACGTTGGATTTCTCATTTACTTCCAATGTGACCCTATGGCTTAGATCAACCCGTTTTCTCTTTGAGTAAAATGATGGAGTTGAACAGAGTGGCCACTAAGATTCTGTCTTCTGGCTTTAAGCAAATCTCCAACAGTCTTTTTATGTCTAATATTCTTTCTTCCGTGTTCTAATGTCCACTGTTCTAATTAAGATTCCTTCCACATCTCCTGACTGTTTCGAGGTGCCTTCTAATTCAAATATCCTACTTTCTGATGTTCCCTCAGCACTAATAGTCTGTCTTCTAAGATCCTTTTTCACGCAGACATTTTAAGCTCTGAAATGCCTTCCAGCTCTAATATTCTGTGTGTTCTTTTTTCTTTCTAGTCCTGAGATTTTAGATATTAAGGAATAGAGAGGAAAAGGTTCATTGTAAGGCTTTTGGATTGTTTTTTTTTTCTCCCGTCTCTGCTGGCTTCTCTTCATCCCTTCTACTTCTACATTCTTATCTTCTAAAAAGGTGTTAATTCATTTTTTTCTTTCATTTTTGCCTCTCCCTCTTTCTATTTCTGAGGAAGAATGGGGCATCATGGAAAGAACCCTGGCTTGGAAATATGCCTCAAATGAATGAGCTATGTGCCCTTAGGGAAGTCCCTTCCCTTCTTTGGGCTCTAGCTTCCCCAAATGAGGGAATTGGAAAAGATGATCTCAAAGGGCCTTTCCAACTGAGACTTTAGTTTCATGGGCAACTGCAATTATAGCCAAAAAACTGTACTAAAAAAACGATAATGATCATATAGTATTCCTATACCTTTCTTATTTGTATCATTATTAACAACATGCTTTAAAGTACTAGAATATATAATCACCATCATCCTGATTCTACAGAGGAGAAAACTAAGACTAGCCAACAGGTCAGAACCAGATTTTGAATCCAGATATTCTGACTCCAAGCCTAATACTTCTTTCCTTCATAATATCCTTCTGCTTTTTTTTTAAAACCTTACCTCCTGTCTTAGAATTAATACTGTGTACTGTTTTTTTCCAAGGCAGAAGAGCAGTAAGGGCTAGGTAATGGGGGTTAAGTGACTTGCCCAGGGTCACACAGCCAGGAAGTGTCTGAGGCCACATTTGACTCTAGGACCTCTCTGGCTCTCAATTCACCTAACTGCCCCCTTTTAAACACCTCTTCACACACCTGAAATCACTGCTAAAAGTCACTATGAACTCATTTTAAGGTTTTTTTTTTCCTTTACACTCCCCCCCCCCCCCAGTGGAAAAGGCTTGCCCATCCCATCCCACAGATTCCTTTTAGGACTCACTCATAAATCCACACTGAAAAGCAACATGGAAAGAAGAAGCTGGTAAAGAGCAGAATTCCCCTGACAGGACACTAGTGGGCTATGCTTTGCAGGGGACTAATGACGGGATACTCTAGAAACATTTCAAACCCTAAGCCTGTCTCTTATCATGCCCACAATAATTGCCCATATCAGAAGTTTTTATCTGGGGAACAGAGATGCCTCATTTGTGGCTATTCCATTACATAGGAGGCTTTGGGGGGAGACAGTGGGGGCAGGTGGGGGGGGAGACAATTTGGTGGCATACAGAGAGGAGACGCTGAAGATATATTGTTCCTCTCAATCACTAAAAGCAGATCTATTCTCTACCATTGTCTGAGAGGACACCTCCCCCAACCAATTAGCTAATTGCCTGATAGCACTCCCCACAGACAGTGAACAGCTGTCTCCTGAGCAGACTGTCCACCCAAAAGAACAAGAGCGTTGGCAGCTTCTTTGGAGGCCCTTACTTAATTAGATAACATCTCCAGACCCTTCCAGATCAGACTCTGTGCTCCCCCAAAGCCCAAGGTCCCTTCTAACGCCAACATTTCATGCTGTTCACTAATTCTATGACTTTGGGGGCAAATCACTTACCTTCTATGAACCTCGGGTTGTTCATCTGTAAAATGATAGAGTAGGCCCTTTTGGTCCTAAATCCTGGGACTTTGTATTCTAAGACCACTTCCAAGTGGGACATTTATGTTCTGAACATACCATGCTCTATGCTTCCCTTTTTAAAACATTTTATTTAAAAAAATTCTTAACATAAACACCAAATAAAATGAGCATTTCCACATACACTGTGGAACAGGGAAGGACTGTATAAGAAACTGTGAATCTCTAATATGTACAGCTTGCTTTTCTTTTAGAACATATAATAGATTCAGCATGTAACTTTCAAAGCTATCCTACTTATCTGTGACTCCTTCTGGCCTTCCTTCAGTTCTCTTGTCATTTGGGTGGGGGGGTCAGGACTAGAGGTTGAGGGAAGAGAAATCTTAATCCTAATGCCTCTCTCCCTCTTGCCCACATCTGATTAAAGAAAAGAAAAACAAGACCTTCGTAATAAATAGATGCAGTTGAACAAAAGCAAATTCTCATGTTTTCTAAAATATATCTCATTCTGCCTCCATCCCCTCTCAATTAGGAAAGCATCCTTCCCCACTGGTCCTCCAATATGTAGTTAATCACTGCACTGAGTCCTGGAGGAAGGGAGGGAGAGGGGGAGAGAGAGAGAGAAAGAGAGGCAGAGACAGAGACAGAGAAAGAGACACACAGAGAGAAAGACAGAGAGACAGAGACACAAAGAGAAGAGGACAGAGAGAGACAAAGAACAACAGAGAGAGACAGGCAGAGAAAGAGAAGCAGCAATGGAGAAACAGAGAGTTGGAACACACAGAGAGAACAACCACTATGGGGCAGCTAGATAATTCAGTGAATAGGGAGTCAGGCCTGGAGATGGGAGGTCCTGGATGCAAATCTAACCTCAAACATTTCTTAGCTGTGTGACCCTGAGAAAGTCACTTAGCTCCCATTGCTTGGCCCAAACATCTCTTTTTCCTTAGAACCAATACTCAGTATTGAGTATTATATTATTGAGTGTTATGATTAGTATTATTCTAAGACACAAGATAAGTTGTTTTGTTTTGTTTTTTAAAAAAGATACTGACTTTGAGGCAACCAGGTGCTATGAATAGAGAGACCTGAATTTGAATCCAACCTCAAATACTTACCAGCTATGTGACCCTGAGAAAGTCATTATATAAATGCTTATTCCCTTCTCCCTTGCTATGCAGGCACAGTGCTAAGTGCTTTATAAATATTCTCTCATTTGACTCAACAACACTGCAAGGGGGGTGCTATTATTATTTCCATTTTACCCTTGAGGAAACTGACTTGAGGCTGACAGAGGCAAAGTCACTGAGTACCACTAGTAAGTGTCTGAGGCCAGATCTGAACTCAGATCTTCCTGACACTGGGGCCAGTGCTTCGCCTCCTGCACCATCCAGCTGCCCAGCCCTAACTGGTTAAGTTTTATGATCCTTTCAGTTCCAATTCTGATTTTCTCATCTTAATATGAACAATTTGTGCTGGTAAAAAGAACAGGGAACTGTTTTCTTTTCTGACTGATGCTGAAATATGTGTTCCACTAAATACTTCCCCACCCCAAAGCTTAAAAAAAAAGACAGAGGAAGTTTATGTTTAAAATGTTACTTTAAGACTGCAACGAGTGATGTGCAGAAATTAGGAGACGGCTGCCATGTTAACTATTTGCTGCTGTTCCCTCTCCCTCTCCTCAGTGCTGGTATCTGTCACCATTCTTTTCTCATTTTCATTGACCAAGTTCTGTACCTTTGAGCAGGGAATTTGAAGCTTAGTAATGAGATTTGAAAATCAAAAACTCCTAAACATGAAAAAATAGTTTAAATATAATAAAAAATTTTAATGCAAAAAACAAAAAACAAAGATTCTTTGAACAAAAGACTCTATGAACATCATTTTTTGTTGTGGTTAATCAGTCATCTCAGGCACATCCAACTCTCTGTAACCCCCTTCTGGGCTTTTCTTATCAGAGATACTGGAGTGGTTTGCCATTTCCTTCAGCAGATCATTTGACAGATAAGGAAACTGAGGTAAACAGAGTAAAGTGACTTGCCCAGGGTCATATGATAACAATATTTATATGTGTCTTTCTTATACCCACAAACCATAAACTCTATATTCTCTCAACCACTCTTAACCACTAATATATCCTCCCCACTAAAACAAATTTGAACTCGTATCTTCCTGACTCTATTTGCTGCAACACCTAGCTGCCTGCAGGGATGCTATACAAAGATGATTCTTGCTGTGGGTTGGATGTGAGACTCTAACAATCCCTTCTGGCTCTGAGATTTGACTGACTTAGAAAGACGTGTTAGGAGAGAATGAATGAACTCAAGAACATAAGCAGGGGGCCAAGAGAAAGATTCCTATCCAAATGCCAGCATTACTTGGATGACATCATGTGTAGAGAAGCAACCTGTCTGAGGGAGTGGAATGTGTCACCAGACTCTGGGCCAAGAGACTAAAGCTACTTAATTTTTCTGGGCATCTGAGAGTTCAACTAGATGTCCCTAAGAGATTTTCCTACAGTTAACAGTCCGGGCTTCTAATATTTAGGTCAAAACAGCACATAGAAAGCTTGGATCTGAGTTCAAATGTGTCCTCAGACACTCACTAGCTGTGTAATCCTGGGCAAATCACTTAACTGCTGTCTGACTCAGTTTCTTCATCTGTAAAATGCAGGATGAAATAATAATAGCAACTCCCTCCTAGGCTTGTGGTGAGGATAAAATGGAATAATATTGTAATACAAATAATAAAATTTGTAAACCTCAAATTAATATGTAAATGCTACCTATTATTATTCTAGCTTTGGTATTCCATACTCCTAAGAAGACGCCATATTAAGTCTAGCATACTGACAAGATTTCATCATATTGACTCCAGGACAAAAAAAGATCCTGAAAGAATTGGATGGAGAAATAGGAGGATATAGTCTGTATCACCTGGCACTCCACAGGCTTGGGGAAAGGGCATTACCCCATCTAGTGAGGCTGGGAGCAACTAGGGGTACTGATTCTGAAGAAAATGGAAAGAGTTAACTCCTCTCCCCACAACTACGCCTCTCCCTACTCCTCCAGACATGCCGACCCCACCTTCTCCTTCTCCTTCTCCTTCTCCTTCTCCTTCTCCTTCTCCCTCTCCCTCTCCCTCTCCTCCAAAAAATGTTTTTTGCCCAGATATCCATCCTGCCTGATTGCCATTTGGGGGATTAGATTGCTGCAATGTGTCCCAACTCCTGGTACTGTTTAAAAATGCTTCAGATTTTCCAGTTTCTGAGGGAGGAAAAGGAAAAGGTCAGTATACAGAGCAGGGTCGTCCCAATGGACAAAGAGACAAGCTTCGCCTACTAAATCCTGCTTACTGCCAATCTTGAGAAAGCTGGTTCCTCCCACTCCACCCCATCCTCACTCTGATTCTGCATCCATACAGAGTCTTTAGAACGCAGAACACAAAAGCTGGAAGAACTTTTCAATATTTGATTTTAGATATTCTAATGGAGTTAGAAGGAATCTTACACCAGATTCTAGGTCAACCCCCTCCTTTTACTGAGAAGACAACTATGGCCCCAGTGGAGAGGGCTTATTCAAGGTCACCTAACCAGTTAGCCACAGACTACTACCACCAGCATATCCACAAGTGTACGCTGGCATTCAATCCAACAATTTAAGTCAATTAAACATTTATTAAGAACAAAATGTAGAACACTGGGCCAGGGGCTGGAAGCTATTGCTATTTGGAAAGAACTAAAGGTGGGGAGAGATGTTAAGCTAATTCAGTTATGGTGGGGTTGTTTCTTAATTCTTTTAGAATTAATCCTTTCAGATTTTCCTCCTTCACCACACCAGCCTGCGAAATACTTATTCGCTATTTAGCATTGCCGATCTGACATTATCAACAATATTTACATGTGTACTTCTTAAATCCACAGATCATAAATTCTCTATATTCTCTCAATCAGGTAGGAGACTGGAAAGGGGAAAAGAGGTAAGTTATAAAGAGCTTTGGGATCCAAACAGAAGAATTTACATATTTGACAGATTTTACATGTGTGCACTAATTCTTATCATATCAAAAAGGAGTGAATGAGTGTTGCTTTTTTTGTGTAATTTTCCCCCAAAAAAATTATATGGAAGCACATTACATCAAGCCTTTACTTCACAAAATGTTACCAATTAGTTTCCAAGTTCTCTCCAAAATTATCCTTGACTTCTTCAACGTCCAAATCTGATCATCTTTTCTCCGTCCTCGGTCTTCTTGACCTAGCTGTTGTATTTGACACAGTTTATCATTTTCTCTGGAATATCCTCTGGTTTATGAAATGGCATTGGTGATTTTCCGACTAGGAATCTTACCACTCCTCAGCTTCTTCTTTCATGTTAAACACTCTAATGGTGGGTGTATACACACACACACACACACACACACACACACACACACACACACACACACACACACTGAGGCNNNNCACACACACACACACACACACACACACACACACACACACACACACACTCTGAGGCTCTGCTCCCCCCCTTTTTTCTTTCTCCTCTCTTCCTTGGTGACCTCACCATCTCCCCTAGGTTTAATTATCATCTCTGTCTAGATGACTCACAGATCTATATATCCAGGCTATGTCTTTCCTGAGCTCTAGTCCTCAATCATTAACTATCTACTGGACATTTCCAGCTGGATGTTCCAGAGACAACTTAAATTCAACATGTCCAAAAGACAACTCATTATCCCACTCTACCCTATGCTATGTAACTGGCCTATTTCGGTTGAGGGCACCATCATTCTTCCAATGATTCAGGTCTATAACTTTGGCATTAGCTTGACTCTTCATTCTCCTTCACCCCAGATATGCAGGCAGCTCCTAAATCTTCTTGCCTTTTCTATATTTGCATCTCTGACATCCATTCTCTTCTCTCTCAACAAAAAGTTACCACCTTAGTTGAGGCACTCATTGCCTCTCCCCCAGGATATCATAAATGGTTTTCTACTTATTGAGCTCTTCCATACAGCTACCAAAATGATTTTCCTTAATCACATCTGACTGCATCACTCTCCTACTCAAACAATTCCAGTTTTCAGTATTGCCTCTTGAGTCAAATATATAAATTCTTCTATTTGGATCTCAAAGCCCTTAATAACTCGCCTCCTCTCCCCTTTCCAGTCTCCTTCTACCTTATATCCCCATCAGCACTCTGACGATAATGGCTTGTGGTTGCTTAAACAAGGGACAGTGGTCTCCAGACTCCAGACATTTTCACTGGCTATCTGCCATGCTGGTATTCTCTCTCTCTTCATCTCTGCCTGATTTTTCAGGGTTTCCTTTGGGAGATTTCCCTGATCCTCCCTAATTTTAGTGTCTCCCCCTTGTTAATTATTTCCAATTTACCCTGCACGTCCCCTGTTTGTACACAGCTGTTTATTCATTGTCTCCAGTTAGACTGTGAGCTCCATGAGAGCAGGGAGAGTCTTTTTTTGTAGACCAGCCCCAATCAATGTCTTTTGACCAACTGGGCTGCTAAATGTCTCCCTAACTTGGCCTGAACCTATCTAACCAGCCTCCTGTCTCCAACTCTGTACTCTAGCCATACCCCATGCTATGATCAAGTCCTTCCTCCCTCCTAAAACTCAGGCACTAAACAACCATTTATCAGGCACTTACTACGTGCCAAAAACTGTACTAAGTATGGGAGAGGTAAAAGTCAAAACAGTCTGCGCCCTCAGGATGCTCACAGTCTAACGGGAAAATAGGTAATGGCAAGGCCATGAGGGAAGGATTGGGGCAGTAAGTGAAGCCTTAGCAGCCTCTCTTCAGGACTCAGCTCAAGCCTCACATTCTACATGAAGCCATTTCCTGATGCTGGTCCCCACGATGTCCCCCAATATCTAGTTCCTTCTCTCTTTCCCTACCTTCAATATATTATATTATTTGCTATATGATATATTATACTATTATATATATATATACATATATATTTCACACACATATTCTATATATATATATCCTTATATATAAGGGTCTTTCTTTTTATAGATATGTTACATATAATATATAGTCTGGATATGGGGGTCCTATCCTCGTCTTTGTTTTCTGGCTCCTGATGGGCCCTTAATAAATGCTCTGAGGTTGGTTGACTTTCCCAGAAGGATCATTATGGTCATAGTTACAAAATATTCTTGCTGGCTAGTTTTCCCAAGGGCCTCTCTTAGTCCTTTGATATTCAAATCATTTTCTTTTGAAGTGCCTATCTACAATCAGCAATATCCCACAACAAAGAGATTGCCTCAGATGGGTGGGCTTACACTCCAAACTCCAGTAAAGCAGGTGGGGGATGTAGGAATGGGGATTAATTTTACAAATGGTCAGTTTATTCATGTTTTGAGGACATTATAATGGTAGGAAGATTTTTGCTGGTCAGCAACCACAACCTTGAAGAGAAGTGACTTAGATAATAAAGAACTGGTCTAGGAGCCAGGAGGATGCTGTTTGGTCATTCGATGGGGTCCAACTTTGCCATAAAAATCCCATGGGCAAAAGTTCATAGGGTCATGGAAAGATACTGGAGTGCTTTGCCACTTCCTTCTCTGTATAATGTTCCCATTTTACAGATGAGGAACTGAGGCAAATAGTGGTTTTTTTAAGTGACTTGCCCAGGGTCACCTAGCTAGTAAGTGTACGAGGCCACATTTGAACTCAGATCTTCCAGACTCCAGGCCCACTGCTCCGTCCACCTAACTGCCCCCAGGAGTCTCAGTTACCAGGGTTCAAATCAAATCCTGACTCAGTGAGCCAGTGCAAGTCACTTAAGCCTTCAGCATCCCCAGGCAACTCTTTTAGATTACCAGGGACCATTTAGGTGGAAGAACCTTTCCCGTCTGGAATTCAGATACCAATGAAATCAGTCAACAAGCATTTATTAAATGCCAGCTATCACATTTCAGAGATGGACAAGGGAAGGCAAGAGAGGGCAATGGTGATTCAGGAATGTGAAAATGCCTAGAATGCTCTACACACATACTATCACGCTGAGCTCACGGATCTCCCCCCTCTTGCATCCCATGAGATTCATAAAGATAGCCTGGAGGGTAGAGAGTGGATGGAGGAAGATGAGGGGTCTGGAAACCAAGTCCCAGGAGGATGGCAGAAGGCCCAGTTTAAGTATCCAAGCTGGAGAAGAGAAGGACTCAGGGTGATAGCTGTCTCGAAGTCTATGGAAAGAGTCGTCCTGTGGGAAAGACTTGTTTGGCTTGGGCCCAGAGGGCAGAAGTAGTATTGGGTAGCAGTCCCAGAGAAGAAACAGTTTTTAAGTCCATGTAAGGAAAGGTTTCCTAACCGTTAGAGGAGTCCAAGAGTGGTCTGCCTCAGGAGGCCCAGAATTCCCCAAGGCTGAAGATTTTCAGTCACAGAGGCTGGATGACCTCCTAGTCCCAGGGGTTCCTGTTCAGGAAGAGGTCAAATGAATTGTCCTGTGATATCTTCCAGCTCTGAGATTCTGTGAATCCAAGTCAAAGAAGGTAAGATGTTCCAGGTTTCTTGGTTTTTGTTGTTGTTGTTGTTTTTAATACATTAGACAGTACTTTTCAAAGTCTTTGAAGTTTTTTTTTTCCCACATGAAAAGGAAAAATAAATCACGGAATCTTGGGCCTGGGGCAAAATTTTCATGTAAAGCAAATAGTATCAAAGTTAAATTTATATTGGTTTGTAGCTCTGCTAGGGTGGGACTGGAAAGGGGAAAGAAGGTAGAACTGAATACATCAAAAAGAAGAATCTGATATAACAAATAATCAAATAAGAAAATATTAGGATGTTTAGTAAACAAGCTCAATGAAGGGAAGTCTAACAAAATCTCTCCTTTTGTTCTTGATTCAAGTCAAAGTAAAACAAAAGATATAGGTGTGTGTCCAGTCTTCCCCACCAGATGAGGACAGCTGTGCCATCTACTGTCTAACACAACCCTGGATAATACTTGGGAACAAAGATGCTGTAACAGGGTGAAGTTAGAAAAAAAAATCGAATTCAGTTATGATACCTTTATCTAAATTTCAAATATGAAATGAAAAAAAATGAGCAGTTTTACAGGACAGATATAAAGACTAATTCTACTCACAAATATGCGCCTAATACCCGAGAAAATAGAAACACAAGCTCATACAGAATATGTACAGGGAACACACAGATTAGAACAAGGTCTGTTTGCTGAGGATTCCCAGCATCTACTTCTCCAGTTCACTGATAAACTATAACTGTGCTAAACTGAACACTGGGGATATAAATACTAAAAAAGAAAAACAATCCTGCCCTCAAAGAGCTTACAACTGAATGACAGGGAGACGACACACAAAAGGAAGCTGAAAAAAGTGGGGGACCATGATAGAGAAGCCCTAAGGCGTGCAGGTGGGTAGGAAATGAAGAGATGCTGGCCTCCTTCAATAGGGACTTTGGGAAGAGCTCTTCCCTCCTCCTCCAATCAGAGGGCAGAAGAAACTGATGAAGTGTGAGTCCTTGGAGAATGATGAAGTGCCTAGGGGTACCATGGAGAAATTCCACACATATCTCTTCAGATTCTACACCAATGCAGATTGCAACCCCTCTACAAGTTATAGTAGAGGACATTCAGAACCCAGTGGGACTAAAATAAGTGATTTTTAATCTCACAAGTTTCTGAAGACCCTCAAGTTCTCCAGTAAGAAGCCTCTTGCAATTTAGCTGGTTCGGGCTCTGGAAGGGATGTGGTCTACTGTAGGATTGTACTTGAAGCCTTTCTGTCTTCGTAGGACCTTCCAGACTTTGTCTGCTGGACTATCTCCCACACCACTTGGGGGACTTTAGGGAAAGTGATACCCCTTCCACCACCTCCCCAAAAGAGCTCCCATTGAGTCCTTCCACCCTTTGGAGTGCTCTGAAGAGGACTCAGAGAATAACTTACATGGCCCTGCCCCCTAACTTCCCCAGGGGAAGATGGGGAACAAACTGACTGCAGGTTGCATGTGATTTGGGATTCAGCAGATGTGCTGCTTGGTTTTTCTTCCTTTTTAAATTTTTGTTTATAGGGTAAAGCTCACTGGTAGAGGAAGCTGAGAGGCAGCTCGTAGCTAAGAGTACAGAACTCAGGAGTCAGATAGATCAGAGTTTGAATCTTGCCTCAGACACTTACTAGCTCTGGACATGTCAGTTAACTTCTTTTTGCCTCAGTTTCCTCACCTGCAAAATGGAGATAACACTCTTACCTCATAGAGTTGTGGTGACAACCAAATGAGATAACACATGTGAAGTACTTTGCAAATGTTTAAAACCTCATAGAAATGCTAGCCATTAGTAGAATCTATCTATATGAATATGATATAAAACAAGAGGCATCGATAATTTTTTTTAAACCCTTACCTTCCATCTTAGAATTAATACTGTGTATCAGTTCCAAGGCAAGAGAATGGTGAGGGCTAGGCAGTGGGGGTTAAGTGACTTGCTCACAAAGCTAGGAAGTGTCTGAGGCTAGATTTGAACCCAGGACCAGCATCAATAATTTTTTAAAAAGACAACTGGAAAGAGACTGTGAGGAGGCTTTCCCTTGAAGAACTCAAAAAGACTCAGTGAGATGTGCAGCCCAAGTAAGAGGTACAACACTGCTCAGGCCGGGGGAGAGAAAAGAAATGAATACTCTTGTGGCAGGCATTCTCTGAATCCTTAGGAAAGAGACATTCAGCAGAGGAGGAGCTGGGAACCCAGGTGTGAAGCAAAAGAAGATCTAAAATGCACAGAAGTATTCTTGAAAACTAACTCTCAAATGGGATTCCAGGGAAATCCCTTCCCAGTCAGTTGCTTAAGAGTCTGGTTCTATCTCCAGGACAGAAAAAGGGGGGGGGGGGAAGCCACAGAATATAACAAAGCAAGACTGAGGCTACATGAAGAACCAGGGTTTTTCTAGGAAGAAAGGACCAAAGCTGCCAAGTGGAGTTTTGATAAAAGAGAGCTGAGCTGATAGGAAGGTTATAGGGAGTTAAAATGGAAGAAATGCCAGAGAAGACAAAGAAGAGGAAGGAGAGGAAGAGAAGAGGAAGAAGATCAAATCAAAGAATCAGAGAATCAAAAGTAACTTACCCTCTTTGCAGAAGCCATGTCCAGTTGTATAATTCATAGAGTCTGTATAAGCCCTTGCAGGAAGGCTTAGACATTCTACAGGATCACATTTAAGTTCTTACTATTTAAATAAAATAGTTCCATGTTTTGAAGCCTTGTGAGTCTAAGTCAGTGGTTCCCAAACTTTTTTGGCCTACCGTCCCCTTTCCAGAAAAAATATGACTTAGCCCCCTGGAAATTAATTTTTTTTTATTTTAATAACAATTAATAGGAAAGATAAATGCACCTGTGGCCATCACCACTCCTCTGGATCACTGCAGCACCCACCAGGGGGCGGTGGCACCCACTTTGGGAATCACTGGTCTAAGTGCTTGTAAGGGTGAAATCTTGTGGCTACTCTTAGGAGTGAAATTCCCAAATTCCACCCAGGTGGGGAGGCACCAAGTATGAGAAGTTCTCAAAGTGTAACAGAGTCATCTCTATCAGGAAAAAGTCATTTAGCACAAGGGTTGCCGACAGACAGCTAATCTACCTTGGCTGGAGATGACACCTGAAAGTCAACAATTTGACATCTACTCTAATGGCTTGAATTAAATAGGATTTTGTCTAATACGGAAATGTAAACCCACTAGGTTAAGGGGCCCACTAAGAGAATTTGCCTGGGAATTGGGCAACCTATTCTCAGCTATAACAGTCAAAGGGATGAATCCGTTTTCATAGTTTTGAAGTTGTGGTTAATCTTGGCACAGTAAAAGAACTTTCTAAAACTCTGAGATGCCTAAAAACTGATTAGCACTGCCTTGTTAAATAGTGAACTCCCTATCCCTCTGTTTAAGTCAAAGCTGGCCAGTTCCATCTGTTAGGGATGTTCTATTGAGTCAATTCTTGCATTGGGTAGCCAGTTCCTGGAAGAACTCCTGAGCAAGTGACTTCTTGTCCCTGGCCTCTCTATTCCCCTCTCCATTCGTGGAAAGGGAGGAAAACCACACATCTTTCAAGGCTGCTGCTAAATCCTAAACCATACCACTGAAACTAAAGAAGGCCTATCATGAGAAAACAATTCTCATTCACTTCACAACAACTAGAGCCCAAGAAGAGCTATCAGATTCTACATACCCAGCAGACACCTGGCCTGTAGTGGATTCCCACAGAACAGCACCAAACAGGGTAAGATATGCATACTCACACACTCAAGTGTGGTCAGGGCAATGTACAGGTGCCCAATGCCAAAGACAATGAAGTCCTTAGCCATGGAAGGATTAGCCAGGCAAAAAAGAGCAGCCTCCAAATCTCCCAATATTATCATCAAAAAAAAAAAAAAAAAAAAAAAGGTTCCCCAGCAATTGCCTCTAGGCAGGAGGTTCCTATCATTAGCCATCTCCCCTTAAGTGTATTTTAACTGGATTAAGGCACTCTGGTAGGAGGGAGGATAGCCTATTAGCAGGGCAGCTGGTCTAATACAAACAAAAATGAGTCAGGCAACCAGAGTTCTAATCCTGGTTCTAATATTAACCAGCTGTGTGACCTTAGAAAAAGAATAGTTTCCCCTCCTCCACTCCTTTGGAGTATATGTTTCTTCTTCCTTAGAAAGGACTAGAAATAGGGGTTCCTAAGCTTTTTTGTGTATCATAAACCCCCAACTTTCTGAAGCCAGAAAGTTATCTAGCAGGCCTTTTTCTCAGCTTACGTGCATAAAATAAAATACACAAGACTACAAAGGAAATCAATTATAGTGAAAAATAATTATTTAAATATGAAAGAACAAGTTCGTAGATCCCAGGTTAAGAACCCTAGCTAGTCTCAAGGTCCCTGGCTTCCTTTACGTCTCAGCCTGAAGTTCCACCTTCCAATAGAAGACCTTCCTGATCCTTTTTTATCTCCATGCCTTCCCCCAGGAACTATTCCCCATTTATCTTGGATATATCGTATTTGAACACAGTTGTTTCCATGCTGTCTCCCCTACTGGATTGACTATGAACTCCTAAAGTACAAAGATTGTTTTCTGCCTTTCTTTGTATTCCCAGTCCTTATCAGGGTGCTTAGCACATTGATTTTTAGTCATTTCAGTTGTGAACAACTCTTCATGGTCCCATTTGGGGTTTTCTTGGCCGAGATACTAGAATGGTTTGCCATTTCCTTCTCCAGCTCATTTTACAGATGAGAAAACTGAGGCAAACAGTTAAGTAACTCTTTGTCCAGGGTCACATAGCTAGGAAGTGTCTGAGTCAGGATTTGAACGTGAGAATTTGAATTCTAACCACTGAACCACCTAGTTTCTCTTGCCTTCTGATCAAGACATATACCAAATACTCTTGCATAGGGGAAGACATTTAGCAATTGACTTTTAACCTTGTCATCTCAGATTAGGGTTTTTGGGGCTCATTTATATTTTCTATCATACATTCCCAGGCCTAGCGTGTTATTTCCATCCTAACTCTAATTTAACTGACTGTGCTATAAATATTCAGTTATATCCAGAAATGGGGAATCCCAAGTTTTTTGTTTAGTTGGTTTTTTGGGAGGATAGAAGCAAGGAAGGTAGGGAAAAATCTGAGAGAGGGGAGGAAGGAGGAAAACAGAACAAGATATAAAACTCGACTACTTTGCAATTTTACCCAGGGACATCCTATGTGTGGAAACTAACAATATTCCTCCTCTGTGGAGGGTAATCAGTGCTCAGGGCCACTTTCATGAGCCAAGACACTAACTAGGAGAATTGAGAGCATTAGTGAATTAAGTCCTATACTCCCACAACACCAATCATGGTACTGTGGGGTAGACCCTGGGCTCTTAAGAGTTAGCCCTAGATTGATCTGGGATGAAACTATGAACTGTCTTGAGTTAGAAGGATATTAGGATAGCTCCGGGCTCTGGTGGGGAGTTCCTGAGACTCTGGGGAAAACTGCTTGCCGGTGGCTTTTATCTTCTTGAACTGTTTTATCTCTTTGGGAACTGCTTTTACCTGGGGGTTGTTGAATAGGTGAAATTAAAGGAATTGTTTATGTGATCTCCTGGGCTTTGAGTGATGTATTACTCCAGACATGGAACCATGACCAAGTCAGCCATCAATAGTGGGAAGGCACTTATAAATGTTTAATGGGTCCCAAGACCTGCAGAGCAGCAAGAAAAGAAGGGAGGGGGAAATAGTGCCCATTTCTTTAGTGCTTCTCCTTCGTAAAGCACTTTCAAAAGAATAGAATCTCAAAAGTGGGAGAACTCTCAGAATCCTACTAGTCTATCCAATCCATTCCTAAACAGAAACCTCCTACTACACCAGGATAAACTGTCATCCAATCTATGCTGAAAGATCTTCAGGGGTGAGGAAACTGAGGCAAACTGGGTACAGTGACCTGTCTAGGGTCAGAAAGTAGTAAGCGTCTGAAGCCAAATTTAAAGTGAATTCTGACCCCAGTTAAGTCACTTAACCCAATTTGCTCAGTTTCCTCATTTGTAAAATGATCTGGAGAAGGAAATGGCAAACCCCTCCAGTATTTTGCCAAGGAAGCCCCAAAATTGGGTCACTAAGAGTCAGATACAACTGAAAAATTGACTAAACGACAACAATGGAGAACCCACTACCCCTTGAGGCAGCCCATTCCATTTGGGGATAGTTCTAATCATCAGGAATTTTTCTTTATTCTCAAAAACCTAAGTCTGAGTTTTCACAGCTTCCACCCTTTGCTCCATCTTCTCTATCATGGTAAATCTTGGTTCTAGAAAAGAACAAGTTCAATTCCTCTGTGGGTACCTAGGTGGTGCAGTGAAGTGAATAGAGCATTGGGCTTGGAATCAAAAAGACTCATGTTCATGAGTTCAAATACGGCCTCAGACATTGTGGGACCCTGAGCAAGTTACCCGTTTGCCTAAATTCCTCATATCGAATGAGCTAGAGAAGGAAATGGCAAACCTCTCTAGTATCACTGCCTAGAAAACCTAAAATGGGGTCAAAAAGAGTCAAACATGACTGAAATGACTCAACAACAAAATGATCTTGGCTACTTTGGGACAAAGAAAGTCAACAATTCTCCTGTCATGGGGCAGTCAGGTGGCTCAGTGGACAGAGAGCCAGGCCTAGAAACGGGAGGTGCTTGGTTCAAATCTGGCCTCAGATACTTCCTAGCTGTGTGACCCTGGGCAAATCACTTAACCCCAATTGCCTAGCCCCTTACCATTCTTCAGTCTTAGAACCAATACTTAGTATTGATTCTATAAATAGAAGGTAAGGGTTTAAAAACCAAACAAAAACATTCTCTTTCTTTCAAATACTTACTTGAAGACCCACTCTCCTTCCAAGTCTTTAAGCAAAATATCCCTGGCTTCTTCAATTGACCCTTAAAGAACATGAGCTCAAAGGCCCTTAAACCATCCTGGTGGCCCTTCTCCGGACATCCTATGGCTTACACAAGATCCTTCCTAAGGTGTGACAATTTAAAGTGAGTCTTGCAGATCAGATCAAGCAGATTAGGTAGGTCTATCACATTCCTAAAGACGTTTGACACCATCCATCTCTTTAAGCTACCTTAGATGAAATTTACCTTTTTTGGTTGCCAGATCACTCTGTTGACTCATATAGAGAGATTGCAATCCCTGAAACCCCAAGATCTTTTTCAGATAAGCTGCTATCAATCTGCACTTTCTTCATCTTGTACCTGAAGCTGATTTTAAATGCAAGTGTAAGACTTTATATTTATGTCTATTAAATTTCATCCTGTTAGATTGAACCCAATGTTCCAGCCTGTCAGTCTTTCTGAATCTTGACTCAGTCATCCAGTGTGTTAGCTATCCCTCTCTGCTTCCTGTCATCTGCAAATCTGATAAATATGACATCTATGTTTTTTTCTAGAATCCACTGATAAAGAACGTTAAACCGCACAGCGCCAAAAACAGCTTTCTGGTTGCTCCCAGAGCTTATTCCCAAGGTATTAATGATTTCAATTGAAGTGGTGTAGTGTCCACTGGGCCTGAAGTCAGGTTCAAATCCAGCCATTTACCTATTCTCCACCACTTTTCAAATAGCCCTAACAGTAATCAATGAGATCTACTCATTCCATCAGGATCTTAAGTTTAGTTCATCTGGGCCTGCTGACTCTGTGATTCTTTGTACAATTCAGGGAAATTATGTGACCATAAAGATATGGTCAGCTGCAGAATATCCTTTATGAGTACCTTCCTATTCCCCTCTCCTTACTCTCTCATCAAGGATTCTTTAGATTTGTATATAAATTATTCTCACAAAAATTTCCTAGTCTGGGAGTTGGATAGTGTAATTGGTATTATCCCCTCCCTTTTTTTTTTTTACAGAGGAGGAAACTGAGAGGTTAATAGACTTGGCAGGGGTCAAAAAAACTAGCTTCAGAGCTGAGCTTCAAATCCAGGTCTCTCAGGACTCCAAGTACAATACTATTTTTACTATACTATGCTGTCTTCTTAACTCCCACAGTCTGACATTCCCCAGAGCTGGATTTCTGAAGGATTATGTAGAATTCCTGAACGAGGCGTCTAGTTCTGGGCTCTCCCCCAATTTAAAGTTGATCATCACTGCATAATGAGAGACCAGATTGTCCCTGTCTCTCCTCTTACCTCACCCATTTCCTAATTCACACCTCTCTGCAGAAAGCATGTTTCTCACTATCCAAAGATCACTTTGCAGAGAGGAACAACTGCCTGAATTTACTCCTAGAATTGATAGATTTTGGAGACAAAAAAATATGGGGGAGGGAGAGAGAGGGAGAGAGAGAGAGGGAGGGAGGGAAGGAGAGAGAGAGAGAGAGAGAGAGAGAGAGAGAGAGAGAGAGAGAGAGAGAGAGAGAGAGAGAGA